>NC_072429.2:69602142-69940714 GCF_028878055.3 Symphalangus syndactylus | reverse complement strand
AGAAACCCTAGTAGGTGCTACACATACATTCTTTACTTCCTTTACTCCTTGCCATAATGCCAGCAGCATCCCCCAATTTCCCAGAAGGGCTGACACAAGGTCCAAGCATTTTCTCAAGGTCTCACAGTGTATAAAAGGCAGAGCTTAAGCAAGATGAGTTTCTTGACTCCAGGGGCCCTGCTGTTCCCCATCTCTGTTAACAAGGGGCTCAGGTAAAGGTTAGAGCCAGGTCTCGGAAGTGCAGTCAGATCTAAGGTGAGAACCGTACAACTGAAATCATAACAGGGTTTGTCCTTTTGTGTCCCTCTATATATTTTACTTCAGATAACTTTTCTTTTTTTTTTGAGACGGAGTTTGGCTCTTGTCACCCAGCTGGAGTGCAATGACGTGATCTCGGCTCACTGCAACCTCCGCCTCCCGGGTTCAAGCGATTCTCCTGCCTCAGCCTCCCGAGTAGCTGGGATTGCAGGCATCCGCCATCATGCCCGACTAATTTTTATATTTTTAGTGGAGACAGGGTTTCACCACGTTGGCCAGGCTGGTCCTGAACTGCTGACCTGAGGTGATCCATCTGCCTCAGCCTCCCAAAGTGCCGGGATTATAGGCATGAGCCACCGCACCCAGCCCAGATAACTTTTCTTACATAAGTAATACATATCTGTTTGGGGAAAATATACAAAATACCCAATCCACAGGAAGAAAGTAAATATCACCTCCAAACTCTACTCAGATTACCACTAAAAACATTCTTATAGGCTTCAATCTTTTCCTTTGGCTTAATATATATATAGATGCATGCATAGATACACATACATACACAGAGAGAGAGAGAGAGTGAGAGTTAATTTGTTGCCTGCTTTTTTCTTAGCAAGGTATCACAAACATGTTTCCATGTCCATAAGTATTTTCTTTGTAACCATTTCAGTGATTGTATAATATTTCACTGTGTGGATGGATCCTAATTTAGTGAGCAAGTTCTTGTTGTGCAGTTGGTTTCCCACAGTGTCTGTCCATCTGTCTGTGTGCCTTCTTTCTTCCCAATCTGAATCGCCTCACATCTTGAATTGTAGTTCCATGGCCTTAGGCATTAGAGTCTGTTAAGCATTCTACCAGCTCACTGGCCAAGTACTCAGTAAGGGATGTCTGATGATGAATACCTTTGACTTTTCTTGTTCCAGGACAGCGGGGATTTTCAGTTTGATTGACACCCTATGGCCCCCAGCGATACCTCTGAAAACACCTGGCCGTGACCAGCCCTGTGAGGAGGTAAGCCCGGCACTGGAAAAACTTCCCCAGTCGCAGACTACTCCATGCCAGGTGCCAAGCCAGGAGTCATCACTGTCACCCACACGGTCTATGTCCCCTGCCCCAGTGGCAACAAGGAGCCCCTGTGCAGCCAGTTCCTTTGTGGTGATGCGTGAATATGAGCCAGGATTGGGATTCAGGCCCCTGGAGACCAAGCTCTGGCTGCTTTCCCTACTGTGCTACACAACATTTTCTTGAAGTTAACTTATGATGAATGCTTAAACCACAACCCTCACATACTGTTGAAACAGTTGGGGTCTCAGCCTTGTACTAAAGTAAACATATAGAATTTTTCCCACGAACTTCTAGTCACTCATAGAACCAACACTCAGTTACCAATTGGAGCATGAACTCAATACAATCCATAGACATTTGTACAACGTCCTGGGTAGCCAGGAACTTCCATTGTCCTGCTTGTTTATGATAGTGTCTCAGAAGCAGCAAAATGGATGAAAAGTGTTCCCTCCTCTCCCTCCTGAGCCTTTTCCAGCAGGCTAGCCAGCTGCTGCTTTGGGCCAGAGGTCCCAAAACAAAACTGGGGCTGTCTTTCTTAGGTTGTGGCTGACTTCTTAGTATTGCTAAGTCTGTGACCCTGTACTGTGACAAACAGCATAGTAGTCGTCAAAACACACGGTGGCTCATGCCTGTAATCCCAGCACTTGGGAGGCCGAGGCAGGCGGATCACCTGAGGTCGGGAGTTCGAGACCAGCCTGACCAATATGGAGAAACCCCGTCTCTACTAAAAATACAAAGTTAGCTGGGCATTGTGGCACATGGCTGTAATGCCAGCTACCCGGGAGGCTGAGGCAGGAGAATTGCTTGAACCCAGGAGGCAGAGGTTGTAGTGAGCCGAGATCGCGCCATTGCACTCCAGCCAACAAGAGCGAAACTCTGTCTCAAAAAAAAAAGCCATTTCTAGATTACTTAAGAGAAAGTAATTTCTAGATGATATTTTCAGTATACCCTGAAAGATTTCTAAAATGAAATCTTGAATTAATAGGTTCATAAGTATGGAAGTTCTTATACTTGGTCCCAGAAGTAAACAATGTAATCCATTCCTTGTATAGCATTCCAGAGAGAGAATGCACCTGTAAGCAAATATGTATATATTAAAGAGGAGATTTTAATCATGTGTTTGAGTCTTTTAACAATACATTCACCTTCTACCTTTGTCTCATTTAAACAGATAAAAACTCATCTGCCTCCTCCAGCCTTGTGTTACATCCTCACAGCTCATCCAAATCTGGGACAAATTGATATAATTGACGAAGACCCCATTTATAAGCTTTACCAGCCTCCAGTTACCCGCTGCTTAAGAGACATTCTCCAGGTAATGTCTTTGTTTCTAACAAGTTTTTTAGGTATTGGCCATGTCTGTGTGCTTCGTATAATGCTGCCAACCTTTTCTAATTCCTTTCCAGATGAATGATCTTGGTACCCGTTGCAGTTTCTATGCCAGAGTGATTTACCAAAGACCACAGGTAATAATCTCTCTCAATCTCTCAGGCTCTCTCTCTCTCTCTCTCTCTCTCTCTCTCTCACACACACACACACACACACACGGTGTTAGAGGTTTATTAAAGGGTAATCTCTTTTGGAAATTAATGCATTGCCAAAACAGAAAAGTGTTTTTAAAGTCCAGTTAAGCATGCCCCGTATACTGAAGTGGCAGTAAATCTATTCCTTTTACAGATGCAGACTACCAGCCACTGTGCTAAGCACTGGGGTGTAAGACACCCAGGTACAACCCTGTCCCCAAAGCTTCTCAGCCCAGTAATGTTCATTCTTTCCCGACACTTAGGCAGGTTGAAGAAAGGAAAGAGATGCAGAAACCTCATTTATGTGGTGGAAGTGGGAATCTCAGGATCGAGCTCAGCTACTTCTAGGAACTTCTAGAGCCTTCGAAACTGAAAGCCCCCCCATCCCACCTCCATGGTCCCTATGAGGCCTTGGGCTGTTCTAGGGAGCAGCGGGCTAGAGGAGCTTGCTATTAATCAGCTAGGAGTAGAGGAGGGAAGGAGACCTGCTTGCCAGTTTGAATGCATGGACTACATTCTGCAAGAAACCTCTGCCAGCCCTTATCTTATGGAGGAATATCCATGTAGATCTAATCACCCAAGAGGGATTGAGAACATCCTGTTTGTTAAACTCTTGTCCACTCATGGGCAGTGTGCACCGGGTGCATCTGCCATGGTGCAGAAGAGAGTGAGTGCCCCACCCATTGCCTCCTTGAGGGTGTGTATGAGTGGAGCAAACCAGGCCCCAGATGCCTGCACTCACCTGGGCTGTCGGTGGATCACCAGCTACCAGAATACTCAGGAATTGCCCAGCAAGGAGTCTCAAGGGAGGGCAGGAGGCTGGCACCTCAGCCAGCAACCTCGGCCAGGTGCCCCAGTGCACCACAAGTCGGGGGACAGTGGTGGGGGTGGCACCAGGGGCTGTCTTCTAATCATACTATGCCTGGTTATCAAGGTCTGACACTTACAGCCCTCACTTTTCTTTTTGTTGCTGAGGTATGCTAAAGCACACCCAGACCTCATGCCATTTCACCCCGACATGCTTGTTACGAATCTCTTCAAAGCATTCATGCTTGCATACAACCCAATTCAGCTGCCTGGTTTTGGAGCCTTTCTCTTCCGCTTAAGTTATCCAGAGTTATTTTCTGTTGTGCATTTATTTTGAACAAATTCTTTGCATTTCTCTGATCATTCTTAGACAGTGGAAGAACAAGAGAGTGACTAAAAGAATATGTTTCATAACTTCTAGTCAAGTTCTTCATGAATTGCATATATACGAGTATCATTAAATCAGTGTTATCACAAGCATGTTAAATCAACTTCTCTTCCTTCTGCATCAGGAGTAGTGGGCAGACTGTTTCTGTAAAGAGCCAGGTAGTCAATATTTTAGGCTTCTTGGGTTGTATGGTTTTCATAGCAACTACTCAGCTCCACCTTGCAGTGCAAAAGCAGCCATGTTGTCATTCACAAATGAATGAGCAGGGCTGTGTTTCAGAAACCTTTATTTACAGACACCAAAATTTGAATTTAACTTAATTTTTACTTGTCACAAAATATTCTTATGGTTTTTTAGCCATTTAAAAATGTAAGAACCTTGAATAAACATAAAAACCATACTTAGCTGACAGGCCACACATAAGCAGGGGGAAGGCTGGATTAGCCCACAGGCCATGGTTTGCTGACGTTCTTCAGGTGCTGAGCATGGCTGGAGGACACAGGAACTGTGACGCAGAAAGAAAAACAACCCGAGTGTCTCCTGGTGTCCCGTAGGTTGTACTGAATGCGCAGTGCGGTGTGTGTCAGGGAGAGGAGACGGGGAGGGCCATCTACTGACGGCCACCGAGTAGGGTTCAAGCTTGTTACCTAAGGATGCCATAGTGCTGCGCAAGAACACAGCGCTGATACATATGATCATCATATGAAAGTACCTTAAGGCTGTATCTCAATTTAATTTTTACATTTCAGATGTAAGGAGTGTGCTTTAGGTGATATGCTAGTAACTGTCAATTGTGTTTCCTTCTCTGCAGAAAGTGTGTGTGTGTTTCTGCAGCTTAACCTGTGAATTAGCTAGTGCTTGCCAGCGCATAGAGTGTTTCCCACAGAAAGGAAATCAGAGGGCTGAGTTGTGAATATAAATGAACCACATTTAGCTCTTTATTTTTTTATTATCAATACTTCCCCACCTTTAATTTCTGTGAGAGATTTTTCAGATTTTCAAACCATTCTCATGTACATATCATTTTATGTCAGCAGAGATAGTGTCACTGTTCCTAATTCCAAATGGAGAAGACCAAGGCTAGGCCTGGTTATCTGCTGTCTCTGATACACACAACCAAACCCTGGTGGAGCCTGGTGTGGGTTTCCTGACTGTTACTCAGCCCAGTGTCCCCTGGTGCCTCCTGGCTCCACGGTCCCTCAGTTACCTGGTGCCCTGGGGGTGGAGCAGGGACACAACACACCCCCACCCCCAACCACATGCTGGCTGACCTTGTGCAGATACTTCACCGCGTTGTCTCATGTCCTTGTCTGTCAAATGGGTGTAACATTCTCTCACCATATTGGATTGTTCTAGGATGAATTTAGGAGTTTTGAAATACCCTTTTTCCTTTGTTTTCTCTTCATCTGTTCCCCTTTTCATCATTTGACAGCTGATCAGTGCCTCTCATGAAGAAATGGAGAATGATTGACATGAGTCCCTCAGTGGTGCTCCCTGTGAGCCCCCCAGTGTCCGGCTCAGCAGATAGGAGGATAGGGCTCCCAGCAAGGACGAGGCAGGGCACATGCTATGTCCCATACTTTCCAAGCCTGAAGAGACCTAAGACTGACTTCACGCTCCTCTGCCCACCTTGAGAAGGGTCAGTGTGTGTGGGGACGCCCCTGGCATCTGGCACATTCCTGCTCTTCTGGGTCATGGGCCAGGCAGTGGCTCTCTGTGCAGGTGCTGTTCACCCATAGGGAGAATGCTGTCCTCAGAGCAGCCACGTGGCAGTTGCAGCTAACACTCCTGCCCATGGCCCTCTGGCTGAGACCGAGGTTGAAAGTAAAGAAAGCAGGTGTCAAAATGCTTGCAACAAAGCCAGTTGGAGGGGAACTCTGGGGCAGAGAAAGACCAAGAGTGAAGCAGGTCATCCACCTTGCCCTGTGAAGGGGTCCTCCCTCAGGGAGGTAGAGAAGATAATGTTAATCCCCTCCTATCCAAGAAACAGGCTTCCACCAGTGCAAGTGCAGCTTTCAGTGAGCATGGCTTCCAATGGGCATGTGTGCCTAGGAATCAGTGGTCCTATAGCCACGAAACAGGCAAAGACCTGGAACCCAGTGGAACAGGTTCCATGATCCACTGAAATTCTATCTGTCTCCTGTAGTCTGCTTTTATGTGTAAGAGAATCACCAGAAACCAGCTCTCTCAAGAAGGAATAGAAATAAGCTGACTCCTGGGGCCAGTCCATAGTTAAGCCAGTGGCCTGCATCCTTGGCAGTTAAGGTTGACTTTCAGAATGGCACTATGAGTCATTGCTGGAACTCGAGTCATAAAAACAGACCCAGACTAGGTGTAGTGGCTCACGCCTGTCATCCTAGCACTTTGGGAGGCTGAGGCTAGAGGATCTTTTGAGGCCAGGAGTTCCAGACCAGCCTGGGCAACAAAGCACGACCCCGTCTCTACAAAAAAATAAAAAATTAGCCAGGCATGGTGCTGCATGCCTGTCATCTCAGCTACTTGGGAGGCTGACATGGGAGGATCCCTTGAGCCCAGGAGGTTGCTGCAGTGAGCTATGATTGCACCACTGCACTCCAGCCTGGGTGACAGAGTGAGACCCTGTCTCAAAAAAAAAAACAGATTCAGTTGTATTTCCGTTACACTAATAGACTAAGTCATGAAGGTGAAAAAGATAGTTTTCGTATTTAACTTTTATTTTGTAATAATTATAGTTTCACAGTAGATTACAAAGAAATATACCAGGGGGTCTGGTGCACCCCTCCACCCCCATGTCAATATCCCACACCCACAGTAACCACAGTAAAAACCAAAACCAGCCGGGCACAGTGGCTCACACCTGTAATCCCAGAACTTTGGGAGGCCAAAGCGGGCGGATCACGAGGTCAGGAGATCAAGACTATCCTGGCTAACATGGTGAAACCCCGTCTCTACTAAAAATACCAAAAAATTAGCCAGGGATGGTGGCAGGCACCTGTATTCCCAGCTACTTGGGAGGCTGAGGCAAGAGAATGGTCTGAACCTGGGAGGCGGAGCTTGCAGTGAGCCAAGACCACGCCACTGCACTCCAGCCTGGGCAACAGAGTGAGACTCCGTCTCAACAACAACAAAAAAAAAACCAAGAAACTGACACAAGCACAATCCATGGAGCATATTCAGGTTTCAGCAGCCACGCGTGCACTCTGTGTGTTTGTGTGTGGTGTGTATGCGTGCGCTTCCGTGCAGTTGTGTCACGTGTACAGCCTTGCATCACTGTCACTGCAGTCAGAATCCTCTGCTGTGCCATCACCACCAATTCCCGTGTTCACCTTTGTAGCCACGTTGATCCTTTTTTCATCCCTAGCGCTGGCAACCACTCACATGTTCTCTGTCATTATAATTATGTTGTCTTATGGTTGTTACATGAATAGAACCATGCAGTATTTATCTGTATTAGTTTCCTAGGATTACCATATAAAGTTCCAAAAATTAGATAGCTTAAAACAATAGAAATGTATTCTCTCAAACTTCCGGAGGCCAGAAGTCTGAAATCTTAGCAGTGGCCAGGCACAGTGCCTCACACCTGTAATCTCAGCACTTTGGGAGGCTGAGGCAGGAGGATCACTTGAGGCCAGGAGCCTGAGACCACTTTGGCCAACATAGTGAGGCTCCATCTCTATTTAAATTTTTTTTTTAGGCCCAGTGCTGTGGCTCACACCTGTAATACCAGCACTTTGGGAGGCCAAGGCAGGTAGATCATCTGAGGTCAGGAGTTGGAGATCAGCCTGTCCAACATGGTAAAACCCCATCTCTACTATAACTACAAAAAATTAGCTGGGTATGGTGGTACACGCCTGTAGTCCCAGCTACTCGGGAGGCTGAGGCAGGAGAATCGCTTGAACCTGGGAGGCGGAGGTTGAGTGAGCCAAGATCGCTCCATTGCACTCCAGCCTGGATGACAGAGTGAGACTCTGTCTCAAAAAAAAAAAAAAAAAAAAAAAATTCATTAAAGAAATACAAGGTGTCGGCTAACAGTATTATCTAGAGATTCATCCAAAGGACTAATAATGTTGAACATCTTTTCATGTGTTTACTTGCCATCCATATGTCCTCTTTGTTCACATCTTTTGCCCATTGTCTAATTGGATTGCTTGTTTGTTGGTTTATTGTTGAGTCTTTTAAGTTATTTCTATTTTTTAAATACAAAACCTTTGTCAGATACAGGATTTACAAATATTTTCTCAAGATCTCTAAATTCTATTTTCATCCTTTTAATGATTTTTTTAACATAGTAGAAGTTTTTAATTTTGATGCGGTCAGATTTACCAAATTTTTCTCTTACAGATCACAGTTTTGTTGTCAAGTCTAAGAGAAGTCAAGTCTCCATGCCTAGTCATAGGTCCCAAAGTTATTCTTTTGTGTTCTTTTCCAGAAGACTTAATTTTACACCTTACCTTCCAAGTCCATGATGCATTTGGAGTTGGGTTTTGTATAAGGTGCGTGGTTTAGGTCAAGGTTAATTTTTTCACCTTTGGATATCCATTATTCCAGCACCATTTGTTGATATATCATCCTTCCTCCATTAAATTGCTGTGGCACCTTTGTCAAAAATTAATTGGGCATATTTGTGTGGGAAAGATCTATTTTTTCCTGATAAATTTGCATTAGTAATATTTTTGCCTTATTACTAGCATTATAGATGTCTATATCATCTATGCTTAAATACTTTCCCTGGGCTAGGCATGGTGGCTTACGCCTGTAGTCCCAGCACTTAGGGAGGCCGAGGCAGGTGGATCAGCTGAGGTCAGGAGTTCGAGACCAGCCTGGCCAATATGGTGAAACCCCATCTCTACAAAAATACAAAAATTAGCTGGGCATGATGGCAGGTGCCTGTAATCCCAGCTACCCGGGAGTCTGAGGCTGGAGAATCACTTGAACCTGGGAGGCGGAGGTTGCAGTGAGCCGAGATTGTGCCACTGCACTCCAGCCTGGGCAACAGAGCGAGACTCCGTCTCAAAAAAAAAAAAAAAACAAAACTTTTCCTGATTACATAGGGCTATAAAAAATTTTACTAGACTTTTTTCTTTTAGAGCAGTTTTAGGTTCACAGCGAAATTGAGAGGAAGGTACAGAGATTTTCCATACACCTTCTACTCCCACACATGCACAGCCTCCCCATTATCAACATCCCTACCAGGACGACACATTGCTTACCACTAATGAACCTGCATTGACACATCGTACTCACCCAGGGTCCACAGTTTACATGAGGGTTCACTCTTGGTGGTGTAATTTTATGGGTTTGCACAAATATGTAATGACATGTATCTACAATCATAGTATCATATGGAGCAGTTTTAGTGACCTAAAAATCTGCTCCACGTGTTTAGTCCTCCTCCCCCTGGCAAACATTCTTATTTTTACCATCTCCATAGTTTTGCCTTTTCAGAATATTGTATAAAGTTGGAATCTTAGAGTCTGTAGCCTTTCAGACGGACTTCTTTCACTTAATAATATGCATTTAAGTTTCTGTGACTTCATGGCTAGATAGCTCGTTTCCTTTCGAGCGCTGAATAATGTTCCATTGTCTGCATGTACCACATAGTTCAGTTTAGTTATTCATTCATCTACTGAACGACATCTTGGTTGTTTCCAGGTTTTGGCAATTATGAATAAGAAGAATTTTTTTTTTTTTTTTTGAGATGGAGTATCACTCTGTTGCCCAGGTTGGAATGCAATGATGCAATCTTGGCTCACGGCAACCTCTGCTTCCCGGGTTCAAGAGATTTTCTTGCCTCAGCCTCTCGAGTAGCTGGGATTACAGGCATCTGCCACTACACCCGGCTAATTTTTGTTTTTGTTTTTTGAGACGGAGCCTCTCTCTGTCGCCCAGGCTGGAGTGCAGTGGCACAACCTCGGCTCAATGCGACCTCCACCTCCCAGGTTCAAGCAATTCTCCTGTCTCCACCTCCCGAGTAGCTGGAATTACAGGCATGCGCCACCACGCCAGCTACTTTTTGTATTTTTAGTAGAGACAGGGTTTCACAATGTTGGCCAGGCTGGTCTCAAACTCCTGACCTCAGGTGATTCACCCGCCTCTGCCTCCCAAAGTGCTGGGATTATAGGCGTAAGCCACGGCGCCCAGCCTAATTTTGGTATTTTTAGTAGAGATGGGGTTTTACCATGTTGGCCAGGCTGGTCTCGAACTCCTGACCTCAAGTGATCCACCCGCCTTGGCCTCCCAAAGTGCTGGGATTACAGGCGTGAGCCACCATGCCCAGCCAGAGAAGAAATCTATTTTTAATAAGCTTTTAGCAATGTAGTGGTAGTACTGCTTTAATTAGTTACTGATGTCTTTTTACAGATAATTTTATTGTTACTGACTTTGTTCACAACCCCAATAGTAGGATAATTTTACAGTTAATTTAAAAGGAGATTAGAACATTTTGGTATATTAATAGATTGAAAGAGAGACCACGGGCCAAATCCAGAGTATTTACAAAAGCATCTAAAATTTTTGGACATTTTCAGAACTTCCAACCTCAGATAATCTTATAGAAATCTTTGCCCTTCCTGAAATATTCACCAATTTTTTTTTTTTTTTTTTTTTTTTTTGAGATGCCCTGTCAGGCTGGAGTGCAGTGGTATGATCTCAGCACACTGCAACCTCCACCTACTGGGTTCAAGCAATTCTCATGCCTCAGCCTCCAGAGGAGCTGGGATTACAGGCGTGCACCATCATGCCTAGCTAATTTTTATATTTTTAGTAGAGACAGGGTTTCACCATGTTGGCCAGGCTGCTGTCGAACTCCTGACCTCAACTGATCCACTGACCTCAACTGCCTTGGCCTCCCAAAATGCTGGGATTACCACGCCTGGCCAGAGAAGAAATCTATTTTTAATAAAATTTTAGCAGTGTAGTGGTAGTACTGCTTTAATTAGTTACTGATGTGTTTTTACAGATGATTTGATTGTTACTGACTTTGTTCATAACCCCAATAGTAGAGATAATTTCATAGTTAATTTCAAAGGAGATTAGAACATTTTAGTTCATTAATAGATTGAAAGAGAGACCACTGGCCAAATCCAAAGTATTTACAAAGAGCATATAAAATCTTTGGAGGTTGTCAGAACTCCCACCCACAGATAACCTTATAGAAATCTTTGCCCTTCCTGAAATATTCACCATTTTTTTATTTTTATTTTTATTTTTTTTATTTTTATTTATTTTATTTATTTTATTTTTTTTTTTTTTTGAGATGGAGTTTCGCTCTTGTTGCCCAGGCTGGAGTGCAATGGTGCAATCTCAGCTCACCGCAACCTTTGCCTCCCAGGTTCAAGCAATTCTCCTTCCTCAGCCTTCTGAGTAGCTAGGATTACAGCCATGTGCCACCACTCCTGGCTAATTCTGTGTTTTTAGTAGAGACGGGGTTTTTCCATGTTGGTCAGGCTGGTCTTGAACTCCCGACCTCAGGTAATCCGCCTGCCTCGGCCTCCCAAAGTGCTGAGATTACAGGTGTGAGCCACCATGCCTGGCCCACTAATTTTTTTAATTTTTTTTTTTTTTTTTGAGAAGGCGGTCTTGTTCTGTCATCTGGGCTGTAGTGCAGTGGTACCATCACAGCTCACTGCAACGTTGACTTCTTGGGCCCAAGCAATTCTCCTACCTCAGCCACCCAAGTAGCTGGGACTACAGGCACTCGCCACCACACCCAGCTTTATTTTATTTTTTGTAGAGATGGGGTCTCACTATATTGTTCCAGCTGGTCTCAAACTCCTGGGCTCAAGTAATCCTCCCGCCTCAGCCTCCCAAATTGCTGGGATTACAGGTGTGAGCCACCACACCCAGCCCACTTATTAAATATCAGTATGGACCAATGAATTCATCTTTTATTCAGCAAGTTGTATCTATTACTGTATTCATTTTGATGCTCAATTTTACCATATTTAAGCTGGTTCCTGTGTCCTTTGGACACATGCCCATCATTCTTTGAATACCTCCTTATTTTCTGACACAGTAAGATGTGTCAAACTCATCTTTTGCTTTCTGTGCTCTGGAATCAGCCATCTTTTCAAGAAGCTCTGGTTGATTTTAATGGAGAATGGTTTTTTGGTTTTTGGTTTTTTTATTTTTAGTTTTAGTTTTTCAGAGATGGCATCTTGCTGTGTTCACTACGCTGGAATGCAGTGGCTATTCACAGGCATGATCTTGGTGCACCACAGCCTCAAACTCCTGAGCTCAAGCGATCCTCTCACCTTAGCCTCCCAAGTAGCTGAGACTGCTCCTGAGTCACTTGTGCCACTGTGCCTGGTTAAGAATGTTACTTAGAAGCCAAGATCCGGGTTCTAGGTGGGCTTCCTGCTATTGGGATATCATTGACTCTCTGCCCTCTCAGTGAACAGAGGAAGGAAATGTGTGTGTATATTCATCCACATACACACACAACTATATCTACTTCTATATTTCTATCTAAAATCATTATTTCATACCAGTACTTCCAACTCTAGAGCATTACCACAGAATTTATTCTAAGTTTTCCTATTTCTCTATGTATAACTCGCTTCTCCAACAGTAAGAAGCTTGGCTTCATTTTCCTCAATATTACTTATTCATACTTCCTGTATGTATTCAACCTCCTGACAATGTAGGCCACCTCCTTCACCCCAACCCTCAGCTACGCACCACACAAGTGACCTTCTCTGCCCAGTCCTGTTAAGCAGCCATGTGGAATCCCCAGCCTGACCACACCGTCTGTGCCAGCAACACCAGCTGAACCTCCAACTGGCCACATCCTCAGGCCCTGGCCCTGCTGACCATCCTTGGCCCCATTTGCGTCTACTGAATCCTAAGCCCTGACCAAAAGGAAAGGGCAGAATACCAGTTTAATGGAACTTGGATATTACAAGTTTTGAAGATAAGAAAAAAATGAAAAAATATAGAAGGAAAGAAGAAAATAATAAAACCTGTTGCAGATGCAACAAATATGCGACACCAGCTTTATACCAAGGCCCTGTACAAAGTGAGGGCAAGTAAGATCTGTTCCTAACCCTCAGGAAACTTACAGCTGCCCGGAAAGAATAGTATGTATGTACTACACAGGAAACAATGTTGTCATTAACATTCTAAGTATATAAACAGAGGACCAGGAGGAAAAGAACAATGGATTCAGCCTGAGGATGTCGGTGGACAAATGGAATGCTGCCAGGGAAGGGTGGCCTGTTCCCAGCCAAGGAAGCCTTTAACCAGGTGCAAAGTCGAGGCACCCAGGGCACATGGGGCTAGTGACCAAGATGTGCAAAGTCTAGTGTATGTTTTAAAGTGTTTTTGAAATAATATCTTAAATTGTTAGTATATGTATAACTTCTGCTTTTAAATGCTTTTAAAACATTTTTTGGTATAATAATTAATCTTTATTGTGTCTTCAAATTGTAGCCGAAGAGTCTGCTTCTTCTGGAGCAAAGGGAGATCTGGTTGCTAGTGACCGATGTCACTCTGCAAACGAAGGAGGAGAGTGACCCCAGGCTCCCCAAAACCCTGCTGGTCTATGTGGCCCCCTTGTGTGTGCTGGGCTCTGAAGTCCTGGAGGCACTGGCTGGGGCTGCCCCTCACAGCCTCTTCTTCAAGGACGCTCTCCGTGACCAGGGTGTGCTTGCTTCTCCACAGCTTTGATGCAGGGGCGACTGATCGGTGCCCATAGAATAGCTCTTGTGGCCTCTGGATGCGTCCATATTGCTTGGACGCTGCCGGCACCTTCACGGAGCCCATCACAGACATGGCCCATGTACCAGCCTCCAGCCTTCACTGACCCTGTAGCGGCCACCTGGGCAGAATCAGCTCCATGGAGATGCTATGCTCACTCCAGAATTGTCTGCTAGTGGCACCCCCGTACTGCTGCAGAATCCACAAACAAACCAAAAGCTAGAATATTATAAATGCATATACTTAGATCAGCCAGCCCCTTTTTCCAGGGATCAAACTAAAATCCTGCCTAAACTCTCTTTTTTAATTTTTATTGAGTCATAATTCACATACCACATAATTTACCCTTTGTGGATTGACTTGAATCTCACATTTGAGTGCTTTTTTAGCTTAGCTCACGGGGTTCAGGAGTGCGCACACACAATGAATGTGCTGCTGGACACAGTCCCATAACTGCACCTTCACCTGCATGACTCGAGGGGTAGCAAAGGAGACTGCCATTATGGGCACAATTCACTTTTTCTTCAAGGCTTCAATAACCTGAAGTGTCTCTGTCGGCAGGTCGGATTGTTTGTGCTGAACGGACTGTTCTCTTGCTTCAGAAGCCCCTTTTGAGTGTGGTCTCTGGTGCAAGTTCCTGTGAGCTGCCTGGCCCGGTGATGCTCGACAACCTGGACTCTGCCACACCTGTCAACTCCATCTGCAGTGTTCAAGGTAGGCAGCTGTCTCACAGGAATTGGTGTTTATACTTCCTTAACTATTATACTTTATATTCATTTATTCAACAAGTATTTGTGGAGCACCCACTAAGTTCCAGACACTGGATACGTAAAGAACAAAAGCAGAAATTGTTGTTGGTATCAGACTCGAGTCTGCACAGAAGGATGTGAATCAGATGAACACAGACAGGCCTATCCTCAGGCTCTGAGTGCTCTAGCCGCTGATACCTGGGCCCACGTCTTAGTGGGGAACTCAGGGAAGGCTTCCCAAAAACAGGAGCCTCAAGCTGAGCTCTGAAGCATAGATGAGACTACTTAGGTCAGGGTTGGAGCAGGAGGAACATTCCTGGGAAGAGAGCAGGACTTCGTAAGGCCAATGGCATGAGAAAGCTGGTGAGCAGGGGTGTCCAGGAAGAGGCAGGACAGGCAGCCAGATGGAGGTGGGACCAAGCTGAGGCTGGTGGTGTCAGGAGTGTGCTCTATCATTGGTACAGGCGGCCTGGTCTGATGTCCTCCCTGCAGAGCAGAGTGGAGGGACTGGGTGGCAGAGGTAGAGAAGGAAATCCAAGGGTGGACTTAGGGAAATTGTCAGGTTGAGCGATGAATTGGGCATAGATGGAGGCAGAAGACATATCTGACGACCTCCAAGCTCCTGGCTCGGTTGAGGTGACAGTGGTGCTGTTCATTAAGTAGGATGTGGCAGGCAAAGTCAGCTTTGAGGGGACCCTCTCAGTTCTGTCGGGAGAGTTTGCGTGTTTTGCGTACATCTGAGATGTTTCAGCAGCTGGTTAGATATGTGAGTCTGGAGCTGAAAATAGCATTATTATTTTCTCTTTTTTAACTGTATAAAACTTAATAATAAAAGTCATACATGTCTAGTGGAACTAGTGAAAAATAAGAGAAAGTTAACAGCCCACCCTTTGTCCCCGGCTTCCTGCCTGCGCTGGCGCATCCAGGAGACACAGCTGCCCACCTTGAGAGGGTGTGTGTGCTTGCAAGTCAAATGATTTACTGCACATTATTCTGCCACTTGCTTCCCTCTAGCAGGGATGTCTTGTCCAGGTGGGGAGAGAGGTCCAACTCAAGAGTTTAATAGTCGCATAGCATCCCCTCATATGAATAAACTCTTCTTCCACTCATGGACATCCAGGATCTCTCATATTTTTGCAATTATTAAACAAGGCTATAATAAACATTCTTGGACATCAATCCCTACTGATTTCTGTAAAGGAGGATTTCAGCGGTTTGGGGTTCATGGACTTTTTAAACAACTTTATTGAGCTATAACTCAGTAATACCCTATAATTCACTGCTTTAAAGTGTTTTCAGTATTCACAGAATTGTGCAAACTCACTACAATCTAATTTTAGAACAAAAACCCATACCCGTTATCATTCACGCCCCGTTACCACCCACCCTCCCACACCCTAGTCTTAGGAAACCACCAGTCTACTGTTTGCTTCTATGAATTTGCCTGTTCTGTTTTTTTGGGAGTTTTGTTGTTTTTGTTTTTGTTTTTGTTTTGAGATGGAGTCTCGCTCTGTCACCTAGGCTGGAGTGCAGTGGTGTGATCTCTGCTCACTGCAACCTCCACCTCCCGGGATCAAGCAATTTTCCTGCCTCAGCCTTCCAAGTAGCTGGGATTACAGGCGTACACCACCATGCCTGGCTAATTTTTTTTATTTTTAGTAGAGACAAGGTTTCACCATGTTGGCCAGGCTGGTCTCGAACTCCTGACCTCAGGTGATCTCCTCTCCTCGGCCTCCCAAAATGCTGGGATTACAGGTGTGAGCCACTGCACCCGGCCTATTCTGGACATTTCATGTTAACTGGAATAATATTTAGGCTGGTGCAAAAATAATTGTGGTTTTTGCCATCAAAAGTGATGGAAGGAGCCGCGATTACTTTTGCACAAACCTAACATACTATGTGATCTTTCATGATTAGCATCTTTCAATTAGCGTAATGTTTTCAAGATTCATCCACAATGCAGTGTGTATGTCTTTTATGGCATAATAACATTTCATCGTACAGATATGCCACATTTTGTTTATCCTTTCCTCAGTTGATGGACATTTCATTTGGGTTGTTTCTACTTTTTGGCTACTATGAATAAAGCTGCTATGAATATTCATGGACAAGGTTTCCTGTTTTGAAATTTGGGGTATGAATCCAGGACTGGGGTATGAATCCTAGTCATATGGTAACCCTGCATTTAACCTTTTTGAAGAACGCCAGTGTTTTCCAAAGTGGCTACACTAGGGGTTTGTGCATCTCTTTTTTGTTTTGTTTTTGTTGTTTTTGTTTTTGTTTTTGGAGACAGAGTCTCAGTCTGTCACCCAGGCTGGAGTACAATGGCATGATCTCAGCACACTGCAACCTCTGTCTACTGGGTTCAAGAGAATCTCCTGCCTCAGCCTCCCAAGTAGCTGGGACTACAGGCGTGCACCACCACACCTGGCTACTTTTTGTATTTTTAACAGAGATTTTGCCATGTTGGCCAGGCTGGTCTTGAACTCCTGACCTCAGGTGATCCACCCACCTCGGCCTCCCAAAGTTCTGGAATTACAGGTATGAACCACCGCACCCAGCTGGTTCAAAGCATATCAAAATTCAGACTTGCGAGCGTAATGTCTAAGATGGCTGGTGTTCCTCACCCTTACCTGTAGCTAGTTCCTGACTTTTTATAATTGATGAACAGAAAACTCTTGTGATTGCATTGTTGCTTTCACATCCTTTTCACTGTGTTGAGGCCATTTGGATTTTCTCTTCTGTGCATCTCCTTTTGGGGTTAATGCTGATTCATAACTGCAGTTGTGGGGTGATGGGTCATATGAGGCCTCCATTTTCTCATCTGTAAAATAGGGCTAATGGAATCAGCCTCAAAACACGGTTGAGAATTAAATGAGATAATGCTCAGGAGGCTTTGGGGGCTTTGAAGCTCTGAGTCCAGTGGAGAAAACAGACATCTCAGTACTGGTACCAGGAGTCAGGAAGGGAGGGATGTCTGAGGGCTGCAGCCACTGACTGCAGTGGGTGGGTGGCCTTAGGACTGTCAGGATTTGTCAAGTAGAGTTGGGCAAGGCTGTAAGAGCAGGTGGAAGGGCACATGGAAAACCCACAGAAGTGCTGGGAGCAGTTATAAGCCCTCCCAAGTGATGGGAGAGGGGCAGGGACCAAGAAGGGCAGCAGGGGAGCCAGCTGCTTGCATATTGCTCTACTTTCCCTGGCCATGTGGAGATTATATGGTCAGATTTTTTAATGAAGAAATTCTGGCCGGGCGCGGTGGCTCACGCTTGTAATCCCAGCACTTTGGGAGGCCGAGGCGGGTGGATCACGAGAGATAGAGACCACGGTGAAACCCCGTCTCTACTAAAAATAAAAAAAAAATTAGCCGGGTGTGGTGGCGGGCGCCTGTAGTCCCAGCTACTTGGAGAGGCTGAGGCAGGAGAATGGCGTGAACCCGGGAGGCGGAGCTTGCAGTGAGCCGAGATTGCGCCACTGCACTCCAGCCTGGGCGACAGAGCGAGACTCCGTCTCAAAAAAAAAAGAAATTCTGCAGCCCCACAGACTATGATGTAAAGCAGGGAGAGATGATTGGCAGGAAGAAGTAAGAAGGGCGGAGGGTCTGCAGAGGTGGAGCAGACTGCCTGGCCCATGTGAGCCAGCGTGGAGCTGCTCTTTGGTGTACAGCAGCACTGTGCCCCTGAGCAGACCAGCTACAGGGACAGGGCACATGGTGCAGAGGGGTGCAGCCTCGTCCCTGGGGCGCATGTGCTATTTGTGTGCCTTTGGCAGTGACCCATCACTCACTTCCAGGGCTTCCTGGTCTCCAGGCACATGTATAAGGACATCCCTTCCGCCTTCATTCTCTTCATTGGTTGCTACCTGTTCTTCTCCCACCCCCTCAGCTCTCCCAGAGGCCAGGATTAGTCAGGGGCTCAGGGAGAACATCCCGCAGTGAAGGTCTCAGCTCTGAGTCTGAAAGTCACTGCCATGCCACAAACCAGTTAGGCTGCACGGGACCCTGTTATTTTATGACCAGAAGAATCGCCACCACCCATAGCAGTGTCTCATGAGAAAATATGTACCTGAAGAACCCCAAGGAGGGTTTCCCTAACCCATTCCTAACTACGGCCAGTGAGTGCCACAGGTGCACACAGAGGCAGATCCTCACCTTTCGTGCCCGTGGCAGTAGGCCTGCCTGTTGGTACACTGAGGGAACTTTGCTCTAGGTGGTCAGATGCAGCCTCATGTGACGTAGTGCAGTGACCTCCCTGTTGGGCATTAGCTGTGTTGGCAGCAGCTGGGAACACTGATGAGGCTCAGCCATCCTTAGGCCCCACCTCACTCAAACTGAACCTTCAAATGGGTGTTGAAAACTAAATATGTGTAATATAATCAATAGGTAGTTTGATCTGTCACAAAGCTCTGTTCCTGGTAGCAAATTTAGGCGTTCTAGAGATCAGCAGTTCAGACTCTTAAGCACCTAACCACTGGAAGGAGAGCAGCACAAGATGCCATTCCTAACACTCAGCTGCTGCCTTCAGACCTCTGTGGGCTTTGCTGAGTATAACACCTTTCTAAAATGAGAGCAGCCCTGGGGCACACGCTGTTGGCACCCTCCTTAATCAAAAACAGCTGCACAGGTCCAAGCCTAGTGTCCATATGCCGGACACATTGAAGGACTCTAGAGGCTGGAGTTCCCTGTGTCCAGTCCACCCAAGCCACATTTCAAAGCTTGTAGCCGGGATCTGTGCTTTTATTCCAAGGTTTGAATGGACAGTAATAGTGGAGGCATGCACTATTAAAGCTACGTGCTTGCCTCCATGTGCAGTAGAGAAGGCATCATATCAGTCACGTACAGAGACCACACACACATTTGTCCTTTGCTCATCCAGTGCTCTTCCCAACTAAAAGCAAAGAAGCAAGATTTCTAAACAGGGGGGAAACATGCTCCGATTGGTTCATGTATTTTGCATGTATTAAGATGAAAAGTGTTTTTTTTTTCTGTGCCCTCATTTTATAAATTGGTGGGATCAACGTTTCTGACTAAGCCAGTTGTATTTAGACAGTTTTTCCTTCTCAAATTCACTTAAGAAATATGCTTAAACTACTTATCTTTGGCTCTTTTTTTTTTTTTTTTTTTTTTTTTTCATTTTTCTGTACCTCATTGGAGGCAAGGGCTCCTTTTTATTTTACTTTTTTTTAACATGTGCACTAGTCAGGAAGATGAATTACTATCCTCATGGTTTAAGTCACCTTTCATTTTTTCATTGCACATTGCTAAAACTTTATTTTATAAAGTGTAAAACACAGTAAGACATTCAGACATTACCTATAAACTTCGTTTTCTTTTAGAGAAATATTGAAGAATAGAAATATGGTCTTGGCCAAGCAATGGCAGGATTCTTTTTTTTTCCCCCTCAACTTTTAAGTTCTGGGGTACATGTGCAGGACGTGCAGGTTTGTTAAATAGGTAAATGTGTGCCATGGTGCACAGATCAACCCATCACCCAGGTATTAAACCCAGCATACATTAGCTATTCTTGATGCTCTCCCTTCCCCTACCCAGGGCTCCTTCTAAATAGAGAAAAGTTGGAAACCCCCACAGGTCTTCCCTGTGAGAGAGCTGTGGGTGAATACTGAGGTGAGGTGGTGAGCAGGAAGGGAGTAGGTACTGGGGGAGGTGGCCTGCATGGCACAGAGATAGCACTAAACACAGGCACCATTGGTTTGCCAATGAGAAGTTCTGGGCCTCTCATGTCAGTTAATAAATGTCCTAGGAACCTAAAGTCACTTTAGTGGCCTGAACAGGGAGGCAGCCCTGCCATCCTAAGCTTCATAGAAAGGATATAAGTACCAGGCTGGGCGCGGTGGTTCATGCCTGTAATGCCAGCACTTTAGGAGGCCGAGGTGGGCGGATCACGAGGTCAGAAGATCGAGACCATCCTGGCTAACACAGTGAAACCCTGTGTCTACTAAAAATACAAAAAAAATTAGCTGGGCATGGTAGCAGGCACCTGTAGTCCCAGCTACTCGGGAGACTGAGGCAGGAGAATGGCATGAACCCGGGAGGCAGAGCTTGCAGTGAGCTGAGATCACACCACTGCACTCCAGCCTGGGTGACAGAGTGAGACTCCGTCTCAAAAAAAAAAAAAAAGAAAAGATATAAGCACCAGTTGTGTCTGACCAGTCTGATTACAGCCAGCATTGCCAGCAGCTGGGAATTTGCCTTCTCCAAGCAGCTACAGCTGGCCCAGGCACTGGGCTAACAAGGGGTGAGTGCCCTAGGAGCCAGGCTGGAGGGACCAGGGGTTCCTACACCTGGGAAAGCCAAGGAAGCCAGAGTCAATGCTCCTCACACCCAGGGAAGCCAGGGCCCCCACATCTCCCACAGTCAAGGAAACCAGGGAAGCCAAGGCCCCCACATCTCCCACAGTCAACCCGCACTCAAGGAACCCAATGCTCCTTACATTTACAGGAGCCAGGGCTCCCATGCCCCCCCACACCCAGGGGAGCCAGCATTCTCTGTTTGTGTTATACAGTTCTGTTGGTTTTGACAGATGTATAATACCATGTACTACCATTACTATTAGTGTATCATACAGAATAATTTCACCACCCTAAAAATCCTGTGCCCTGGCTCTTCATCCCTCCCTCCCCACTAACTACTGGCAGCCACTCTTCTTTGTACTGTCTCTGTAGTTTGGCCTTCTCCAGAATGTCATATAGTTGGAATCATGCGGTATGCAGCCTTTTCAGATTAGCTTATTTCACTTAGCAATATGCATTTAAGGTTCCTCCACATCTTTTCATGGCTTGATAGCTCATTTCTTTTTAGCACTGAATAGTATTCCATTGCATGGATGTACCACAGTTTTCTGGTTTGCTTCCAAGTTTTGGCAATTATTAATGAGGCTGCAATAGACATGTGTGAAGGTTTTTGTGTGGGCATAAGTTTTCAACTCGTGGGTAAATACCAAGAAATATGATTGCTGGATCATATGTTTAGTTTTGGAAGTAACTGCTAAGCTGTCTTCCAAAGTTGGCTGTATCATTTTGTATTCCCACCAGCAATGAATAAGAGCTCCTCTTGATCCACATCCTCACCAGCATTTGGTGTTACTAGTGTTTTGGATTTTTGCCATTCTAATAGATGTGTAGTAGTATCCCATTGCTGCTTCAATTTGCAATTCCTTGATGACGTATGACATTGAGCATCTTTTCATATGGTTATTTGTCAACCTCTTTAATGATTTGTCTGTTCAAATCATTTGCTCATTTTTTAAGTGGGTTGTTCATTTTCTTATTGTTGAGTTTTAAGTGTTAACAGTCCTTGATCAGATGTGTCTTTTGCAGATATTTTTCCCAGTTCATGGCTTGTCTTTTCATACTTTTTTTTTCTTTTTTCTCTGTTGCCCAGGCTGGAGTGCAGTGGTGCAGTCTTGGCTCACTGCAACTTCCACCCCCCAGGTTCAAGCAATTCTCCTCCCTTATCCTCCTGAGTAGCTGGGATTACAGGTGCCTGCCACCATGCCCAGCTAGTTTTTGTATGTTTAGTAGAGACTGGGTTTCACCATGTTGGCCAGGCTGGTCTTGAACTCCTGACCTCAGGTGATCCACTCACCTAGGCCTCCCAAACTGCTGGGATTACAGTCATGAGCCACCGCTTCTGGCCCTTTTCATACTCTTAATAGTCTTTTTACAAACCATAAGTTTTAATTTTAATGAGGTCTCACATCAGTTGTTTCTTTCACGAATTGCATTTCTGGTGTCACATCTAAAAACTCATTGTCAGACCCATGATCATCTAGATTTTCTCCTGTTTTCTTTCTAGGAGTTTTGTGTTTTACCTTTAAGCCTATGATCCATTTTGAATTATTTTTTGTAAAAGATGGAAGATCTATGTCTAGATTCATTTTTTTGCCTGTGGAAATCTAGTTGTTCTGGCACCATTTGTTGAAAAGACTGTTCTTTCTCCATTGAAATGTCTTTGTTCCCTTGTCAAAGATCAGGTGACTATATTTATGAGGGTCTGTGTTCCCTTGATCTATTTGTTCTTTTGCTACCAGTACACCATCTTAATTATTGAAACTTTTTTT
Source organism: Symphalangus syndactylus (assembly GCF_028878055.3). Lineage (NCBI taxonomy): Eukaryota > Metazoa > Chordata > Mammalia > Primates > Hylobatidae > Symphalangus > Symphalangus syndactylus. The sequence goes on along the minus strand of NC_072429.2, from coordinate 69,918,177 downwards.
TTTTTGAGACAGTCTTGCTCAGTTGCCCAGGCTGGAGTGCAGTGGCGCGATCTTGGCTCACTGCAAGCTCCGCCTCCCGGGTTCACGCCATTCTCCTGCTTCAGCCTCCCGAGTAGCTGGGACTACAGGCGCCCACCACCACGCCCGGCTAATTTTTTTTTGTATTTTTAGGAGAGACGGGGTTTCACCATGTTAGCCAGGATGGTCTCAATCTCCTGACCTCGTGATCCACCCACTTTGGCCTCCCAAAGTGCTGGGATTACAGGCGTGAGCCACCGCGCCCGGCCAATTACTACGACTTTTAAGTCTTGAAGTCAGGTACTGTCAGTTTTCCAGCTTTGTTCTTGTTCTTCAATATTGTCTTGGCTATTCTAGGTCATTTTGCCTCTCCATATAAACTTTAGAATCAATTTGTTGATATCCACAAAATAACCTGATGAAATTTTGATTGGGATAGTGTTGAGTGTGTAGATTAGGTGGGGAAAAAATGACATGTTAATACTAGAGCCTTCTTATTCATGAACATGGAATATCTTTGCATTTATTTATATCTTCTTTGATATCTTTCAGAAGAGTTTTTTAGTTTTCCTCATACAGATCTTGTACATATTTTGTAGATTTATACCTAAGTATTTCATTTATTTTGTTGCTATTGTAAATAGTATTGTTTTTAATTTCAAATTCCAATCGTTCATTGTGTTTCATAGGAAAACAATTAACTTTTTGATATTAACCCTGCAACTTTGCTGTAATCACTTAGTGGTTTTTTGTTGTTTCTTTGAGATTTTCTCCATAGAAAACTGGGTCATCTGTGAACAGTTTTCTTTCTTTCTTCTCAATCTATGTATCTTTTATTTTATTTTCTTGTCTTACTGCATTACCTAGGACTATCTGTACCATGTAGAATAGCAGTAGTGGGAACATCCTTGCCCTGTTCTTAATCTTAAGGGTTAACCATGTACTTTCTGATTATGATGTTAGCCAGAGGGGTTTTGTTGTTCCGTTTGCTGGAGATAATATCACTGTGGAAGAAAATAATATTAGCTCTCCTTCCCTTCTTTTATTACACTCTTCCATCTACCTACCTTTGCATCTGCACTTTATATTGTTAAGATTGGTAACATTCTGTTGTATAACTATAATTAAGCTTTGCACACATTTTCTACAGATTGATTCTCAAAGATGAAAATCAATGAATGGCATTTATGTTATTATGATTATACAAGTTGAGTATCCCATATCCGAAATGCTTGGAACCAGAAGTGTTTTGGATTCCTTACTGGTTTTTTCATCCTTTTTTTTTTTTTTGAGATGGGGTCTTGCTGTATTGTCCAGGCTGCTCTCAAACTCCTGGGCATATTTTGGTTTTAATATTTTTAAGACAGGATCATCCAGGCTGGAGTGCATTGGTGTGATCATAGCTTACTGCAACCTTGAACTCTTGAGCTAAAGTAATACTCCCACGTCAGCCTCCCAAGTAGCTAGGACTACTGGGATGGCACACACCACCATGCCCAGTAAATTTTTGTTGTTGTTGTTGTTGTTGTTGTTGTTGTTGTTGTTGAGACAGAGTTTCACTGTGTTGCCCAGGCTGCTGTCAAACTCCTGACCTCAAATGATCCCCCGGCCTTGGCCTTCCAAAGTGCTGGGATTACGGGTGTGAGCCATTGTGGCTAGCCATGTGTCTTTATATAAACAACATATAGTTGGTTCTTGTTTTTTGTTCACTCTAATAGTCTCTGTCATTTAATTTGTGTATTGAGACCATTCTCATTTTAAGTGATTATTCATATAACTGAGATAATATCAACTGTGTTTATAACTATTTTCTATTCATTGCCCCACTTGTTTCTTTTTTTGTCTTCCACTCTTTCTGCCTATTCTCATTTTTATTGAACATTATGATTCCATTTTCTCTTTTCTTTCAAAACATCAATTATACTTTTTTTTTTTTTTTTTTTTTTTTTTTGGAGAAGGAGTCTCGCTTTGTCGCCCAGGCTGGAGTGCAGTGGCGCGATCTCAGCTCACTGCAAGCCCCGCCTCCCGGGTTCACGCCATTCTTCTCCCTCAGCCTCCTGAGTAGCTGGGACTACAGGCACCCGCCACCATGCCCGGCTAATTTTTAGTATTTTTAGTAGAGACAGGGTTTCACTATGTTAGCCAGGATGGTCTCGATTTCCTGACCTCACGATCCTCCCGCCTTGGCCTCCCAAAGTGCTGAGATTACAGGCGTGAGCCACCATGCCCAGCCCAATTATACTTATTTTTAAGTTTTTCTGGTGGTTACCCTGGAGTTTGCAATACGCTTTACAGCCAATCAAGTCCACTTTCAAATAACACTGTCCTGCTTCACAGGTAATGCAGGTACCTTATATCAGAGTGTTCCTGATTTCTTTTTTTTTTTCTTTCCCATCCCTTGTAACACTCCTGTTATGCATTTCACTTACTCAAAAGGTATAATCATTGATTACATTATTATTATTTAAGTAAACTATTATCTTTTCTATCAATTTAGAATTAGAAATGTAAAAGATTTTATTTTACCTTCATTTATTCCTTCTCTAATATTCTTCCTTTCTTTATATAGATTCAAGTTTCTGACATTTCATTTTCCTCATATCTCGCCATTTTCATGTAGCATTCCCTGTGGGCCTCTTCTGCTTCCAGGCCTGTTCTACAGCTGCCCTGCAGGCCCGCATGTAGGGCTCAAGATTTGTAAACAGACTTATCACAGAGGCAGGGCTGAGTGCTGCCAGATCCTTTAATGAGAACCAGTCAACTGGGCATTAAGAGAAAACAAACCCCCAGCTGCAAAATAACAAAGCTTATCCAAGCCTCACATGCAGGAATGTCCATAGCAAGGTAGCAGCTAGGCAGTGACCTACTCCTACACAGTCCTCAGCCTGCACACCCGCCAGCCACAGGCCTGCCCACCTCCATCAAATCCAGGCAAGGCTGGAGTCCTCACTACTGTTTGGCAATAGCAGTTGCCCCCATCTCAGCACCTCAGCCTTGCTCTGTTCTGCCCTGCCCTGGTCCAGAAGATCTCAGTGATGACGTGTCCTCTGCATGGCTCCAAGGGGACCCCTTCACATCTGCAGAGAGTTGGTGCTAGGGCTTGGGCAGCTCTCTCAGCAGCTGAACCAGCTGAGCATCTGGGTCTCAGATGGCTGAGTACTGAACATTTTCTCTGAGTAGAGTTTAAAAGGACCCTGAATATATTCCGAGCATGGAACAGTCACTCACTGAGAGCTGGCAGCATCCCTCTGTCCATCCAGGTCTCAGTGACGGGGTGAGGGGGAGGCACTCACTCCTTGCTGGTGTCACAAGGCCTCCTCGTCTCTGTTCTCCCTGAGTGGCAGCTCTGGGGTGTGCGGAAATGTTTCTCTGCTATGTCTTCTGGGGTGAAGTCGTTTGGCAGTGCTGGTTTTCCCTCCCTCACTCTGCTCACCACCTCTCTGTCCACCACTCACTAGCGATGGGACCTGGTGCAGGGCTGCAGGAAGGGATGCAGCAGGTTCACATCTCTGTGGAAAGAGGGGTGAAGTCCTGTCTAAACCCAGGCTCCAGCTTCTAAATAGAAGACTTATGAGCCCTGACTTCTTTCCATCAGGAAATAGGGAGGAAGAGGGTATAGCAGAGTTCAAGTTACTGAAGAAATGTGTGCACCAGGCGTGATGAGTGCCAGACCCACCCATCCTGAGGACGCTTTGAAAGGACCTTTTTAAAAAGATGTGTTTGTAACTCAGCAATACACCTTTCCCAAACCTAATTATAAGACATTTCTGCACATACGACAAGCAAAGTAAAGACTTAATGGCAAACTGCTGGCAAGTTCATGAGTATGGTGTCCTCAACCCTGATGTAAACTGTCTTTTTCTTTCTGATGCTCATTTAAGTGAATGTCTTTTGTTTTTGTTTTTTTGAGACAGAGTCTCTCTCTGTCACCAGGCTTGAGTATAGTGGCGTGATCTCGGCTCACTGCAACCTCTGCCTCCTGGGTTCAAGCGATTCTCCTGCCTCAGCCTCCCAAGGAGCTGGGACTACAGGCGCGTGCCACCACACCCGGCTAATTTTTTATTTTTAGTAGAGACAGAGTTTCACCATGTTGGCCAGGATGGTCACGATCTCTTGACCTCGTGATCCTCCCACCTCGGCTGCCCAAAGTGCTGGGATTACAGGCATGAGCCACTGTGCCCGGCCTTAAGTGAATGTTTAATCATACACTTCCCAGCCATCTCTTGAAATTTATTTAGGGTTGCCAGAAAAGATTTCCACAATGGCTTATGGACCTCAGATGAAATGTATTTCCTCAACTCTTGCCTTATTCTCTAATTAGAAGGAAACTGCTTAATCCCATATAAATGTAAATGCTATTAACACCCATGGATATCCTAGGATAAAAAGGAACTTTGGCTGGTAGCAGTCTACTTTTTATTAAGGTAGCAGTCATTTACCAAGCACCAGTAAACCAGTGAGTGGGTCTTTGGTGGGCCTGCAGGCCCTGGGCAGGAGCCAGGCCACGGTGCCAGATGTGCTCTGGGGCTTGGGGATGCAGCCGCTCCTTTCTCCCCTTGCACCTCCTCATGCGCCTGCCTGTTGTGAATTAGTCAACACTGCTTTCCAGCTGCATTATGAGCCTTTGTTGACTTTGCTTTTCATCCCTTTGACCCACTTTGACAATGTCATTAGCTAGGGCAGCCTTTTCAAAATCAAGATCTATTATTTTCATTTTTAAAAAGTCATTCAAGTATGCATTGCATGAATGCACTTTAATAAACCAAGCCTACTCATTCTCATACTTCTGATTTATCCTCTAAAGATAAATTTTCTCCCAATGCTTGTTTTAGTGGGTAATGAAATTTTTTGCACCAAGAGTGGAAAGGAAGACCCTTCTATTTTTCTAGAAACTCAGATTTTACTTTTTCTTCAAACATCTAATTTCACCACTTTTCAACAAGGACATCTGCGATTTGGTGATGTATCTAGATGATATCTACAATGCTTCACATCCAAGAAAATCAGACTATCTGAATCCCCAGCAAGCAGTGACCAACTGTGCTCGCCCTGCCTCAGCCCTGCCATGGTGTGCAGAGTCTGTGTGGCCCGCCCTGGTTGTCTTGTGGAACCCCCTCACTCCCTTCCTCAGGAAGCCTTCCATGACCCTCTGGGATGCTCACAGGTGTCTCTGACACACGTCTCAGGTGTCTTTTCCATTTGTCAATTTACCATTTATTTCATCTTTTTATTTGGGAGCGGGGACAGGGTCTTGCCCTGTCACCCAGGCTGGAGTGCAGTGGCATAATCATAACTCAAACACTCATCACTGTTAAGAGTCTATATATTATTACTGTGCTACAGAAAAAGCACAGACCTAAATATGCAATATGGGGAATGTTTGAGGGACTGAGGGCCGGCTCAGCTGTGGCGATGTAACTACCTATGCATCTGGAAAAATATCCCAACGAAAATACTTCAGTTAGGTGGTAATATGCAGGCAAGTTTTAAAACGTACTTCTTATTGTTATAATTTTTCTTTGTACAATAAGTAGAAATTATAAAAATCTGAGGAACATGTATATAAACTCACAAGTAAGGCAAAAATCACGAGGCCCCTCATGTTGTCCTCTGCGTGTGGAGAAGCAGAGGAGTCAGAGAGGGCAGAGCCGCCTCTGAGGTGGGCTTTCCTTCTCTTGGGCCTAGGCACTGTGGTTGGCGTAGACGAGAGCACTGCTTTCTCATGGCCTGTGTGTGACATGTGTGGCAACGGGAGATTGGAACAGAGGCTGGAAGACAGGTAAGGGGACAGGGGCTGTCCTGAAAGCCCTAGAACCGAAAGGGCACAGAAGCAACCCAGCCCCAGAACCTGGGCCTTGCTGCCTCAGGTAACTCCTTCGAGAGCTCAAGGGGCAACCTCCACCTCTGCTGAACGGCAAGGGAAGAGGCCCCTGGGGCCCGGTGGGTTTTCCTTACTGAGATTTCTGCTGTTTCTTGCAGCTGCTCCTGTTATGAGATAGAAGTGCTGGGTTTTGTCCCCACCTCCTTTATTATCAGCCAGGAGAATTAAAAAAACAGGACAAACATGAATAAGTAAAAAAAACTTGGTGACTATATAGCCTGGCTTTTGTGAAAGGTGCAGACGTTTACAGAGACCACGTTTACAGTGAGCAGCTACTGGACAGATGTCCCTGCCCACCCCACTGTGCTGCCCTCCCTCAGGGTCTGGGCCCATGTCAGTGCAGTCTGTCCCTGTGAAGTCAGTCCTCCGGCCTCCCAAGTGCAGTGTCATGTGATAGAAAGGGACAGGCTCATTACTTTTCTGCTTCTTAAAAAGCAAAGAGGCTGGGCGTGGTGGCTCACGTCTGTAATCTCAGCACTTTGGGAGGCTGAGGCAGGCGGATCACAAGGTAAGGAGATCTAGACCATCCTGGCCAACATGGCAAAACACAGTCTCTACTAAAAATACAAACATTAGCTGGGCGTGGTGGCACGTGCCTGTAATCCCAGCTGCTTGGGAGGCTGAGGCAGGAGAATCTCTTGAAACGGGGAGTCGGAGGTTGCAGTGAGCCGAGATCGCACCACTGCACTCCAGCCTGGCAACAGAGTGAGACTCTGTCTCAGAAAGAAAAAGAGAAAAAAAAGCAAAGATCGGCCAGGCGCAGTGTCTCACGCCTGTAATCCCAATACTGTGAGAGGTGAGGCAGGTAGATCACTTGAGGTCAGGAGTTCAAGACCAGCCTGGCCAACACAGTGAAACCCCATCTCTATTACTAATTTTAAAAATACAAAAATTAGCCGGGCATGGTGGCACACACCTGTAGTCCCAGCTACTCAGGAGGCTGAAGTGGGAGAATCACTTGAACCAGGGGGAGGTGGAGGTTGCAGTGAGCCGAGATCGCACCACTGCACTCCAACCTGGGTGACAGAGCGAGAGCGAGACTCCATCTCAAAGAAAGAAAAAAAAAAAACACAAAGCAAAGAGCAAATGTCTCCTTGGCATACCTGGGCTGGTGGCCTTACACAAGCCATCACTGGACTGTGTGGAAGAGATGAGCACACGTACAGGCATGCATGGTAGCACACAACAGTGGCTGTGCTGGCAGCTGAGAGCAGACTTTCTCTCCTGGGCCAGGGGGCAGCCTGACCCCTGGCCTCCCAGGCCCTGACCTCCCTTCCTGGGAGGCTCAGCATCCCCTCCTCTGCTCCCCTCGTCGGCCTCCAGCCAGTGCTACTCGACGCTGATGTTCATCCCTTGGACAGGCTGAGTCCAGGCAGCTGCAGGCCTCTCTCAGAAACTTGATTCTGAGAGTAAAGCCCTGTTTTATATCTCAGCAGACACTCATGTTTAGGAAAATGTCTCCCACTGGACCTTTCCTGACTTGTGCCTCCCGGGGCCTTGTCTTTCCTTGGGTTTTCATATACCAGAGGCGCCTTTTCCTGTGGGGACTGCTCCCGGGTGGTCACATCTCCTGTTCTCAAGAGGCACCTGCAGGTCTTCCTGGACTGCCGCTCAAGACCCCAGTGCAGAGTGAAGGTCAAGGTAGGAGCCAGGCCAGAGCACGCACTCACTCCTAGCTCACTCCAACATAGCGAAGGTGAGACAGAGCTGAAGCGGGTGCATGTCCTCCTGTACGCCTGCAGAGGCGCTGGGACTCGGCTGGGATGGGTTGCATCTGGAGCTCCCTCTAGGCCTTAGGAGCTTCCCTAAGAAAGGTGGGAGGATGCACCCTTTGTGAACAGTCTCTCCATGTTAAAACACATCTTTGACCTAAGGCCGTGAGACTGAAGCTCTGAAGACAGGTGGTTTGGATGTAACATGTTAATTTTGGGGAATGAGTAATCTAACTTGAGCACTTACTGTGTTGGAGGGAGTTTAACCCAGCCCTGCTTCTGCTGTTGCAGCTGTTGCAGCGCAGCATTTCCTCCCTGCTGAGGTTTGCCGCCGGTGAAGATGGGGTAAGTGCAGGGCGCCCAGCCCAGGGGGCCGCACACTCGGTAGCCTGCATGAGCAACTCATCCCCAGAGGAAGCCCCCACTCCCAAATGTGTTCTATTACAACCCATCCCACTAGGAAGTGGTGTAGATACTCGAGAGTGAAATGCAGATATGTCTGCCATTCAGACTGATAGGTTCCTTTCCTCTGTGGAAATGAGGTTATTTTAGATCATTGTTGAGGTAGATGCAGGAATCTGTCCCCTGGTTTTTTTGTTTGTATGCTTTTGTTTTTGTTTTTAGACAAGAGTTTCATTCTCTGTCCAGGCTAGAGCACAGTGGCGTGATCTTGGCTCACTGCAACCTCCGCCTCCCAGGTTCAAGCGATTCTCCTGCCTCACCCTCCCGAGTAGCTGAGACTACAGGCATGAGCCACCACTCCCAGCTAATTTTTGTATTTTTAGTAGAGATGGGGTTTCACCAGGCTGGCCAAGCTGGTCTCGAACTCTTGACCTCAGGTGATCCTCCCACCTTGGCCTCCCAAAGTGATGGGATTACAGGCATGAGCCGCTGCACCCAGCCTGCCCCCTGGCTTTGATTACAGCAACACAGTCTTCAGGTTGGAGTCCTACTGCCAAGGTGTCATGTTAATAGGATGGAATTCCCCAAGATGCTTTTTTTTTCTTTTTTTAAACACTGGGTATTCCAGACTCTGAATAACTGGTAATGTGACTGTCCTGCCCTAAGAGTCACTGTGGTGAATCTTAGTAAAGCGGGGTGGCTCCTCCAAGAAAAGCCACCTAAATATATAATTGATGGGCCAAAGAGTTTCTGCTGTGTGAAATTTGACCCTCATAAATGAGACATCTGTCCTGGAGATGCCACCTGTGTCTTGTGAAAGCCACTTAAAAGCACCACAAGTGGCTCATGGAATAGCCACAGAAGGGGACCAGCCACTCAGTGGCCCCTGGGCACAGCCCCAGTTCACAAGAGACATCTGGAACCAGAGTGGGCTCCACAACCAGGGAGCTGACTTGGGCCACACTGGAAGGGAGTGTGGTGTCTGGGGAGGCTGATCATCCTGGAGCTCTGTGGTCAGTCAAATAAGGAGTCTTTGTCTAATGGGTCCCCATGGCCAGATTCTAGACAGAATTTTTTTTTATTTTTTTTTTAGGCAGTCTTGCTCTGTCATCCAGGCTGGAGTGCAGTGACATAACCATAAGCTCACTACAGCCTCGAACTCCTGGGCTCAAACGATCCCCCTGCCTCAGCCTCCCAAGTATCCAACCCAAATTTGTGGTGACTTGACCTGTCCTATGGAGACTCCTCCCTGCCCCACTACCCCTGCCACCCTCTCACCCACTGCATCTCAGGAGGGGCCAGCAGCCCTGCAAGGCAGAGCAGCAGTTTGTCCTCTCTCATCTAAACCATGTCTGTCAGAGTTGGATTAAATTGGAACATGGATAAGTCTATGAGCGGGATCTTTGAGGATCACAAGTGAGAATACACTAGAATCAACTGCAAGCTCTAAAGAGTTTCTGCTCTTGGCTGGGCATGGTGGCTCATGCCTGTAATCCCAGCACTTTGAGAGGCCGAGGTGGGCGGATCACCTGGGGTCAGGAGTTTGAGACCAGCCTGGCCAACATGGTGACACCCCATCTCTACTGAAAATACAAAAAAGCTGGGTGTGGTGGTGCGCATCTGTAACTCCAGCTACTCGGGAGGCTGAAGCAGAAGAATCACTGGAACTGGGGAGGTAGAGGTTGCAGTGAGCTGAGATTGCACCATACTCCAGCCTGGGCAACAGAGCAAGACTCCGTCTCAGAAAAAAAAAGAGCTTCTGCTCCCTCCTGGCACAACACCCACCAGCTTTAAAGCTCCTCAGTGGCCCTGAGCTCCAGCTCGGAACTGTCCCCTGAGCTGCTGCACACAGGGATTGATGCTGAGGCCGGGCTGTGGAGGCTCATCAGCAAGTGTTCCCTAGTGGTGCAAAAGGTGAGTCATCACTACGGGCCAGGAACTGAGCCTACCGCATTCTCACGGTTCCCCGTTCAACCTCCCAATGTCCCAGCAAGGTAGAGCCCATATTTCCCTGCTAGGGGGATGAGTGCAGTGCCCAAGGCAAAGACATCCCACAGAGGGAAGGTCATTGTTACCCCACAGAGTGACCACCTGCAGAGTTGGGAGCCAGCCCAAGGGGCATAATGGGGAACAGCGTATGTGCTTTTCTGTCCTTAAGGAAGTTTAAGTGTATAACAGGCAACCGACCACACAGCAGTGCCTGTCAGCCAATTCCTTGTCTCCTTGTCTGAATCCTGGGGGGAGAGAGGAAGAAAGGAGGAGGCAGTGCCCAGAAAGGGGGGAACTGCCCACAGCTGACCGGGTAGAAGTTTGAGTAGGTGCTAAAGATGGCAGATCTGAGTTTTCAGGGAACACATCTTGATGGAGAATGTTGGGAGAAAGCATTAGAAACGCCCGTTTGAGAACGCATGACAAAACAAACCAAAACCCACAACCTCAACAGATTCAACCAACACTTGGGCATGGCACACAGCTTTCCAGCTGCTCCATGCTACTCAGAAGGGCGGGGCGGTGCTGTGGTAGTAGCTGCCTGCTTGGCATCCCTGGTCACCATCCAGGAAGCCGCCAGCAATGGACAGTGCTTGACACCCCTTCCGATCCCCACCCCTCTTTAGAGACCCAGAGACTAGGAACCCTGGCAGAAATCCTCCTTCCTTCACTTGGTTTCCTTCTGGCTAAGGCGCTTGTTCCTCCTACACATTTAACTTGTCAACCAGAATATTCCCATAGGTAAAAGCCCTGCTTATAAAGAGCTCAAAGGTGTGTGTACCTGAGTGCACGTGTGTGCACATTTATGCAGTGTGTGTGCATCAGAGCACCTTTGCCCATGCCCATGTGCATATGTGTCCACTTGACTATGCTGTGTATGCACATATGCTTGACACATGCATACATGTGTGTACGTGTCTGCATGTGTGTATGTGTATGCATTGGGTGAGGGCCACAGGGTGGCAGCAGCCTTAGTATCACCTTTTTGGGTGCTCTGGTTTCAGGGCCAATACCAGTGGACTGTGGGGTAAGTTCCAAGCCTGGAAGTAGACAACTTAGGAGGCTCTTTACCCCATGCCCAGCTCTACTCACAGTGGCTGATCAGGTCTTTACTGCAGATCTGGAAAGAAGCTGATAGAAGATGGGTGCCAGAGTGGCCTGGGTAGAGATGTTAGCTGAGAGATACCCAGTATGGATTCTGTCAGTTTTCTGGATGAGCATGCACATTCACCAAAATTCAGAGAATCAAACTGGGGCTTTCCACAAGAACTGTAACTCCATTCCCTGGGGCAAATGTACTGTTTCGGTTAAGATACTTGAGTGTTAAGTTTTATGCCTTTACTGTAATGTGGTCAAGCTGCAGATGTGAAACAGTAGGATTGTCTGTAGTTGTGCATCTCATTTCTCAATAGTAACATTATTGTGACATGGAACTTGAAGTTTGTTTCCTTAGCTTTCAGAAAAGGAAAAGTTAAAGGAACATATATAGTGATTTTTTTAAAAGAGCACATTTTACACATATGCAGACACACATTCATATGAATAGTGAGTGCTTGGGAGTTTGCTAATATGGTTGTTTAAACCTCTCCATGTTAATTTCTCCCACACATAAAAGATTTATTACTTGGGCACAGTGGCTGACACCTGTAATCCCAGCACTTTGGGAGGCCCAGTCGGGCAGATCACCTGAGGTCAGGAGTTCAAGACCATCCTGGCCAACACGGTGAAAACCCATCTGTATTAAAAATTAAAAAATTAGCCAGGCATGGTGGTGCACACCTATAATCCCAACTACTTGGAAGGCTGAGGCAGGAGAACTGCTTGAACCCAGGAGGCAGAGGTTGCAGTGAGTCGAGCTCACTCCATTCCAGCCTGGGTGACAGAGCAAGACTCAGTCTCAAAAAAAGTAATAAAAAATTTTAAACTCCATTTACAGATAATATAGCCAAACCTAACATTTTACAAATAAATGATTTTTTGCTGGCTTTTTCTAAGTCAGAATTGCGTACTTTTACTCCAGAAGACCACAGGGTCATCTGTTTCACACTTGCACAAACATGCAAGACTAACTGAAACTATAAGGCACCAGAAGGGTGTCCAGCATGCCGCCTCCACCCTCCCTCCCTGTGCAGTGACCCCGCTTCTGCTTCTGTACCCCCTGGTGTCCCCTCCAGTCCAGCAGCCTGGAGACTGTCCTGCTCACTGCCATCTCTTCAGTGACGGGCCCACATGGGCTCGTAATAAACCCCCATGCGTGAGCGAGTGAGCAGCTGCACTTGCCGTCCATGCCACCTCAGAGCCCTTGGGAAGGCCTCAGCTTCCATTACCAAGTTCCGTGTCTCCGCCTGTCTTGACCAGTAACACCCACTGCCCCCATCACTACATTAAACCATCCTGTTGACTTTATTCTTTTTCACCAAGGAAGCCAAAACTCTTGACAAAGCACACTGAATAGGCACCATGCCTGTCTTACAAATGGGAAAATGAAAGTCCCCCCACGAGTTGGCGTCAGTAGCGTTCACATCCCAGACTGATCCTGACATTTATTTTTACAAAACAAACCATCTCAAAACTTGGTGGCATCAATATTCATTCTGTACACAGAACTCTTGTTTGGACAGGGCTTCATCCGGACAGCTCCACTGGGCATTAGTGGGTGCCCCCAAGGCCGGTGGGAGTCACAGAAGGCTCCTACGTGCAGGCCACAGCTCTGGCCGGACCCCCCTCACAGCATGTGTGTGGATCCCACGGGCCAGCTGGAAGCTGGGCAACTTTCTTAACCAGGCGTGGAACATCACTTGGTGTCCCTTCCACCGCACTCTGTTCATGAGAAGCCAGACACTGAGGCCAGCTCAAACTCAGGGAAAGGCAGTGAGACTCACACCTTTGAAGGGAAGGGCATCAAGGAGCCACACTCTACCTGCTTTGGCCACGTTTTCTGGCTTCTCCAGCCTCAGTCTCTTTGGCCATGACACCATAACGATGGGAGGGGTGAGTTAATAGACACCAAACAGAACTGCTGTAGCAACTGCGAAATGCCTTGCACAGAGGAGGGGTGTGGGGTACCCATGATATTACTCTGCAAGTGGCATTGTCTTCTAGGGCTTTAATCTCCCAGACGGCCAGAGATGGAATATCTCAGTGCTTTTGAGCCTTTATTTTAGCCCTACCCGCAATGGCATTCTGCAGCTTGATCTATAATGGGGTGCACCCCACCCTCTCAGCCTGGTCAGGGATGGGGGCCAAGGACTCCCTGTACCTGTCTCATCTGGAGACGAAACTCACCTGGGACTAACCAAAAAGAATTAGAAGAAAAAGCGAAGTCTTATTACAAAAACATGGAGGACTTTAGCCCAGTGTAACTCTAGAAGAAATGGGATCCTATTAAGGAAGGAAGTTTGGGGCAAAGCACCAGGAAATCCCTCGACTGGAGGTGTTGCTAGATTGAGGAAGTGTCCTAAAGGAAGTGGGAGACAGCTGTGGGCACTGTGTGCCCAGCCCCGGCGTTCCCAGCAGTCTGTGTGCATGTCCCAAGTAAAAACGGAATTCAGTTACCAGAATGGGGTAGTTCCTTCACTTGCTAAAATAAATGGATATATATATACACACACATATGTATTATGTATGTAGTGGCTCTTCATTTGTTTCTCCTTCCTACCACTGTTCTCCGCCATTTGAGGAGTGGAAGATCGTGGACTGGGGAAAGGGCCTTCCACTCTGGCTCTCTGGTTTTCCGTGTTGGGAACAGTACGTCCCACGCTGTTTGCTTTAACCAGCGTGCCTTTTATCACTGCAGAGCTACGAAGTGAAGAGCGTCCTCGGAAAGGAAGTGGGGTTGTTAAATTGTTTTGTCCAGTCCGTATCCGCCCACCCGACCAGCTGCATTGGATTGGAGGAAATCGAGCTTCTGAGTGCAGGAGGGGCCTCTGCAGAACACTAGCGGTTGCCGCAGGATCTGTGAACTTTGCAATGTGGCTGCAAGAGTGGTGGTGGTGGTGGTGCTGATTTGGGGTAGTTATTTGTTAACTATGGACACAGTGAACGTAGTTTACGATCTTGAAACTTAGATTTTTCTGGGGAAATGTTAAGATATAGTTTGTGAACTGTAAATCAAAATACCTTTTTCTACAGTTTTATTTTCTGCAAATTTAGGAACATATTTACTCTTGTTTTCACATTGAATCTTAAGCTTAAGCTCTTCATTTGGTATTTAGGCAATATATGAGGAAAAAAAATTTTGTTCCGTTTGTAATTTTAACAAGTTGAACATTTTACCATGATTGAACATGTTTTTCTTACAGTATTTGTTTTAACATTCCCCCAAAGAATACCCTGCAAAGTATAAACCTTTGTCCCATACTGTGATATTACTGTTCTGCTACAATAAATGTCAAACCTAAGCACTTTGCAGTTCACTACTTTTGGGAAAATGTTCTAGGGAACTGTATCACAGGTGAAACTGTTAATAAAGTGTAGCTCTCTGAACTGGTGTGATCGTGGCTCTGCTGAATGGTGGTGGGGATAGCTGGCTCCACCACACACCTGCTTTAATTAGGCTGGGTAATGGGCACGGAGAGCAAAGATCACAGACTAAGGAGCAGTCGGTTATTTGCTTTGCTGGCAGAGATTTAAACCAAGAATTAATTATCTTTGGATACTATAAAGATTTTGTTCCCTTCCTTATAGCAATACAATCATGACAGGCCATGGTTAACTACATAAGATACACGTAGCAGCCCATGACGAAGAAATGGTGCCCTAATACCAAGTGTTCTTGGGTTAAAGGCAGGCGGCTTTTTAATTAAATCTTAGAACATTGCAATTACTGGCAAGACAGCTGGTCTTAAGCAGTTTTGTGACTGCCCTTTTCATCCACTACATGACTATTCTGGCCTTTCTGGAGCACTTTTGAAAATCTACTTGAAGGCCGGGCGCGGTGGCTCACGCTTGTAATCCCAGCACTTTGGGAGGCCGAGGCGGGCGGATCACGAGGTCAGGAGATCGAGACCATCCTGGCTAACGCGGTGAAACCCCGTCTCTACTAAAAATACAAAAAAATTAGCCGGGCATGGTGGCGGCGCCTGTAGTCCCAGCTACTCGGAGAGGCTGAGGCAGGAGAATGGCGTGAACCCGGGAGGTGGAGCTTGCAGTGAGCCGAGATCGCGCCACTGCACTCCAGCCTGGGTGACAGAGCGAGACTCCGTGTCAAAAGAAAATCTACTTGACTGTCCACAAGACTGAGGAAAGTGAAAGCAAAGTCCCGGGAAAGCGGGAGATGATTCAGCCCAGGGTTCTGCCCCTCGCCCCTCCAGCAGCCTCTACAGTTAGGGAGCTCTTGGACTGTTCTCAGCAGGGGCCCCCAGTCAACCCTTCCCCAGGTCTGCGTTCTTCGGGAGAACACCTGCTGGAAAGCTGCTGGCTTACCTGAGCTCAGCCGTGCTCCACCTAGCTTAGGCAAGTTGGAACCTTTAGTGCGTTTCAAAAGCGACACAGACCCTCTCCCCTGAGCAGCTCGGGCCTCCGCCCCATCCCCCCGCCCACATACACACACCTGGCGCCCGGGCTCCCTGGTGCTCGCTGGCTGCGGGTCCGGAACGCACCCTTCCCGAGCCGGGTCCTGCGCCATCGGCGGGCAGGCGGGAGTCACTGCGAATATAGGAAGCAGGGGCGATTTCAAATGCTGCTTTATTCTTACGAATACTGTAAAAATTAATATAAAAAAGTGAGCACGCTCAGTCTTTTCCTCTTATCTACAATACAAAGGGTCTGAAAAGTCTTGTTTTTTTTTTCTTTTTACAAATGTACCTTAGCTGCATCAACAGGAGTAAGATGTAGAAAAAGCTACCATTACAAAAATAATTTAAGGGAAAATAAACACGTTTAGCTTCTCTCGCAGTTCAGTGGTGGTAGGTCCAGGCTGTAGCTTCTTTGCGCTCCTATGTCCCAAGAAACTGCAGCGGGCACCCGGCGGCTCTGGCTGCGCCGGGGCAGGGCGCGCTCCGCTCTGGGCCGTCGGGTCTGAGGTATGGGTCGTTGGTGAGTCTCTCCCGCCCCGGCCTCGCGTTACCGGCGGTCTGCTGTCCCGGCGGCCGGCAGGAAGGGCGGGCTGGGCAGCTGCTTGAAGAACTGCCGGAGGCCGGCCAGGTCCCGCGTGAGCTGCTCCACGCGTTGGTGCAACTTCTCGTTCTCGGCCGACAGCTCCACCAGCTTCTGCTGCATCTCCTGGTTGCGCCGCTTGGCCTTGTCGCGGCTCTTGCGCACGGCGATGTTGTTGCGCTCGCGCCGCTGCCGGTACTCGGGGCTGCCGCGATCCGGGCCCCTCTTGCTGGCACTCTTCTCCCTGGCGGGGCCGGGCGCGGGGGTCGGCCCGGGGCTGCTGCGCGGCGGCTCTGGCGACGTGGGCGGGGTGGGCTGCCCTGCGGCCGCCAGGCTCACCACGGTCTGTGCGCACGCGGCCACCTGCGCGGGCAACAGCGAACCGTGCGCGTCGCCGTCGCCCCAGTCGGGCTCGCGCTTGAGCGGGCGCGGAGCAGCAGGGCCCGGGCCCAAGGGGCGCGCGGGGCCGCCGGGAAGAAGCTCCGGGGGACCCGCGCCACCCGCCTTGTGATTGCTGTTGAAGAGGTCCGCGAAGAGCTCGTCGTGGCACAGCTCCAGGGTGGGCACGGCGGCCATGGAGTCGATGTAGGCGCTGAAGTCGATGGCGCTCTCGTCGTCGTACATGGCGGGGGCGGCGGCGCCTGGCTCGCCTAGGGCTCCCGGCTCGGCCCCGCGGCCCGGCTTGCCCGATCGGCCTGGTTCGTAGAAGGGCGCAGGCTCCGCAGGCCAGGGCGCGCCGCGCGCCGGGCCGTCCAGGCTGAAGAGCGCGGCGCTCATGGCAGCGTCGGGCCGGGCTCTGCGTCCAAGCACGGCTGTCACCTCGCTGGGCCCAGCCCCGCCGCCTTTTCTAGCCCCGGCTGACGTGCACGCCCCGCCCCGGCTCCGGCACCGCGGGGGCGCCCCGGGGCCGCGGGGGAAGGGGCGGGGGCGCCCTGGGAGCCCCCCGGAGCCGCCCCGAGCCTTCCCGGGGCGCGCCCTCTCTCTGCTCCTCCTCGGGGCCCCTCCCCAGCCCTGGGGACCCCCAGCCCGCGTTGCAGGAGGGTGCCCGCGCTGCTGCTCCCTCCCCGGCCCGGGCCGGCCCGCGCTGCGCTGCTGGGAATGACACTCCCTCTGCCCGCACTCCAGGGCCTTCTCTTCTTCCTGTTTGTGGGCTTGGAACCTCCTCGCTCCTCGGGGCTGGGAGTGAAATCAAAACCAGGACTTGGCCGCAACGCGCGCGTCCCAGGCCGGCTCCTGTCGCCGGAGGGCAGGGGGTGGAGACCCGTGGGAGAGGACCCGCGCGTCCAAGGACGCCCCCCGACCGTGGGCACGCGCGTGAGACCCTTGCCCCGCGCCTCCACCGTGGGACCAGATGCGGGAAGAGGCGCGGGGGACGGGACGTGGGGACAGCCACAGCCTCGTCCTGAGGTCCCCAGGCGGCGGCCTGGCAGGTGGGGAGGGCTGCCCGCACCGCACTCGGGCGCCTCAGGGAATCCGGCCCGGTTCTCGCTGCTCTCCTCGGAGGTCCCGGGTCCGGCCGGCCCTGGGGGTCGAGGCCCAGAGACGCGGCTGCTGCATCCTGGCCGAAAGGCCGACGGGACGCTGTCGCCAAAAGCAGAGCAGATGGGGGAGACGCGGTCACGTCATCGCGTCGTCTGCCGGCCCCTCGAGGTGCGGGCTCTCCGGCCGGATGCTACTCCCCGACCCAGCAGACCCGGGCGTCCCCCGCCAGCTCCGGCGCCCGCGTTTCTTCCAGGTCTACGGAAGCAGTGCCATCGTGTGGCGGCATCTTGTGTTAGACCTGTTTTTAGTTCCAGGCTCTTTCCCTGTTAAATATTCCAAAAAAGTGCCTTGAACTTAAAGTAGCTGGGTCCTTTTGGGGAGACAGGTAAGATCTACCCGTAGCTATGGCAGGGTGCAGATGGGCCTCGACTCACGATGGGGTTACATCGCGGTAGACCCATCGCACACTGAAAATGTCAAGTAAGGATGGGCTTTGTCGTGTGTCCTGCAATTTAAGGCAGGCATTTCTGGTCAGACCCATTTATTATTTTAAATTAAAAATATGGCCGGGCGCGGTGGCTCACGCCTGTAATCCCAGCACTTTGGGAGGCCGAGGCGGGCGGATCACGAGGTCAGGAGATCGAGACCACGGTGAAACCCCGTCTCTACTAAAAATACAAAAAAATTTAGCCGGGCGTGGTGGCGGGCGCCTGTAGTCCCAGCTACTCGGAGAGGCTGAGGCAGGAGAATAGCGTGAACCCGGGAGGCAGAGCTTGCAGTGAGCGGAGATCGCGCCACTGCACTCCAGCCTGGGTGACAGAGCAAGACTCCGTCTTAAAAAAAAAAAAAATAAAAACAAATAAATAAATATAAATTAAAAATATGGTTTCTTTCAGCCGAGCACAGTGGCTCATGCCGGTAATCTCAGCACTTCTTTGGGAGGCTGAGGTGGGCGGATCACTTGAGGTCAGGAGTTTGAAACCAGCCTGGCCAACATGGTGAAACCTCATTTCTACTAAAAATACAAAAATTAGCCAAGCGTAGTGGCGTGCGCCTGTAATCCCAGCTACTCGGGAGGCTGAGGCAGGAGAATTGCTTGAACCTGGGAGGCGGAGGTTGCAGTGAGCCGAGATCATTCCATTGCACTCCAGCCTGGGCGACAGAGCGAGACTCCGTCTCAAAAAAAAAAAAATTGAGATGGGATCTCACAATGTTGTCTGGGCTGGTTTCAAACTCCTGGGCTTAAGAGATTCGCCAGCCTCAGCCTCCCAAAGTGCCAGGATTACAGGCGTGAGCCACCATGCCAAGCCCAAATCCATTAAATCACTATCCCTAGTCACACCTACTCCATGTCGAGTCTCTTCCTGCGTAGGCCTCTCACCAGATCTGCGTCGGAACACCAAGCTCTACTAACTGCTGTGCAGTTTCTGCAGTCAGTTCCAGAGGTCATTTCTAACCTTGCACTATGGGGTATTTAATAAGTTTCCTAAAGAACAAACATATTTCTTTAGAGTTACTCAGAGGGTGCACAATGATGATGTCACACAATTACCTATTAAGACTCAAATCCAGCAATGCCTAGAGTGTGGACTTACACACATCCAGCAAAAGTTATAGCACAAATTTTTTTGTTCTCATATATTTAAGAAGCCATAGAAACACTATTAAAGCCCTTCCTAATCACTTAGGGAATGCAAAATAAATATTTATAAGGGATAACCATACCCTCCTAAAAACAACTCAGAGACTATTTTCAGTGAGATGATTTAGTGATTCCGATAGTCAATATAGTTACATTTTATTTTTATTTTTATCTTTATTTTTGAGACGGAGTCTTGCTCTGTCGCCAGGCTTGAGTACAGTGGCGCGATCTCAGCTCACTGCAACGTCTGCCTCCCGGGTTCAAGGGATTCTCCTGCCTCAGCCTCCCAAGAAGCTGGGATTACAGGCCCTGACACCACACCCGGCTAATTTTTTGTATTTTAAGTAGAGACAGGTTTCACCGTGTTAGCCAGGATGGTTTCGATCTTCTGTCCTCGTGATCTACCCACCTCCGCCTCCCAAAGCTACATTTATTAACACTAAGTTGAGTTTACATGACAGTGATGCATACTGAGGTGCTTTTACAGGAAGCGGTTAGAAAGCTCTTGCCTAGGCCTGGTGCAATAGCTCACGCCTGTAATCCCAGCACTTTTGAGAGGCCGAGGTGGGCGGATCACCTGAGGTCAAGAGTTCAAGACCAGCCTGGCCAACATGGTGAAATCCTGTCTCTACAAAAATACAAAAATTAGCCGGGTATGATGGCAGGTGCCTGTAACCCCAGCTAACTTGGGAGGCTGAGGCAAGAGAATGGCTTGAACCCTGGAGGCGGAGGTTGCAGTGAGCCGAGATCAAGCCATTGCACTACAGCCTAGGCCACAGAGTGAAACTCCGTATCAAAAAAAAAAAAAAAAAAAAGGCTGGGTGCGGTGGCTCATGCCTGTAATCCCAGCACTTTGGGAGGCCAAGGCGGGCAGATCACAAAGTCAGGAAATCGAGACCATCCTGGCTAACACGGTGAAACCCCGTCTCTACTAAAACCACAAAAAATTAGCCAGGCGTGGTGGCAGGCACCTGTAGTCCCAACTACTAGGGAGGCTGAGGCAGCAGAATGACGTGAAGCAGGGAGGCAGAGGTTGCAGTGAGCCAAGATCCCGCCACTGCACTCCAGCCTGGGCAACAGAGCAAGACTCCGTCTCAAAAAAAGAAAAAAAAGAAGGAAATTCAGGAGATTGAAAACGGTTAAAATGTGTTTGAGTTAATTTAAGCTGTTGGGGTCCAGAAGCCAGTTTGGCTTCCCTTCATTCATAGGATGAAGTTGACCATAATCCAGCTCTCTCTCATGCTAGGGATCATATTTGGATACTTCAGATGGCAGAAGAGCAGTTCTGCTCCAAATTACAGTCTGAAAAAATAAAACATTTTTGAGGAGTGCTCTCTAAACGTAAATATGAAATGAAGTTTCAAGAGGTGGGAAACTTTTTAGTGCTTTCTTCAGATTGTTATTCTCAGCTATCAGATTAGATGGTTTTGTTTACCTTCTGCCTTCGGGGTATTTTAACTTTATGGCTTATTTTCCCGAGTTTTGTGTCACAATAGCGATTTTTTTTTTTTTTTTTTTTAGATAGAATCTCGCTCTGTTGGCCAGGCTGGAGTACAGTGGCACAATCTTGGCTCACTGCAACCTCCGTGTCCCAGGCTCAAGCAATTCTCCTGCCTCAGCCTCCCGAGTAGCTGGGATTATAGGCGTGTGCCACCACACCCAGCTAATTTTTGTACTTTTAGTAGAGACGAGGTTTCACCATGTTGGCCAGGCTGGTCTCCAACTGCTGATCTCAGGTAATATCTGCCTGCCTTGGCCTCCCAAAGTGCTGGGATTACATGTGTGAGCCACCACACCCGGCCATGAAATTTTTATGTTACATGTTTATATCCAAAAATATTGACTTTTTTAGGATGAACCTTATTCCCAATATGTGAGTTTGGAAAAGGAAAGATAGATAGAGTCAAAGGAACAAAACCAGTGGTTGCTGGGTTCACGCACCCCTCATGCTGTTAAAGCTTGTGCATGTCATTGAAACCTGCTGTGATTGGTAACAATTTCTATGTGCACTTCAGCTTCTAGAATCTAAGAGGCTGAGTCCCCAGATGATTGTAAAGTAGCCAAAACTGACAACAAGAATTGGATTCTGGCCGGGCGCGGTGGCTCAAGCCTGTAATCCCAGCACTTTGGGAGGCCGAGGCGGGCGGATCACGAGGTCAGGAGATCGAGACCACGGTGAAACCCCGTCTCTACTAAAAATACAAAAAATTAGCCGGGCGCAGTGGCGGGCGCCTGTAGTCCCAGCTACTCAGGAGGCTGAGGCAGGAGAATGGCGTGAACCTGGGAGGCGGAGCTTGCAGTGAGCCGAGATCGCGCCACTGCACTCTAGCCTGGGCGACAGAGCGAGACTCTGTCTCAAAAAAAAAAAAAAAAAGAATTGGATTCTGTGGGTTGGGTGTCCCACCTGCCAAGTACCTGCTCACATTCTCCACAACAGAAAAGGAAAAGCAATTTGTCTTCCCAGCCTACATTTTTAACAAGTGGATTCATCCCTCCCTGGCCCACACCTGGTAGACCCTCTGCCAGCCTCCTTGCACCCCAGGTCCCCAGCTGCCTCCTTGGTGACAGTGATGCTGCAGCTGCACCTGCTCCCCGAGGAAGGGCGCAGCAGGTCTGGACTCACAGCTTGCTCTCCCTTTCCAATCCATTCTCCAGATGGCCACCCAAGAGAGCCCGTCACGTCACTGTGTTCCTTAGAATCTGCTGAAGTTTTCTTGGCCTAGAGAATGGAGTTTCAATTCTCAAGTAGGAGCCCTCCACTGCCCACTTCAAGAAGTCAATTTCCTCTCACAACAACTGGCACCTGACTCAACTCCAAATACCCAGGACCTGCCTGGTTTCCTGTGTGTGAAGCTGATGGTTCCACCGAGAGCTCTTTCTCCTCTGCACTACTCTGCTGGGAAGAGCCTTCGATCTGTTATAGACTGGCTTAAAATGGTGCCTGCCTCGATGGTGCTTTCTGTGACTTAATCACTTCCTCGTCTGACTTCTCAGGAAAAATACATCCCACATCTTGTCAATTACTAAGTGCACATTTTTTTTATATTTTATTGAAATTGGGATGCATGTGACAATCACTGTTGTCCAGAGGGTCAGGATATTTGTCTTTGTCCACATATTGGTGCCAGTGGCTGGGAGTGAATCTTGAGGATGATGGTGGAGAACACTTTCTAAAGAAATGCTACATCGCTCGCTGTCTTGATGGAATGGAGAGCAGTGGTGTGTAAAAACCTGCAGAGCAATGACTCTGAAATGAAAAGTGATTCAAAGGAGACAGTGAGTGAACATGAAAACATTTGGGAATATCTTAAGCAATTTACTTATATTGTCCTTTTTACATGTACCTAAGAGTGATATATTATCAAAATTAATGTCTAAAAGGAACGAAGTTCTTTCTATGAGTACAAAATCAAAATTTTAAGAAATATGAGAGAAGCAACATCACCAAAAATGGCAGAGTAAAGAATTCCAGTGCTCCATCACTCCACAAATACAACTGGCAAAAGCTGTCCTAATCAACTTTTACAGAACTCAGAAATCTAGCCACAAACTTACAGCAACCGGGGAAAGTATAATGAAGAAAGAAGCTGCTGCAATGCACTAAGAAAGCACTTTGGTGTTTTAAACTGCCTGCTTGCCATCCCTCCTTCTCCAGATTGTTGGTGGCCATGAAGATGGCAGCATGAACTCCCGATGCAGGCTGCTAGTGCCAGAGTGAACAACACAGACTGTGTTCTCAAAGACACAGGGGAGTGTGCTTGGACTTGGCTGGCAGCTCCCTGATGGACTAGAGCAAGGGTAGCATTTGCATTTGGGCATTTGCCAAGAGTAGCAAGGGCAAACGTACTGGCTGTAGGAGCCTGAGACAAGCAATAGAAAGACCAAGAAGTCTAGGAAGGAAGAGCTTGAGGAAGAACATAAGTGGGGAATAAGGGCCATTAAAAGCTCTTGCATGTACCAGGGAATCATGTGCATGCCCAGCATGGGCGGAGTGCTCAGCAAAGGCCTGAGAAGACCTCAAGCCTCCACTTCTGGCTGACCTTCAAGGTGTGCACATTCAAGAAGAGAAAGCTAAGACAGAATTATAAACAACCTGGCTAAGTGTTAAAGGAGTATGCCAACACAGAGCCAATCTCTAAAGACTGGAAGAGTTTCTGTAGGTACTTTTTTTTTCTCTCTCTTTCTTTCTTTTATGGGTTGGGGGCTTTGGGCATTTAAAGTTACTCTGTTAAAAATACTAGCTGACCACTAAGCTAATGGAACACAGACTTCAGCGGCCTCACACAACAAACAATACAGATGTTACAAAAGTAGTTTTGAAAAGTCAGTAACAAATAACAACAGCCCACAACAAATAGCAACAACAAACCCTTGGCAGGGGTGGAGGGTGGGGGCGGAATCTACTTTGCAGAGTTGCCACAGTGTAATCATCAAAATGCTGAGTTTTTGACAAACAGTTATGAAGCATGCAAAGAAACAAGAAAGTATAAACCATTCACAAGCATACTCTGAAGAAATTAATAGAAACTATCCCTGAGGAAGCCAGACATTGGACTTAGTGGACAAAAACTAAATCACATGTCTTTAAAATGCTCAGAGTTAGGATAAACCATGTACAAAGGACTAAAGGAAGCCAGGAGCATGAAGTACCACCAAATAGAGAATATCAGTAAAGAGAGAGAAATTACCCAAAAGAACCAATTAGAAATTCTGGAGCTGAAATGAAATGAAAAACCACTAGTTTACAACAACAGGTTTAAACAGGCACCAGAAATAATCAGGCTGGATGCAGTGGCCCACACCTGTAATCCCAGCACTTTGGGAGGCCGAGGCAGGCAGATCATTTGAGGTCAGGAGTTTGAGACCAGCCTGACCAACATGGTGAAACCCTTTCTCTACTAAAAATCCAAAGAAAATTAGCTGGGGATGGTGGCACATGCCTGTAATGTCAGCTACTTGGGGGGCCAAGGCAGGAGAGTCTCTTGAACCTGGGAGGCAGAGGTTGCAGTGAGCTGAGTTCGTGCCACTGCACTCCAGCCTAGGCAACAGAGCAAGACTCCATCGAAAGAAAGAAAGAGAGAAAGAGAGAGAGGGAGGGAGGGAGGAAGGGAAGAAGGGAAAGAAAAGGAAAAGAAAGAAAAGAAAGAAGGAAGGAAGGAAGAAAGGAAAGAAAAAAGAAAGAAAGGGAGGGAAAGGAAGGAAAGGAAAGAAAACAAAAGAAAAAGAAAGAGAATCAGCAAACTTGAATATAGGACAATTGAAATTATGCAGCCAGGGAAGCACAAAAAAGAATGAAGAAAAGTGAACCAAGCCTAAGGGACCTGTGGGATATCATCAAGCAGATCAACATATACATAATGAGAGTCCCAGAAAGAGGAGACAAAGAGAAAGTAGCAGAAAGACTATCTAAATAAATAATAGGCCGGGCACAGTGGATCACGCCTGTAATCCCAGCACTTTGGGAGGCCAAGGTGGGTGGATCACCTGAGGTCAGGAGTTCAAGACCATCTCTACTAAAAATACAAAAATTAGCCAGGCATGGTGGTGGGCATCTGTAATCCCAGCTACTCGGGAGGCTGAAGCAAGAGAATCTCTTGAACCTGGGAGGCGAAGGTTGCAGTGAGCTGAGATTGTGCCACTGCACTCCAGCCTGGGGGACAGTGAGACTCCATCTCAAAAAAAAAAAAAAAGAAAGAATAGCCAAAATGTCCCATATTTTGTGAGATACATGAATCTACGCATCCAAGAAGCTCAGCAACACCAAGTAGAACAAACTCAAAGAGATCCATACTAAGAAAAACTATAGTCAAATTATTGAACACCAAACAAAAAGAGACAATCTGGAAAGCGGCAAGAGCAAAGTGATTCATCACATACAAGAGATCCTGAATAAAATTAATAATCAGTTTTTCATCAAAACCATGGTGGTCAGGAGACAGTGGGATAAAAGTAAAAAAGTCAACCAGGAATACTATGTCCAGCAAAAATTGAGACATTAAGACATTTCCAGCTAAACAAAAACTGATGTATTTCACAAATAGACCTGCTCTAGAAATCCTAAAGAAAGTCTTCCAGGCTGAAACAAAACGACATCAAACAGTAACTCAAAAACATGCAAAAATAAAGAACAATGGTAAATGTAGCTACATAGGTAAATATAAAACACGCTTTGGTTTATAAGTTCATTTTTCATTTTACTAAATAGTTTAAAAGACAAACCCCTGAAACAATAATTGTAAAGCTATGTTAATGGGCACACAATATATAAAGATGCAGTTTGTGATACTACAACATAAAGTGTGGGAAGAGGGGCACAACAGAGCTGTAAAGGAACAGAGTCTTTGTATGCTATGAAACTCAGTTGGTATTTAATTAAAACTTGGTTGTTATAATCATTATTCCCCAGAGTAAACACTAACACAAAAACTAAAAATATATACGGAAATGGAAATAAGGGAATCAAAGTGGTGTACTAGAAGATGTCTTCTAGTAGGTGAATGGATAAACTGTGGTACACCCAGTTTCTAGCCATGAAAAGACATGGAGGAAACTTAAATCCATATTAGTGGAAGAAACACATCTGAAAAGGCTACCTACATGCTGTATGATTCCAACTCTGTGATATCCAGGAAAAGGGAAAACTATGGACACAATAAAAAGATCACTGGTTGCCAGAGGTTCAGAGGGAAGGAGGGAGGGATGAGTAGGTAGAGCATAGGGAAGTTTTAGGGCACTGAAACTAGTCTGTATGATACTATAATAGTAGATACATGTCATTATACATTTGTTTAAACTCACAGGATGTACAACACCAAGAGTGAACACTAATGTAAACTATGGACACTGGTTGATAACAGTGTGTTAATGTTGGTTCATGGATTGTAGAAAATGCACCATGCTGGCTCAGATTGTTGGTGGTGAAGGAGGGGGTGTGTATTGGGATGGGAGCAAGGAGGCCTATGGGCATTCTACCTTTCACTAAATTTTTCTGTGAACATAAAACTGCTCTAAACATAAAGTCTGTTTTTTTAAAAGAGCAAAATATCAAGTAAACTAGAGATTTAAATAAAAAGAAAACCTGGTCTCTCCTGATAGATTGCAAATACTGTGAGGTTAAGAGCTGCAACACTACTTTTCTCTAGTATCTCTCACTGTTTTAGGCACATATTTTGCACTCAATAAGATTTTCTGAAATGAAGGGAATTTTGTGTGTGAACTTAGGCAAGTCATTTCTCCCCTCCCTTTTTTTTTCTGGAGATGGAGTCTCACACTGTGCCCAGGATGGAGTGCAGTGGCACAATCTCAGCTCACTGCAACCTCTGCCTCCCCAGTTCAAGCAATTCTCCTGCCTCAGCCTCCCAAGTAGCTGGGACTACAGGCACAGGCCACCACACCTGGCTAACTTTTTGTATTTTAGTAGAGACGGGGTTTCACCATGTTGCCCAGGCTGGTCTCGAACTCCTGAGCTCAGGCAATCCACCTGCCTTGGCCTCCCAAAATGCTAGGATTACAGATGTGAGCCACCACACCCAGTCAAGTAATTTCCCCTATCTTTTATTTATTTATTTATTTATTTATTTATTTATTTATTTAAATTAATTAATTTTTTTTTTTTTTGAGATGGAGTCTCACTCTGTCACCCAGCCTGGAGTGCAATGGCATAGTCTCAGCTCACTGCAACCTCCACCTGCCAGGCTCAAGCGATTGTCCTGCCTCAGCCTCCTGAGTAGCGGGGACTACAGGCATGCACCACCACACTCGGCTAATTTTTGTATTTTTAGTAGAGACAGGGTTTCACCACATTGGCTGGGCTGATCTTGAACTCCTGACCTCGTGATCCACCCATATCAGCCTCCCAAAGTGCTAAGGGGTGAACCACCACACCTGGCCCATTTCCCCTTTCTTTACCTTATATTCTTTACATAAAAAATAAGGGTAATAAGTGGCGGGAAATGGTATGGTAGAAAAAAACCAAACAAAAGAAGGCAATATTAGTTGAATTCAGGAACAAAAATAAAATGAAGCTTACAGGGGAAAAAAGCCAAATGATAGAAGTGCTCTTTAATTAGTAGAAATGCAGATGGTAAAAAATGTGTTGAGGTGGATTATATGATATCAAACAAAATAGACTTTAAGTCAAAACTTGTTACAGGTTGGGGGGAGGGGGGAGGGATAGCATTAGAAGATATACCTAACGCTAAATGACGAGTTAATGGGTGCAGCACACCAACATGGCACATGTATACATATGTAACAAACCTGCACGTTGTGCACATGTACCCTAAAACTTAAAGTATAATAATAAAAAAAAACTTGTTACAGGAGACAAATAAAGACATTATATGTAGATAAAATGGTCAATCTATCAAGAAGATTAATCAGTTTTACAGATATACATATCAAAAAAAGTGCCCCAAAATACATGAAGGAAAATTTGACAGAGGTGAGGGAAGAAATAGATAGTTTTATAATAATCGTTGGAGTTTAAATACCTCATTTTGTTTTTTTGTGTTGTTTTTTTTTGTTGTTGTTTTTGAGACGGAGTCTCGCTCTGTCGCCCAGGCTGGAGTGCAGTGGCGCAATCTCGGCTCACTGCAAGCTCCGCCTCCTGGGTTCACGCCATTCTCCTGCCTCAGCCCCTCCAAGTAGCTGGGACTACAGGCACCCGTCACTACGCCCGGCTAATTTTTTTGTATTTTTTTAGTAGAGATGGGGTTTCACCGTGGTCTCGATCTCCTGACCTCGTGATCCGCCCGCCTCAGCCTCCCAAAGTGCTGGGATTACAAGTGTGAGCCACCGCGCCTGGCCATAAATACCTCATTTTCAATATGAATAACAAAATAGAGTCCTTAAAGAACACTATACACCAACTAGACTTAATGAACATACATTGACTGTTTCACTCAGCAACAGCATAATACACATTCTTTTGAATCGCAAATGGGACATTCTCTAGGACACAACACGTTAGGTCACAAACAAGTTTGACAGATTTAAAGGATTGAAATAAGACAAAGCATCTTCTCTGACTACAATCTTTCTCTGGCTGGAAATCAAAAATAGAAGGAAAACTCAGTTTTCACAAATAATGTGGAACTTACACAACATACAATGGGCAAAAGAAAAAATTACAGCTGAAATTAGAAAATGCTTTTTTGGGATAAATCAACACAAAAATAGAACATATCCAAACTTATGAGACATAGTGAAAATGGTGTTAAGAGGGAGATTTATAGCAATATACGCCCACATTTTAAAAAGAGAAAAAGGAACCTCCCAGATCAATCATTTTACACATTAGGTAACCAGAAAACAAAAAGAACAAGCTAAGCCCAAAGTTAGCAGAAGAAAGGAATTATAACAAACATTTAAAGAAAAATTGGCTGGGCATGGTGGCTCACGCCTGTAATCTCAGCACTTTGGGAGGCCAAGGCGGGCAGATCATTTGAGATCAGGAGTTTGAGATTAGCCTGACCAACTTGGTGAAACCCCATCTCTACTAAAAATACAAAAATTAGCCGGTCGGGATGGCATGTGCCTGTAATCCCAGCTACTTAGGAGGCTGAGGCAGGAGAATCACTTGAATCCAGGAGGCATAGGTAGCGGTGAGCCGAGATCACACCACTGCACTCCAGCCTGGGCAACAGAGTGAGACTCCATCTCAAAAAAGAAAAAGAAAAAGAAAAATTAACATCAATCCTTCTCAAAGGTTTCCAAAAAGAAGCAGAGGAGGGAACATTCTGACTCATTCTATAAAGCCATATAAATATTACCTGATGCCAAGGCCAAATGAAGATATCACAAGAGAAGAAAATTTGCGAACTGGCCAGGCATGGTCACTTGAGCCCAGGAGGTTGAGGCTGCAGTGAGCTGTGATCATGCCACTGCACTCCAGCCTGGGTGACAGAGTGAGCCCCCCATTTTTTTTTTTTTTTTGAGAGGGAGTCTCACTCTGTCAGCCAGGCTGGAGTGCAGTGGCATGATCTCTCCTCACTGCAACCTCCACTTCCTGGGTTCAAATGATTCTCTTGCCTCAGTCTCCTGAATAGTTGCGACTACAGGCTAATTTTTTGTATTTTTAGTAGAGACAGGGTTTCTCCATGTTGGCTGGCTGGACTTGAACTCCTGACCTCAAGTGATCCACCTGCCTTGGCCTCCCAAAGTGCTGGGATTACAGGCATGAGCCACGGCCCCAGCCCAAGACCCTGTCTTTAAAAAAAAAAAAAAAGAAAGAAAAGAAAAAAGGAAAGAAAATTTGCAGAACAACCTCCCTATGAATATAGGGAATGCAGAAATCCTCAAAAAAATAAAAATAAAAACTAAGAACCTACCAAAGCTTAGTCCAACTACCTTTTACACAGATTATACATATCAACCATGTAGGATTTATTCCAGAAATACAAGGCAAATTCTGCAACAAAAAAAATCAGTCAATGCTACATTAATAAAATGAAGGAAAAAAACCTATATGTTTATCACAATTAATGCAGAAAAAGCATTTGACAAAATCCAACACCCTTTCTTGATAAAAACACTCAACAAAATAGGAATATAAGAGAATTTCATCCACAGAATAATTAGCACTTATGAAAAAGCCACAGCTAACATCATACTCAATAAGGAGAGACAAAAGCTGTTTCTCTCTAAGATTAGGAACAACAAGTGTACCTGCTTTCCACACACACCATATTAGAAATTCTAGCCAGAGCAATTAGGCGAGAAAAAGAAATCAATGGCAAACAAAATGGAAATGCAGAAGTAAAACTGTGTCTATTCCAGAGGACTTTATATTTATAGAAAACATTTTTTAATTCACAAAAATCTGTTAGAGCTAAATAAATGAAATTAGCAAAGATGCTGGGTACAAGATCAATGTGCAAATATCAGTTGTATTTTGGTACACTAGCAATGAACAATCTGAAAGAGAAATTAAAAAAAAAAAACATTTTACTCATGGTAGCATTGAAAAGAATAAAATACTTAGGAATAAATTTAACCAAAGACCTGAAACATTAAGTATCTTATACACTGAAAATTACAAAATATTGTAAAGAAATGTAAATAAATGGAAAGAAATCCCATGTCATGGACTGAAAGACTTAATATTGTTATGATGACAAAATTGCCCAAAGCAATCTACAGATTCAGTGCATTTCCTATCAAACTCGAAATGCTCCTTTTTGCAAAACTAGAAAAGCTGATTCTCAGGTTTATATATAATTGTAACAGACATGAACCTCAACACAATCTTAGGGAAAAAATAACAAATTTTGAGGGCTCACACTTTCCAATTTCAAAACTTACTACAAAATTATAGTAAACAACACAATATGGTGCTGCATAGACATACAGATCAATAGAATAGAATCGTGAGTCAAGAAATAAACCCATAAGACCATCCAATGAGGAAAGAATAGTCTCTTAAATGCTGGGCCAGGTGTAGTGGCTCACGCCCATAATCCCAACACTTTGGGAGGCCGAGGTGGGTGGATCACATGAGGTCAGGTGTTCAAGACCAGCCTGACCAATGTGGTGAAACCCCATCTCTACGAAAAATAATAAAAAAAAATTAGCCAGGAGTGGTGGTTCATGCCTGTAGTCCCAGCTACTCAGGAAGCTGAGGCAGGAGAATTGCTTGAACCTGGGAAGTGGAGGTTTCAGTGAGCCAAGATTCTGCTGCTGCACTCCAGCCTGGGTGACGGAGCAAGACTGAGTCTCAAAAAAAAAAAAAAAATGCTGAAACAACAGGGCGTATACAAGCAAAAGATTTAATTTTAGCTCCTATACCACACCACATAGGAAAATTAACTGAAAATGGATCAAAGATATAATGTAAGGGCTAAAACCATCAAACTCTGAAGAAAACATTGGAGTAAATCTTCATGATCTTCATTTTGTTGATGGATTCTTAGTAATGACATGAAAAGCACAATCAACAAAAGAAAAAAATAGATAAATTGGATGTCATCAAAATTAAAATGTTTGTGCACCAAAGGACGCCATAAAGACAGTGAAAACTGAAGCCAGTGAATGGGAGAAAATATTTGCAGACCATATTCTGATAAATGTCTAGTATCCAGAATATATAAAGAGCTCTTAGAACTCAACAACAAAAAGACAACACAGTTAAAATATAGGCAAAGAACTTGAATAGCCTTTTCTCCAAAGAAGACATACAAATGGCCAACAAGAAATGAAAAGTGCTCAGATAAAATTGGAGGGTGTTCCAAGATGGCCGAATAGGAACAGCTCCGGTCTGCAGCTCCCAGCGTGATTGACACAGAAGACAGGTGATTTCTGCATTTCCAACAGAGGTACCTGGTTCATCTCATTGGGACTGGTTGTACAGTGGGTACGGCCCACAGAGGGCAAGCTGAAGCAGGGTGGTGCATTGCCTCACCCGGGAAGCACGAGGGGTCGGGGAATTTCCCTTTCCTAGCCAAGGGAAGCCATGACAGACTACCTGGAAAAACGGGGCACAACCTGCCCAAATACTGCACTTTTCCCAAGGTCTTAGCAACCGGCGGACAGGGTGATTCTCTCCCATGCCTGACTCAGCGGGTCTCATGCCCACAGAGCCTTGCTCACTGCTAGCACAGCAGTCTGAGAGGTGGCAGACTGGCTGGGGGAGGGGCATCCACCATTGCTGAGGCTTGAGTAGGTAAACAAAGCTCAAACTAGGTGGGGCCCACCACAGCTCAACAAGGCCTACTCCCTCTAGACTCCACCTCTGTAGGCAGGGCATATCTGAACAAAAGGCAGCAGACAACTTCTGCAGACTTAAATGTCCCTATCTGACAGCTCTGAAGAGAGCAGGGTTCTTTCAGTATGCTGTTTGAAATCAGAACAGACAGACTGCCTCCTCAAGTGGGTCCCTGAGCCTTGTGTAGCCTAACTGGGAGATACTTCCCAGTAGGGGCTGACAGACACCTCATATAGGCAGCTGCCTCTCTGGGACGAAGCTTCCAGAGGAAGGATCAGGCAGCAATATTTGCTGTTCTGCAATTTTTGCTGTTCTGCCTCCATTGGTGATACCCAGGCAAACAGGGTCTGGAGTGGACCTCCAGCAAACTCCAACAGACCTGCAACTGAGAGATCTGAGTGTTAGAAGGAAAACTAACAATCAGAAAGGAATAGCATCAACATCAACAAAAAGGTCATCCACACCAAAACCCCATCTGTAGGTCACCAACATCAAAGACCAAAAGTAGATAAAACCACAAAGATGGGGAGAAACCAGAGCAGAAAAGCTGAAAATTCTAAAAATCAGAATGCCCCTTCTCCTCCAAAGGATCACAGCTCCTCACCAGCAACAGAACAAAGCTGGATGGAGAATTACTTTGATGAGTTGACAGAAGTAGGCTTCAGAAGGTCCATAATAACAAACTTCTCTGAGCTAAAGGAGGATGTTTGAACCCATTTCAAGGAAACAAAAAACCTTGAAAAAAGATTAGATGAATGGCTAACTAGAATAAACAGTGCAGAGAAGACCTTAAATGACCTGATGGAGCTGAAAACCATGGCACGAGAACTATGTGATGCACACACAAGCTTCAATAGCTGATTCAATGAAGTGGAAGAAATGGTATCAGTGATTGAAGATCAAATTAATGAAATAAAGCTAGAAAACAAGGTTAGAGAAAAAAAGAGTAAAAATAAAAGAACAAAGTCTCCAAGAAATATGGGACTATGTAAAAAGATGAAACCTACGTTTGATTGGTGTACCCGAAAGTGATGGGGAGAATGGAACCAAGTTGGAAAACACTCTTCAGGATACTATACAGGAGAACTTCCCCAACCTAGCAAGACAGGCCAACATTCAAATTCAGGAAATACAGAGAACACCACAAAGATACTCCTCAGGAAGAGCAACCCCAAGACACATAATTGTCAGATTCACCAAGGTTGAAATGAAGGAAAAGTGTTAAGGGCCGCCAGACAGAAAGGTCGGGTTACCCACAAAGGGAAGCCCATCAGACTAACAGCGGATCTTTCTGAAGAAACTCTACAACCCAGAAGAGAGTTGAGGCAAGTATTCATCATTCTTCAAGAATTTTCAACCCAGAATTTCACATCCAGCCAAACTAAGTTTCATAAGTGAAGGAGAAATAAAATCCTTTACAGACAAGCAAATGCTGAGAGATTTTGTAACCACCAGTCTTGCCCTACAAGAGCTCCTGAAGGAAGCACTAAACATGGAAATAAACAACTGGTACCAGCCACTGCAAAAATATGCCAAATTGTAAAGACCATCAGTGCTATGAAGAAACTGCATCAATTAGTGGGCAAAATAACAGGCAAACATCATAATGACAGGATCAAATTCACACATAACAATATTAACCTTAAATGTAAATGGGCTAAGGCCCCAATTAAAAGACACAGACTGGCAAATTGGATAAAGAGTCAAGACCCATCAGTGTGCTGTATTCAGGAGACCCATCTCACGTGCAAACACGCACATAGGCTCAAAATAAAGGGATAGAGGAATATCTACCAAGCAAATGGAAAGGAAAAAAAGCAGGGGTTGCAATCCTAGTTTCTGATAAAATAGATTTTAAACCAACAAAGATCAAATGAGACAAAGAAGGCCGTTACATAATGGTAAAGGGATCAATTCAACAAGAAGAGCTAACTCTCCTAAATGTATATGCACCCAATACAGGAGCACCCAGATTCATAAAGGAAGTCCTTAGAGACCTACAAAGAGATTTAGACCCCCACACAATAATAATGTGAGACTTTAACACCCCATTGTCAATATTAGACAGATCAAGGAGACAGAAGGTTAACAAGGATAACCAGGACCTGAACTCAGCTCTGCAACAAACAGATCTAATAGACATCTACAGAACTCTCCACCCCCAAAACACAGAATATGCATTCTTCTCAGCACCACATCACATTTATTCTAAAATTGACCACATAGTTGGAAGTAAAGCACTCCTCAGCAAATGTAAATAAGAGAAATCACAACAAACTGTCTCTCAGAACACAGTGCAATCAAATTAGAACTCGGGATTAAGAAACTCATTCAAAACTGCACAACTACATGGAAACTGAACAACTTGCTCCTGAATGACTACTGGGTAAATAATGAAATGAAGGCAGAAATAAAGATGTTCTTTGAAACCAACGAGAACAAAGACACAACATACCAGAATCTCTGGGACACATTTAAAGCAGTGTGTAGAGGGAAATTTATAGCACTAAATGCTCACAAGAGGAAGCAGGAAAGATCTAAAATCGATGCCCTAACATCACAATTAAATGAACTAGAGAAGCAAGAGCAAACAAATTCAAAAGCTAGCAGAAGGCAAGAAATAATTAAGATCAGAGAAGAACTGAAAGAAATTGAGACACAAAAAAAACCTTCAAAAAATCAATGAATCCAGGAGCTGTTTTTTTTAAAGATCAACAAAATTGATAGATCACTAGCAAGACTGATAAAGAAAAAAGAGATAAGAATCAAACAGATGCAGGCCGGGCGCTGTGGCTCACGCCTGTAATCCCAGCACTTTGGGAGGCCGAGGCGGGCGGATCACGAGGTCAGGAGATCGAGACCATCCTGGCTAACATGGTGAAACCCCGTCTCTACTAAAAATACAAAAAATTAGCCGGGCGAGGTGGCGGGCGCCTGTAGTCCCAGCTACTCGGGAGTCTGAGGCAGGAGAATGGCGTGAATCCGGGAGGTGGAGCTTGCAGTGAGCCGAGATTGTGCCACTGCACTCCAGCCTGGGAGACAGAGCCAGACTCCGTCTCAAAAAAAAAAAAAAAAAAAAAAAAGAATCAAACAGATGCAATCAAAAATTATAAAGGGGGTATCACCACCTATCCCACAGAAGTACAAATTACCATCAGAGAATACTATAAATACCTCTACACAAATAAACTAGAAAATCTAGAGGAAATGGATAAATTCCTGGACACATATGCTCTCCCAAGACTAAACCAGGAAAAAGTTGGATCTCTGAATAGACCAATAACAGGCTCTGAAATTGAGGGAATAATTAATAACCTACCAACCAAAAAAACTCCAGGACAAGATGGATTCACAGCCAAATTCTACCAGAGGTACAAGAAGGAGCTGGTACCATTCCTTCTGAAACTATTCCAATCAATAGAAAAAGAGGGAATCCTCCCTAACTCATTTTATGAGGCCAACATATCCTGATACCAAAGCCTGGCAGAGACACAATAAAAAAAAAAAAATTTTAGGCCGGGCGCGGTGGCTCATGCCTGTAATCCCAGCACTTTGGGAGGCCGAGGCGGGCAGATCACGAGGTCAGGAGATCGAGACCATCCTGGCTAACACGGTGAAACCCCGTCTCTACTAAAAATACAAAAAATTAGCCGGGCGAGGTGGCAGGCGCCTGTAGTCCCAGCTACGCGGGAGGCTGAGACAGGAGAATGCCGTGAACCCCGGGGGGCGGAGCCTGCAGTGAGCCGAGATCGTGCCATTGCACTCCAGCCTGGGTGAAAGAGCGAGACTCCGTCTCAAAAAAAAAAAAAAAAAAATTTTAGAGCAATATCCCTGATGAACATCGATGCAAAAATCCTCAATAAAATACTGGCAAGCTGAATCCAGGAGCACTCAAAAAGCTTATCCACCACAAGCAAGTCAGCTTCATCCCTGGGATGCAAGGCTAGTTCAACATATGCAAATCAATAAACATAATCCATCACATAAACAGAACCAATGACAGAAACCACATGATTATCTGAATAGATGCAGAAAAAGCCTTCAACAAAATTCAACAGCCCTTCATGCTAAAAGCTCTCAATAAGCTAGGTATTCATGTAATGTATTTCAAAATAAAAAGAGCTATTTATGACAAACCCACAGCCAATATCATACTGAATGGGCAAAAACTGGAAGCATTCCCTTTGAAAGCCAGCACAAGACAAGGATGCCCTCTATCACCGCTCCTATTGAACATAGTATTGGAAGTTCTGGCCAGGGCAATCAGGCAAGAGAAAGAAATAAAGGGTATTCAATTAGGAAATGAGGAAGTCAAATTGTCCCTATTTGCAG
Organism: Symphalangus syndactylus; assembly: GCF_028878055.3. Lineage (NCBI taxonomy): Eukaryota > Metazoa > Chordata > Mammalia > Primates > Hylobatidae > Symphalangus > Symphalangus syndactylus. The sequence goes on along the minus strand of NC_072429.2, from coordinate 69,881,920 downwards.
ATGACATGATTGTATATTTAGAAAATCCCATTGTCTCAGCGCAAAATCTCCTTAAGCTGATAAGCAACTTCACCAAAGTCTCAGGATACAAAATCAATGTACAAAAATCACAAGCATTCCTATACACCATTAACAGACAAACAGCCAAATCATGAGTGAATTCCCATTCACAATTTTTACAAAGAGAATAAAATACTTAGGGATACAACTTACCAGGGATGTGAAGGACCTCTTCAGGGAGAACTACAAACCACTGCTCAATGAAATAAAAGAGGACACAAACAAATGGAAGAACATTCCATGCTCATGGATAGGATGAATCAATATTGTGAAAATGGCCATACTGCCCAAGGTAATTTATAGATTAATTGCCATCCCCATCAAGCTACCAATGACTTCTTCACAGAATTGGAAAAAACTACTTTAAAGTTCATATGGAACTAAAAAAGAGCCCTCATTGCCAAGACAATCCTAATCCAAAAGAACAAAGCTGGAGGCATCACATTACCTGACTTCAAACTATACTACAAGGCTGCAGTAACCAAAACAGAATGGTACTTGTACCAAAACAGATATATAGACCAATGGAACAGTACAGAGGCCTCATAAATAATGCCACATATCTACAACCATCTGATCTTTGACAAACCTGACAAAAACAAGAAATGGGGAAAGGATTACCTATTTAATAAATGGTGTTGGGAAAACTGGCTAGCCAGATGTAGAAAGCTGAAACTGGATCCCTTCCTTACACCTTATGCAAAAATTAATTCAAGATGGATTAAAGACTTACATGTTAAACCTAAAACCATAAAAACCCTAGAAGGAAACCTAGGCAATACCATTCAGGACATAGGCATAGGCAAGGACTTCATGACTAAAACACCAAAAGCAATGGCAACAAAAGCCAAAATTGACAAATAGGATCTAATTAAACTAAAGAGCTTCTGCATAGCAAAAGAAATTACCATCAGAGTGAACAGGCAACCTACAGAACGGGAGAACATTTTTGCAATCTACTCATCTGACAAAGGGCTAATATCCAGAATCTACAAAGAACTCAAACAAATTTACAAGAAAAAAACAAACAACCCCATCAAAAAGTGGGTGAAGGACATGAACAGACACTTCTCAAAAGAAGATATCTATGCAGCTAACAGACACATGAAAAAATGCTCATCATCACTGGTCATCAGAGAAACGCAAGTCAAAACCACAATGAGATACCATCTCACACCAGCTAGAATGGCAATCATTAAAAAGTCAAGAAACAACAGATGCTGAAGAGGATGTGGAGAAATAGGAACACTTTTACACGTTGATGGGAGTGTAAATTGGTTCAACCATTGTGGAAGACAATGTGGCAATTCTTGTGGAAGACAGTGTGGTTATTCCTCAAGGTTCTAGAACTAGAATTACCATTTGACCCAGCAATCCCATTACTGGATATATACCCAAACGATTATAAATCATGCTACTATAAAGACACATGCACATGTATGTTTATTGCTGCACTATTCACAATAGCAAAGACTTGGAACCAACCCAAATGTCCATCAATGGTAGACTGGATTAAGGAAATGTGGCACATATACACCATGGAATACTATGCAGCCATAAAAATGGATGAGTTCATGTCCTTTGCAGGGACAGGGATGAAGCTGGAAACCATCATTCTCAGCAAACTATCACAAGGACAGAACACTAAACACCGCATGTTCTCACTCATAGGTGGGAATTGAACAATGAGATCACTTGGACACAGTGAGGGGAACATCACACACCAGGGCCTGTTGGGGGGTGGGGGACTGGGAGAGGGATAGAATTAGGAGAAATACCTAATGTAAATGATGAGTTGATGGGTGCAGCAAACCAACATGGCACATGTATACCTATGTATCAAACCTGCATGTTGTGCACATGTACCCTAGAACTTAAAGTATAATAATAATAATAATAATAATAATAATAAAGAAAAACACTCAACATCATTAATCATTAATAAAATGCAAATCAAAATCACAAGAAAATACCACTTCAGACACACCACACACTAGGATGGTGATTTTTTTTTGTTTTTTTTTTTGAGACGGAGTCTCACTCTGTCACCCAGGCTGGATTGCAGTGGTGCGATCTCTGCTCATTGCAACTTCTGCCTCCTGGGTCCAAGTGATTCTCCTGCCTCAGCCTCCAGAGTAGCTGGGATTACAGGCATCACCATGCCCAGCTAATTTTTGTATTGTTAGTAGAGATGGGGTTTCACCCTGTTGGCCAGGCTGGCCTCGAACTGTTGACCTCAAGTGATCTGCCCACCTCGGCCTCCCAAAGTGCTGTGTTTATAGGCATGAGCCACCACATCCAGGCTTGGGATGGAGACTTTTTTAAAAAAAGAGAAAATGAAAGGTTTTTTCTGTTTGTTTGTTTTTAATAATTTAAGTTCTGAGATACATGTGCTGAACATGCGGGTTTGTTACATAGGTATACACGTGACATAGTGGTTTCTGTACCCATCAACCTGTCATTTACATTAGGTATTTCTCCTAATGCTATCCCTCCCCTAGCCCCCAACCCCCTGACAGGCCCCGGTGTTTGATGTTCCCCTCCCTGTGTCCATGTGATCTCATTGTTCAACTCCCATTTATGAGTGAGAACATGCAGTGTTTGGTTTTCTGTTCCTGTATTAGTTTGCTGAGAATGATAACTTCCAGCTTCATCCATGTCCCAGTAAAAAACATGAACTTATCCTTTTTTATGGCTGCATAGCATTCCATGGTGTATATGTGCCACATTTTCTTTATCCTGTCTATCACTGATGGGCATTTGGGTTGGTTCCAAGTCTTTGCTTTTGTGAACAGTGCTGCAATAAACATATGTGTGCATGTGTCTTTATAGTAGCATGATTTATAATGCTTTGGGTACATACCCAGTAATGGGATTGCTGGGTCAAATGGTATTTCTGGTTCTACATCCTTGAGGAATCGCCAACACTGTCTTCCACAATGGTTGAACTAATTTACACTCCCACCAACAGTGTAAAAGAGTTCCTATTTCTCCACATCCTCTCCAGCATCTGTTGTTTTCTGACCTTTTAATGATCACCATTCTAACTGGCATGAGATGGTATCTCATTGTGGTTTTGATTGGAATTTCTCTAATGACCAGTGATGATGAGATTTTTTTCATGTTTGTTGGCCACATAAATGTCTTCTTTTGAGAAGTGTCTGTTCATATCCTTCACCCACTTTTTGATGGGGTTGTTTTCTTTTTTTCTTGTAAACTTGTTTAAGTTCTTTGTAGATTCTCGATATTAGCCCTTTGTCAGATGAGTAGATTGCAAAAATGTTCTCCCATTCTGTAGGCTGCCTGTTCACTCTGATGATAGTTTCTTTTGCTGTGCAGAAGCTCTTTAGTTTAATTAGATCCCATTTGTCCATTTTGGCTTTTGTTGCCGTTGCTTTTAGTGTTTTAGTCATGAAGTCACTGCCCATGCCTATGTCGTGAATGGTATCACCTAGGTTTTCTTCTAGGGTTTGTTTTTTGTTTGTTTGTTTTGTTTTGCTTTTTTGAGACAGAGTCTCACCCTGTCACCCAGGCTGGAGTGCAGTGGCGCAATCCCGGCTCATTGCAACCTCCGCCCCCCGGGTTCAAGCGATTCTCCTGCCTCAGCCTCCAGAGTAGCTGGGACTACAGGCCAATGCCACCACGCCTGGATTTTTTTTTTTTTTGAATATTTAGTAGAGATGGGGTTTCACCATGTGAGCCAGGATGTCTCAATCTCCTGATCTGGTGATCAGCCTGCCTCGGCCTCCCAAAGTGCTGGGTTTACAGGCGTGAGCCACTGTGCCCAGCCTAGGATTTTTATGGTTTTAGGTCTTATGTTTAAGTCTTTAATTCATCTCGAGTTAATTTTTGTATAAGGTGTAAGGAAGGGGTCCAGTTTCAGTTTTCTGCATATGGCTAGCCAGTTTTCCCAACACCATTTATTAAATAGGGAATCCTTTTCCCATTGCTTGTTTCTGGCAAGTTTGTCAAAGATCAGATGGTTGTAGATGTGTGGCATTATTTCTGTGGCCTCTGTTCTATTCCATTGGTCTATATATTTGTTTTGGTACCAGTACCATGCTGATTTGGTTACTATAGCCTTGTAGTATAGTTTGAAGTCAGGTGGCATGATGCCTCCAGCCTTGTTCTTTTTGCTTAGGATTGTCTTGGCTATGCGGGCTCTTTTTTGGTTCCATATGAAATTTAAAGTAGTTTTTTAATTCTGTGAAGAAAGTGAATGGTAGCTTGATGGGGTTGGCATTGAATCTATTAATTTCTTTGGGTGGTATGGCCATTTTCACAATATTGATTCTTCCTATGCATGAACATGGAATGTTTTTCCATTTGTGTCCTCTCTTATTTCCTTGAGCAGTGGTTTGTAGTTCTTCTTGAAGAGGTCCTTCACATACCTTGTAAGTTGTATTCTTAGGGATTTTATTCTCTTTGTAGCAATTGTGAATGGGAGTTCACTCATGATTTGGATCTGTGTTTATTGTTGGTGTATAGGAATGCTTGTGATTTTTGCACATTGATTTTGTATCCTGAGACTTTGCTGAAGTTGCAAGGTTATCAGCTTTAGGAGATTTTGCACTGAGACAGTGGGATTTTATAAATATACAATTATGTCATCTGGAAACAGAGACAATTTGAATTCCTCTCTTCCTATTTAAATACTCTTTATTTCCTTCTCCTGCCTGATTGCCCTGGCCAGAACTTCCAATACTATGTTCAATAGGAGTGGTGAGAGAGGGCATCCTTGTCTTATGCCCGTTTTCAATGAGAACGCTTCCAGCTTTTGCCCATTCAGTATATTGGCTGTGGGTTTGTCATAAATCGGTCTTATTATTTTGAGATACGTTCCATCAATACCTAGTTTACTGAGAGTTTTTAGCATGAAGTGGTGTTGAATTACATCAAAGGCCTTTTCTGCATCTATAGAGATAATCATATGGCTTTTGCGTCATAGGTTCTGTTTATGTGATGGATTACGTTTATTAATTTGTGTATGTTGAAATAGCCTTGCATCCCAGGGATGAAGGAGATTTGATCATGGTGGATAAGCTTTTTGATGTGCTGCCGGATTCGGTTTGCCAGTATTTTATTGAGGATTTTTGCCTCGATGTTCATCAGGGATATTGGCCTGAAATTTTCTTTTTTTGTTGTGTCTCTGCCATGTTTTGGTATCAGGATGATGCTGGCCTCATAAAATGAGTTAGGAAAGAGTCTCTCTTCTTCTATTGTTTGAATTAGTTTCAGAAGGAATGGTGCCAGCTTCTCTTTGTACCTCTGGTAGAATTCAGCTGTCAATCTGTCTGGTCCTGCTCTTTTTTTGGTTGGTAGGCTATAAACTACTGCCTCAATTTCAGAACTTGTTATTGGTCTATTCAGGGATTCGAATTCTTCCTGGTTTAGTCTTTGGAAGGTGTATAATTCCAGGAATTTATCCATTTCTTCTAGATTTTCTAGTTCATTTGCATAGAGGTGTTTATAGTATTCCCCAATGGTACTTTGCATTTCTGTAAGATCAGTGGTGATATTCCCTTTATCATTTTTTATTGGCTAGTGGTCTATCTACTTTGTTAATCTTTTCAAAAAACCAGCTCCTGGATTCATTGATTTTTTTTTGTTTGTTTTTAGATGGAGTCTTGCTCTGTCACCCAGGCTGGAGTGCAGTGGTGTGATCTCGGCTCACTGCAGCCTCTGCCTCCTGGGTTCCAGCAATTCTCCTGCCTCAGCCTACTGGGTAGCTGGTATTACAGGCGTGCACCACCATGTCTGGCTAATTTTTGTATTTTTAGTAGAGATGGGGTTTGACCATGTTGGCCAGGCTGGTCTCGAATTCCTGACCTCAGGTCATCTGCCCGCCTTGGCCTCCCAGAGTGCTGGGATTACAGGCGTGAACCACTGTGCCCAGCTGATTCATTGAATTTTTGAAGGGTTTTCTCTGTCTCTATCTCCTTTTTTTCCTGCTCTGAACTTAGGTATTTCTTGTCTTCTGCTAGCTTGTGAATTTGTTTGCTCTTGCTTCTCTAATTCTTTTAACCATGATGTTAGGGTGTTGATTTTAGATATTTCCCACTTTCTCCTGTGGGCATTTAGTGCTATAAATTTCCCTCTAAACATTGCTTTAGCTGTGTCCCAGAGATTCTGTTATGTTGTGTCTTTGTTCTCATTGGTTTCAAAGAACTTACTTATTTCTGCCTTAATATCATTATTTACCCAGTAGTCATTCAGGAGCAGGTTAGTCAATTTCCATGTAGTTGTGCAGAAAGAAAGAGTGAGTTTCTTTCTTTTTTTTTTTTTTTTTTGAGATGGAGTCTCACTCTGTCGCCCAGGCTGGAGTGCAGTGGCGTGATCTTGGCTCACTGCAAGCTCCGCCTCCTGGGTTCATGCCATTCTCCTGCCTCAGCCTCCAAAGTAGCTGGGACTACAAGTGCCCACCACCATGCCATGCCTGGCTAATTGTTTGTATTTTTAGTAGAGATGGGGTTTTACCATGTTAGCCAGAATGGTCTCGATCTCCTGACCTCATGATCTGCCCACCTCATCTTCCCAAAGTGCTGGGATTACAGGCATGAGCCTCCATGCCCAGCCTTTAGTGAGTCTCTTAATCCTGAGTTCCAATTTGATTGCACTGTGTGGTCTGAGAGATTGTTTGTTATGATTTCCATTATTTGGCATTTGCTGAGGAGTGTTTTACTTCCAATTATGTGGTGAATTTTAGAATAAGTGTGATGTGGTGCTGAAAAAAATCTATATGCTGTCGATTTGGGGTGGAGAGTTCTGTAGATGTCTATTAGGTCCACTTGGTCCAGAGTTGAGTTCAAGTCCTGAATATCCTTGTTAACCTTCTGTCTCGTTGATCTGTCTAATATTGACAGTGGGGTGTTAATGTCTCCCACTATTATTGTGTGGGAGTCTAAGTCTCTTTGTAGGTCTCTAAGAACTTGCTATATGAATCTGGGTACTCCTGTATTGGGTGCATATATATTTAGGAGCGTTAGCTCTTCTGGTTGCATTGATCACTTTGCCGTTATGTAATGCCCTTCTTTGTGTTTGTTGATCTTTGTTGGCTTAAAATCTGTTTTATCAAAGACTAGGATGGCAACCCCTGCTTTTTTTTTTTTTTTTTTGGTTTCTGTTTGCTTGGTAAATATTCCTCCATCACTTTATTTTGAGCCGATGTGTGTCTCTGCATGTGAGATGGGTCTCCTGAATACAGCACACAGATGGGTCTTGACTCTATCCAATTTGCCAGTCTGTGTCTTTTTATTGGGGGCATTAATACGGTTATGTGTGAATTTGATCCCGTCATTATGATGTTCGCTTGTTATTTTGCCCACTAATTGATGCAGTTTCTTCATAGTGTCAATGGTCTTGACAATTTGGTATGTGTTTGCAGTGTCTGGTACCAGTTTTTCCTTTCCATATTTAGCGCTTCCTTCAGGAGCTCAAACATAGGTTTGGTCTTTTCTTTTTTTTTTTTATGGTAAATTTTTTTTAAAATTTTTATTATTATACTTTAGGTTTTAGGGTACATGTGCACAATGTGCAGCTTTGTTACATATGTATCCATGTGCCATGTTGATTTCCTGCACCCATTAACTCGTCATTTAGCATTAGGTATATCTCCTAATGCTGTCCCTCTCCCCTCCCCCAACCCCACAACAGTCCCCGGAGTGTGATGTTCCCCTTCCTGTGTCCATGAGTTCTCATTGTTCAATTCCCACCTATGAGTGAGAACATGCGCTGTTTGATTTTTTGTCCTTGCAATAGTTTACTGAGAATGGTGTTTTCCAATTTCATCCATGTCCCTACAAAGGACATGAACTCATCATTTTTTATGGCTGCATAGTATTCCATGGTGTATATGTGCCACATTTTCTTAATCCAGTCTATCGTTGTTGGACATTTGGGTTGGTTCCAACTCTTTGCTATTGTGAATACTGCCGCAATAAACATACGTGTGCATGTGTCTTTATAGCAGCATGATTTATAGTCCTTTGGGTACATACCCAGTAATGGGATGGCTGGGTCAAATGGTATTTCTAGTTCTAGATCCCTGAGGAATCGCCACACTGACTTCCACAATGGTTGAACTAGTTTACAGTCCCACCAACAGTGTAAAAGTGTTCCTATTTCTCCACATCCTCTCCAGCACCTGTTGTTTCCTGATTTTTTAATGATGGCCATTCTAACTGGTGTGAGATGGTATCTCACTATGCTTTTGATTTGCATTTCTCTGATGGCCAGTGATGATGACCATTTCTTCATGTGTTTTTTGGCTGCATAAATGTCTTCTTTTGAGAAGTGTCTGTTCATGTCCTTTGCCCACTTTTTGATGGGGTTGTTTGTTTTTTTCTTGTAAATTTGTTTGAGTTCATTGTAGATTCTGGCTATTAGCCCTTTGTCAGATGAGTAGGTTGCAAAAATTTTCTCCCATTCTGTAGGTTGCCTGTTCACTCTGATGGTAGTTTCTTTTGCTGTGCAGAAGCTCTTTAGTTTAATTAGATCCCATTTGTCAATTTTGGCTTTTGTTGCCATTGCTTTTAGTGTTTTAGACATGAAGTCCTTGCCCACGCCTATGTCCTGAATGGTATTGCCTAGGTTTTCTTGTAGGATTTTAATGGTTTTAGGTCTAACATGTAAGTCTTTAATCCATCTTGAATTAATTTTTGTATAAGGTGTAAGGAAGGGATCCAGTTGCAGCTTTCTACATATGGCTAGCCAGTTTTCCCAGCACCATTTATTAAATAGGGAATCCTTTCCCCATTTCTTGTTTTTGTCAAGTTTGTCAAAGATCAGATAGTTGTAGATATGCAGCATCATTTCTGAGGGCTCTGTTCTGTTCCATTGGTCTATGTCTCTGTTGTGGTACCAGTACCATGCTGTTTTGGTTACTGTAGCCTTGTAGTATAGTTTGAAGTCAGGTAGCGTGATGCCTCCAGCTTTGTTCTTTTGGCTTAGGATTGACTTGGCGATGCGGGCTCTTTTTTGGTTCCATATGAACTTTAAAGTAGTTTTTTCCAATTCTGTGAAGAAAGTCATTGGTAGCTTGATGGGGATGGCATTGAATCTATAAATTACCTTGGGCAGTATGGCCATTTTCACGATATTGATTCTTCCAACCCATGAGCATGGAATGTTCTTCCATTTGTTTGTATCCTCTTTTATTTCATTGAGCAGTGGTTTGTAGTTCTCCTTGAAGAGGTCCTTCACATCCCTTGTAAGTTGGATTCCTAGGTATTTTATTCTCTTTGAAGCAATTGTGAAAGGGAGTTCACTGATGATTTGGCTCTCTGTTTGTCTGTGATTGGTGTACAAGAATGCTTGTGATTTTTGTACATTGATTTTGTATCCTGAGACTTTGCTGAAGTTGCTAATCAGCTTAAGGAGATTTTGGGCTGAGACAATGGGGTTTTCTAGATATACAATCATGTCATCTGCAAACAGTGACAATTTGACTTCCTCTTTTCCTAATTGAATACCGTTTATTTCCTTCTCCTGCCTGATTGCTCTGGCCAGAACTTCCAGCACTATGTTGAATAGGAGCGGTGAGAGAGGGCATCCCTGTCTTGTGCCAGTTTTCAGAGGGAATGCTTCCAGTTTTTGCCCGTTCAGTATGATATTGGCTGTGGGTTTGTCATAGATAGCTCTTATTATTTTGAGATACGTCCCATCAATACCTAATTTATTGAGAGTTTTTAGCATGAAGGGTTGTTGAATTTTGTCAAAGGCCTTTTCTGCATCCATTGAGATAATCATGTGGTTTTTGTCTTTGGTTCTGTTTATATGCTGGATTACATTTATTGATTTGCGTATGTTGAACCAGCCTTGCATCCCAGGGATGAAGCCCACTTGATTTTGGTGGATAAGGTTTTTGACGTGCTGCTGGATTCGGTTTGCCAGTATTTTATTGAGGATTTTTGCATCGATGTTCATCAAGGATATTGGTCTGAAATTCTCTTTTTTGGTTATGTTTCTGCCAGGCTTTGGTATCAGGACGATGCTGGCTTCATAAAATGTGTTAGGGAGGATTCCCACTTTTTCTATCAATTGGAATAGTTTCAGAAGGAATGGTACCAGTTCCTCCTTGTACCTCTGGTAGAATTCGGCTGTGAATCCATCAGGTCCTGGACTCTTTTTGGTTGGTAAGCTATTGATTATTGCCACAATTTCAGAGCCTGTTATTGGTCTATTCAGAGATTCAACTTCTTCCTGGTTTAGTCTTGGGAGAGTGTATTTGTCGAGGAATTTATCTATTTCTTCTAGATTTTCTAGTTTATTTGCATAGAGGTGTTTGTAGTATTCTCTGATGGTAGATTGTATTTCTGTGGGATCGGTGCTCATATCCCCTTTTTCATTTTTTATTGCATCTATTTGATTCTTCTCTCTTTTCTCTTTATTAGTCTTGCTAGTGGTCTATCAATTTTGTTGATCTTTTCCAAAAACCAGCTCCTGGATTCATTAATTTTTTGAAGGGTTTTTTGTGTCTCGATTTCCTTCAGTACTGCTGGGATTTTAGTTATTTCTAGCCTTCTGCTAGCTTTTGAATGTGTTTGCTCTTGCTTTTCTAGTTCTTTTAATTGTGATGTTAGGGTGTCAATTTTGGATCTTTCCTGCTCTCTCTTGTGGGCATTTAGTGCTATAAATTTCCATCTACACACTGCTTTGAACGTGTCCCAGAGATACTGGTATGTTGTGTCTTTGTTCTCGTTGGTTTCTGAAAACATCTTTATTTCTGCCTTCATTTCGTTATGTACCCAGTAGTCATTCAGGAGCAGGTTGTTCAGTTTCCATGTAGTTGAGCGGTTTTGACTGAGTTTCTTAATCCTGAGTTCTAGTTTGATTGCACTGTGTCTGAGAGACAGTTTGTTATAATTTCTGTTCTTTTACATTTGCTGAGGAGACCTTTACTTCCAACTATGTGGTCAATTTTGGAATAGGTGTAGTGTGGTGCTGAAAAAAATGTATATTCTGTTGATTTGGGGTGGAGAGTTCTGTAGATGTCTATTAGGTCCACTTTCTGCAGGGCTGAGTTCAATTCCTGGATATCCTTGTTAACTTTCTGCCTCGTTGATCTGTCTAATGTTGACAGTGGGGTGTTAAAATCTCCCATTATTATTGTGTGGGAGTTTAAGTCGCTTTGTAGGTCACTCAGGACTTGCTTTATGAATCTGGGTGCTCCTGTGTTGGGTGCATATATATTTAGGATAGTTAGCTCTTCTTGTTGAATTGATCCCTTTACCATTATGTAATGGCCTTCTTTGTCTCTTTTGATCTTTGTTAGTTTAAAGTCTATTTTATCAGAGACTAGGATTGCAACCCCTGCCTTTTTTTGTTTTCCATTTGCTTGATAGATCTTCCTCCATCCCTTTATTTTGAGTCTATGTGCGTCTCTGCACGTGCGATGGGTTTCCTGAATACAGCACACTGATGGGTCCTGACTCCTTATCCAGTTTGCCAGTCTGTGTCTTTTAATTGGAGCATTTAGCCCATTTACATTTAACGTCAATATTGTTATGTGTGAATCTGATCCTGTCATTATGATGTTAGTTGGTTATTTTGCTCGTTAGTTGATGCAGTTTCTTCCTAGCCTCGATGGTCTTTACAATTTGGCATGTTTTTGCAGTGGCTGGTACAGGTTGTTCCTTTCCATGTTTAGTGCTTCCTTCAGGAGCTCTTTTAGGGCAGGCCTGGTGGTGACAAAATCACTCAGCGTTTGCTTGTCTGTAAAGTATTTTATTTCTCCTTCACTTATGAAGCTTAGTTTGGTGGGATAGGAAATTCTGGGTTGAAAATTCTTTTCTTTAAGAATGTTGAATATTGGCCCCCACTCTCTTCTGGCTTGTAGAGTTTCTGCCAAGAGATCAGCTGTTAGTCTGATGGGCTTCCCTTTGTGGGTAACCCGACCTTTCTCTCTGGCTGCCCTTAACATTTTTTCCTTCATTTCAACTTTGGTGAATCTGACAATTATGTGTCTTGGAGTTGCTCTTCTCGAGGAGTATCTTTGTGGCCTTCTCTGTATTTCCTGAATCTGAATGCTGGCCTGCCTTGCTAGATTGGGGAAGTTCTCCTGGATAATATCTTGCAGAGTGTTTTCCAACTTGGTTCCATTCTCCCCGTCATTTTCAGGTACACCAATCAGACGTAGGTTTGGTCTTTTCACATAGTCCCAAATTTCTTGGAGGCTTTGTTCATTTCTTTTTATTCTGTTTTCTCTAAACTTCCCTTCTCACTTCATTTCATTCATTTCATCTTCCATCAGCGATACCCTTTCTTCCAGTTGATCGCATCTACTACTGAGGCTTCTGCAATCTTCGCGTAGTTCTTGAAACTTGGCTTTCAGCTCCATCAGCTCCTTTAAGCCCTTCTCTCCATTGGTTATTCTAGTTATCCATTCTTCTCATTTTTTTTTCAGAGTTTTTAACTTCTTTGCTATTGTTTTGAATTTCCTCCCGTAGCTCAGAGTAGTTTGATCGTCTGAAGCCTTCTTCTCTCAACTCGTCAAAGTCATCCTCCATCCAGCTTTGTTCCGTTGCTGGTGAGGAACTGCGTTCTTTTGGAGGAGGAGAGGTGCTCTGCTTTTTAGAGTTTCCAGTTTTTCTGCTCTGTTTTTTCCCCATCTTTGTGGTTTCATCTACTTTTGGTCTTCGATGATGGTGATGTACAGATGGGTTTTTGGTGTGGATGTCCTTTCTGTTTGTTCATTTTCCTTCTACCAGACAGGACCCTCAGCTGCAGGTCTGTTGGAGTTTACTAGAGGTCCACTCCAGACCCTGTTTGGCTGGGTGTCAGCAGCGGTGGCTGCAGAACAGCGGATTTTCGTGAGACCACAAATTCAGCTGTCTGATAGTTCCTCTGGAAGTTTTGTCTCAGAGGAGTACCCGGCCAAGTGAGGTGTCAGTCTGTCCCTACTGGGTGGGTGCCTCCCAGTTAGGCTGCTCAGGGGTGAGGGACCCACTTTAGGAGGCAGTCTGTTCATTCTCAGATCTCCAGCTGCATGCTGGGAGAACCACTACTCTCTTCAAAGCTGTCAGTCAGACAGGGACATTTAAGTCTGTGGAGGTTCCTGCTGACTTTTTGTTTGTCTGTGCCCTGCCCCCAGAGGTGGAGCCTACAGAGGCAGGCAGGCCTCCTTGAGCTGTGGTGGGCTCCACCCAGTTCGAGCTTCCTGGCTGCTTTGTTTACCTAAGCAAGCCTGGGCAATGGGAGGCGCCCCTCCCCCAGCCTGGCTGCTGCCTTGCAGCTTGATCTCAAACTGCTGTGCTAGCAATCAGCGAGACTCCGTGGGCATAGGACCCTCCGAGCCAGGTGCGGGACACAATCTCCTAGTGTGCCGTTTTCCAGGCCCGTTGGAAAAGCGCAGTATTAGGGTGGGACTGACCCGATATTCCAGGTGCCATATGTTACCCCTTTCTTTGACTAGGAAAGGGAACTCCCTGACCCCTTGCGCTTCCCGAGTGAGGCAATGCCTCGCCCTGCTTCGGCTCGTGCACAGTGTGCTTCACCGACTGTCCTGCACCCACTGTTTGGCATTCCCTAGTGCGATGAAACTGGTACCTCAAACAGAAATGCAGAGATCACCCATCTTCTGTGTCGCTCAGGCTGGGAGCTGTAGACCGAAGCTGTTCCTATTCGGCCATCTTGGCTCCACCCCCCAGGTTTGGTCTTTTCACATAGTCCCCTATTTCTTGGAGGCATTGTTCATTCCTTTTCATTCTTTTTCTTTTTTTTTTGAGACGGAGTCTCGCTCTGTCACCCAGGCTGGAGTGCAGTGGCACAATCTTGGCTCACTGCAAGCTCCGCCTCCCGCATTCACGCCATTCTCCTGCCTCAGCCTCTCCGAGTAGCTGGGACTACAGGCACCCGCCACCATGCCCAGCTAATTTTTCGTATTTTTAGTAGAGACGGGGTTTCACCGTGGTCTCAATCTCCTGACCTCGTGATCCACCAGCCTCAGCCTCCCAAAGTTCTGGGATTACAAGCGTGAGCCACTGCGCCCGGCTATGCCTGGCTAATTTTTATAATTTTTAGTAGAGACGGGGTTTCACCACACTGGCCAGACTGATAACTCCTGAATTCAGGTGATCCACCCACCTCGGCCTCCGAAAGTACTGAGATTACAGGCGTGAGCCACCACGCCCAGCCTGGGTCATTGTTTAAATGGAAGCATTTTTCTTTCTTTGTGGCACATAAAGTCTGGGTGCATCTTAGGTTCAGGCATATCTGAAGTGAGCTGAAACCCAGTACTCAATTGTAGACTCATTTAGTTGTGTGCGCCTCTTTGCCGTATGTGACTTTTACTGTGTTGTGTCGTGGTGTGATGGGGTGTATTGTGGGTGTGTGGTGTATGATGCTGTGTGTGTGTAGTTGTGTGAGGGTGTTTGTGTGGTGTGGTTGTGTGTGTTGTCTGATGGGGTGTGTGTGATGGTGTGTGTTGTGTGTGGTGTATGATGGGGTGTGTAGTGTGGTTGTGTGATGGGATGTGTGGTGTGTGTTGTGTGGTTGTGTTGTGTGATGGTGTGTGTGGTGTGGTTGTGTGATGGCATGTGTGGTTGTGTCGTGTGTGATGGGGTGTATTGTGGGTGTGTGTGGTGTATGATGGTATGTGGTGTGTGTGGTGTATGATGGGGTGTGTAGTGTGGTTGTGTGTGATGGGATGTGTGGTGTGTTGTGTGGTTGTGTTGTGTGATGGGGTGTGTGGTGTGGTTGTGATGGCGTGTGTGGTTGTGTGTGTGGTGTGTGATGGGGTGTATTGTGGGTGTGTGTGGTGTATGATGGTGTGTGGTATGTGTGTGATGGGATGTGTTTGTTGTGGTTGTGTGGTGTGCGATGGGGTGTGTGGTGTGGTTGTGTATCGTTTGTGTGGTGTGTGATGGAGTGTGTGTGGTGTGGTTATGTGTGCCCCTCTCCCTTACCGCTGCCTGCTCTGGGCCTGGCCCCTGACGCTCTGCAGTGTTGAAAACGTGTCTCGCCTTCCAGGCCGGAAGCTGGACCCCAAGGGGGCTGGAGGCACCTCCCTTCCCCAAGCGTGGAGAGCAGCTGGATGCACGCGGCAGGAGGCGGTGCTGTGAGAAGGCCCCGGGACCCCGTGGACAGAGGCGCCTTCCACACCATCAAGGGCGTGGTGGACACCTGCAGGCCCGGGAGACCCAGCAGCTCTGAAGACGGAGCGGCACCAAGTCCGGCTGGCCGTCTCTGGGGAAACTGCGTCCATCAGGTCCCTGGCACTGGGGTTTTACTCAGTTTTCCCAAAACAAGAGGGGTGTGGGTCCAGGGCTCGCAAGCCGGTGCTGCATCCTGAGACTCTGGCGTCCCAGGTCGGCCGCAGGGTCTGGGTCGCAGCCAGGAGGGAAGGACTCTCCCCTGCCCCTGGGGGCCCTTCTCATAAGCAGGGGTGCAGGCAAGCAAGGAGGCCCCGGGGACAGGGCCGCCCACGCGGACTTTCTGCCTGCAGAGGAGGGGGCACATGGGACGGCGGCTCCCACGGGTCTCCTCTCATAGCTCCGCTTCCCACCTACCTGCACCCTCTCTCGGGTCTGTTCCCCTCGGGTGCACTCCCCTTAGCGCAGCCTAGGCACCAAAGAGCTGCTCTCAACAGTGCATTCATGAGATACAACGGATTGACCAGATCTGTCATAATTGATGGCTGTTCCTTCAGAAGCTCATTCCAGTTGCCCCACTTCCCGCTACTGCCTTTGGGTTCCCTCACCACTCCACTGGAGAGCCCAGGCCACTTGATCCTTTTGGTTTCTGTGGTCTCCAGGGACTTTGTACATAAGGTTTCATTTTCTATCAATTTGACCAATTTTTTTTCCTCCTTTGTCTCAGGTGAGGATAAAAGCATTTAGAGTTCAGAGTGTTGTGGAAAGTCAGGGACCCTGAACGGAGAGACCAGCTGAAGCCACGGCAGAACATAAATTGTGAAGATTTCATGGACATTTCTCACTTCCCCAATCAATACTCTTATAATTTCCTATGCCTGTCTTTAATCTCTTAATCCCATCATCTTCGTAAGCTGAGGATGTACGTCGCCTCAGGACCCTGTGATGATTGTGTTAACTCCACAAATTGTAAAACGTGTGTTTGAACAATATGAAATCTGGGCACCCTTAAAAAGAACAGGATAACAGCGATGTTCAGGGAACAAGGGAGATAACTGTAAGGTCTGACTACCTGTGGGGCCGGGCAGAACAGTCATATTTTTCTTACTGCAAAAAACGAGTAGGAAAAATATCGCTGAATTCTTTCCCCAGTAAAGAATAGCCCTGGGAAGGGAATGCATTCCCAGGGGAGGCCTATGGCCCGCCACTCTGGGGGTGTCTGCCTTATGCGGTTGAAGATAGGGGATGAAATACGCCCTGGTCTCCAGCAGTGCCCTCAGGCTTGCTAGGATTAGGAAATTCCAGCCTGGTGTTCTAGTCAGACCGGTTCTCTGCTCTTGAACCCTGTTTCCTGTTAAGGTGTTTACCAATGACAATGCGTGCACAGCAGGACATGGAACCTCACTGATAATTCTAATTTCGCCCTGGCCTTGTGACCTTGCTCTGCCCTTCTGCCCTTGTGATCTTTTATTGCCATTTGAAGCATGTGATCTCTGTGATCCACTCCCTATTCATACCCCCCTCCCCTTTTGAAATCCCTAATAAAAACTTGCCGGTTTTGCAGCTCAGGTGGGCATCACAGAACCTGCTGACATGTGATGTCACCCCTGGAGGCCTAGCTGTAAAATTTCTCTTTTGTACTCTTTATTTCTCAGACTGGCCGACACTTAGGGAAAATAGAAAAGAATCTACATTGAAATATTGGGGATGGGTTCCCCCGATACAGAGGACTTTTGTTTATTATTATAAAGTTAATGTGTGGGCCGGGCGCGATGGCTCAAACCTGTAATCCCAGCACTTTGGGAGGCCAAGGTGGGCAGACTGTTTGAGTCCAGGAGTTCGAGACCAGCCTGGGCAACATGGTGAAACCCCATCTCTACTAAAAATACAAAACATTAGCCAGGCATGGTGGCGTGAGCCTGTAGTCTCAGCTACTCAGGAGGCTGAAGTGGGAGAATCACCTGAGCCCAGAAGGTCAAGGCTGCAGTGAGCCATGATAGCACCATTGCACTCCAGCCTGAGCAACAGACTGAGACCCTGTCTCAAAAACAACAACAGAAGAGGACACAAAAAAAGTGAAAGATATTCCATGCTTATGGTCTTGAAGAATGAATATTGTTAAAATGACAATTCTGCCCCAAAGCAATTTACACATTCAATGCAATCCCTATCAAAATACCAATGACATTCTTCACAGAAATAGAAAAAAAAAAAATCCTAAAATTTGTATGGAACTAAAAAAGATGCCAAATAGCCAAAGCAATCCTGAGCAAAAAGAACAAAGCTGGCATCACACAACCTTTCTTCAAAATTTATTACAAAGCTATAGTAACAAAAATAGCATGGAACTGGCATAAAAACAGACACATAGATCAATGAGACAGAACAGAAAATCCAGATATAAATCCACGCATTTATAACCAACTTATCTTCTACAAAGGCACCAAGAACTTACAATGGGGGAAATGACAGTTTTCAATAAATGGTGCTGGGAAAACTGGATATCCACATGCAGAATGTGGAGACCCCTAACTCTCACTTTACACAAAAATCACAGAAATGGATTAAAGACTTGAATCTAAGACCTGAAACTGTGAAACTACTAGAAGAAAATGTTGGTTTGGAAACTCTCCAGGACATTGGTCTAGGCAAAAATGTTTTGCATAAGGCCTCAAAAGTGCAGGCAACCGAAATGGACAGTTGGGATTACATCAAGCCGAAAAGCTGCACAGCAAAATAATCAACATCGTAAAAAACAACCTGCAGAATGGGAAAAAATATTTGCAAACTATCATTTGATAATGGATTCATAACCTGAATATATAAGGAGCTCAAACAACTCAATAGGTAAGTTGTATCAATTCAAACTATATTCTTAGAAATTTAAGCTATTAATTATAATCACCAGGATAACCACTAAGAAAAAACTTTAAAACATACAGAAAAAAACGAGGGAATTCAAATGGAATACTAGCAAAATCAATCAAATACAAAACACTATTGGAGGAATTTAGGGGAAAAAGATTGAAACTTACAGAAAACAAACAGCAAAGTGACAGAAGTTGTTCCTAATCAGAAATCATTTTGAATGTAAATGTATTTAATCCACCAACTGAAAGAGATTGGCAGAATGGATTTTAAAAACATGACCTAACTACATGCTATCTACAGGTGACTTAAATCTAAAGACACAACGAGATTTACAGTGAAAGGATGGAAAAATATTTTCCACGCATTAGTAACCAATAGAAAGCTGGCATGGCCGAGATTGTGCCATTGCACTCCAGTCTGGGCGACAAGAGCAAAACTCTGTCTCCAAAAAAAAAAAAAAAAAAAAAGAAAGAAAGAAAGCTGGCATGACTACTAATAACAAAAAATAAGACTTTATAAGACTTTAAGTCAAAACTTGTTACAAGAGATAAAAAAAGGACATTAGATATTGATAAAAGGTCAACCTATCAAAAACAATGTAAGAATGATAAAGACACAAATGCCAAACAGCAAATCTCCAAAACATATGAAGCAAACATTGAACTCAAGGGGGAAAGAGAGAGATCGAAAATAATAGTTGGAGGTTGGGCATGGTGGCTCACTCCTGTAATCCAGGCACTTTGGGAGGGGTCGAGGTGGGTGGATCGCTTGAGGTCAGGATTTCGGGATTGGCCTGGCCAACATGGCAAAATCCCGTCTCTACTAAAAAAAATAAAAATAAAAATACAAAACTCAGCTGGGCATGGTGGCAGGTGCCTGTAGTCCCCGCTACTCGGGAGGCTGAGGCAGGGGGATTGCTTGAACCCGGGAGGCAGAGGTTGCAGTGAGCTGAGATCACGCCATTGCACTCCAGTCTGGGAGATGGAATGAGACTCCATCTCAAAAAAATTAAAATAAAATAATAGTTGGAGACCTCAATACCCCAGTGTCAATAATGAAACATCTAAACATAACAATAAGGAAATAGCAGACTTGAACAACACTATCAACCATCTAAACCTAAGGAACACAAGTCTCAATCACTTGGGATCAGGAATTCAAGACCAGCCTGGCCAACATGGTGAAACCCTGTCTCTACTAATAATACAAAAATGGCCAGGCGCGGTGGTTCATACTTGTAATCCCAGCACTTTGGGAGGCCAAGGCGGGTGGATCACCTGAGGTCAGGAGTTCGAGACCAGCCTGGCCAACATGGTGAAACCCGGTCTCCACTAAAAATACAAAAATTAGCTGAGTGTAGTGGCAGGTGCTTGTAATCTCAGCTACTCAGGAGGCTGAGACAGGAGAATTGCTGGAAGCCAGGAGGCAAAGGTTGCAGTGAGCCAAGATCGTGCCATTGCACTCTAGCCCAGGGGACAACAGCAAGACTCCGTCTCGAAAAAATAAAAATAAAAATAAAATACGAAAACTAGCCGGGTGTGATGGTGGATACCTGTAATCCCAGCTACCTGGGAGGCTAAGGCAGGAGAATCACTTAAAACTGGGAGGTGGAGGTTGCAGTGAGCCGAGATCACGCCACTGCACTCTAGCCTTGGCAACAGAGAGAGACCCTGTCTCAAAGAAAAAAAAAAAAAAAAAAAAAAACAGAATCAACAAAACAAAGTTGGTTCTTTGAAGAGGCTAACAAAATTGACTCACCTTTACCTATAAAGCTAAAAATGATTAAGCTATATTAAGAAAAAGAAAACACAAATAACTATCAGAAATGAACACAAGGACACTACCACTAACCTTACCGAAGTAAGTGCCAGTGCATTAGATAAACTGGATGAAATGGACAAATTCCTAGAAACACACAATTACCAAAACTGACTCAAGAAAAAATAGAAAATTTGAACAGATCTATAACAAGCAGTGATTGAAACAGCGATGAAAATCCTCCAAGACAAAACTAGCACCACATGCCTTCACTGTTGAATTCCACAAAACCTTTAAATAATTAATACCACATCTTTCTCAAACTCTTCCAGTAAATATCAGAGGAAGGAAAACTTTCTAACCCATTTTATGAAGCCAACACTACCCTGATAACAAGGTCAGACAAAGTCACCACAAGAAAACTAGAGACTTAATATCTCCTCTTGATGCAAAAATCCTCAACAAAATATTAGCAAACTAAAACCAACAATTATAAAGGATTATTCACCATGGCCAGGTAGAATCCATCCCAGCAAAGAAAGTGTGGTTCAATATACAAATATAAATCAATATAATACATGACATTTATAGACTAAAGGAGAAAAACCACAGGTTCATTTTGATGCCAAAAAAAAAAATCATTTGGGAAAATACGCCATTTCATAATAAAAACACTTATCAAACTTAGAAGGAACTTCTTCAACATGATAAAGGGCATTTATGAAAACTCACAGCTGGCCGGGCGCAGTGGCTCACACCTGTAATCCCAGCACTTTGGGAGGCCGAAGCGGGTGGATCATGAGATTAGGAGATCAGGACCATCCTGGCCAACACCATGAAACCCCATCTCTACTAAAAATACAAAAAATTAGCCCATGTGGTGGCACGTGCCTGTATCCCAGCTACTCAGGAGGCTGAGGCAGTTGAATCGCTTGAACCCGGGAGGCAGAGGTTGCAGATCACTGCACTCCAGCCTGGGCGACAGAGCAAGACTCTGTCTCAAAAAAAAAAAAAAAAAGAAAAGAAAAGAAAACCCACAGCTAACATCACACTCAATGGTAAGAGATGAAAACTTTCTCCCTAAGATTGGGAACAAGAGAAGGATGCCCACTTTTACCACTGCTGTTCAGCATTGTGCTGAATGTTCTAGCCAGAACAATTAGGTAAGAAAAAAGAAAAGGTAGTCGAATTGGAAAAGAAATAAAACTGTCTCTACGCACAGATGACATCATCCTATATATAGAAAATCCCAAATACACAAAATAAGTACTAAAGCTATTAAGTTAATTCAGCAAAGTTGCAGGAGAAAAGACCAACACACAAAATAAGTTGTATACACTAGCAACGAACGATCTGGAAACAAAGTTGGGAAACAATTCCATTTACAATAGTATCCAAAAGAACAAAATAGCTAGGAATACATTTAACCAAGGAAACAAAACATTAGAAATATTTAAAACTATTGAAAATTGCAAACCATTGTTGAAAGAAATTAAATAAGACATAAATAAATGGAAATGCATTCTGTGCTCATGGATTGAAATACAGTATTGTTAAGATGGCAATTACCCAAAGCAATCTGCAGATTCAATGCAATTCCTATCAAAGCCCAATGGCCTTTTTACTTTTTGAAAAGCTGATCCTTAATTTCTTCTTTTGAGACACTGTCTCAAAAATAAGTGTCAGTGTCGCCCAGGCTGATGTGCAGTGGCATGATCCCTACATTCTTTACTTTCATAAAATATTCAAAAGCAACTTCATGCAACTCCAGAGCTGTATTTTCATTTTAATGCAGACAACATTCTGAAGCTCAAAGAATTTTTGGCAGGACAGGTGCAGTGGCTCACGCCTGTAATCCCAACACTTTGAGAGGCTGAGGCAAGCAGATCACCTGAGGTCAGGAGTTTGAGACCAGCCTGGCCAACATGGTGAAACCCCACCTCTACTAAAAATACAAAATACAAAATTTAAAGTACAAAAATTAGCCGGGCGTGGTGGTGCGTGCCAGTAGTCCCGGCTACTCGGGAGGCTGAGGCAGGAGAATCACTTGAACCCAGGAGGTGGAGGTTGCAGTGAGCTGAGAAAGCAACAACGCACTCCAGCCTGGGCAACACTGAATCTCAAAAAAAAAAAAAAAAAAAAAAAAGTTACTGGTCATTAGTTAATAAACGGTGCTTTAAAAATTCTCATCGGTCAGTGAAATAATTTTTATGTACTAATTTTTTTGAGACAGAGTCTCGCTTTGTTGCCCAGGCTGGAGTGTGGTGGCGCCATCTCAGCTCACTGCAAGCTCCGCCTCCCTGGTTCATGCCATTCTCCGGCCTCCTGAGTTGCTGGGACTACAGGCGCCCGCCACCACGCCCGGCTAATTTTTTCTATTTTTAGTAGAGACGGGGTTTCACCGTGTTAGCCAGGATGGTCTTGATCTCCCGACCTCGTGATCCACCCGCCTTGGCCCCCCAAAGTGCTGGGATTATAGGTGTGAGCCACCGCACCCAGCCAATAATTTTTCTTATAGTAGTTTTTAAAAGTTGAATTCTTTACTAAATTATTCCTATGGCTTTGTTCTGTTGACTATCATGTGCCAGACTATCAGGTGCTGACAAGATAGTGATTAGGACACAGTACTTGTCCTAAAGGAGTTTATTATATACTTGGGTTTTTAGTCTGACGAAGTACTAAAATTAATATTCATCAGCATGGGATCATTCAAGTCTTCATTAAGCTTAAATCTGAAACTTCCTGGATTATTTTGGGGTTGAAAAACAAACGTTTCATATACAACCTGAATATCAAAATCTGTTTATAATGTAAATATTACCATTCATATTAATATCATTCATATTTCCTTGTAATTGTAATCAGTGTTAAGTGTTTTTTGTTTCTTGGTTTCCAAATCAAATATTCTTATTCAGCAAGAATCACAAGTTAAAGTTTGAGCCCCAGTGGTGATTCAGATGTGCAGTTCCTTCGTTGTGTAATGACCATTTAACATCTAGTATAACTTTATGAATGTTTTCTGAATGCTGTACACAGCATGTTTCTTCTTACTGCATTCTCGTGAGCAATGATGAACTTTTTGAGCACACAGCTTTGAGACTGGACCCACACACACAACCTGTAACAATCAACTTTTTTTTTTTTTTTTTGAGACTGAGTTTTGCTCTTGTTGCTCAGGCTGGAGTGCAATGGCACGATCCTGGCTCACCGCAACCTCCGCCTCCTGGGTTCAAGCGATTCTCCTGCTTCAGACTCCCGAGTAGCTGGGATTACAGGCATGCGCCACCACGCCTGGCTAGTTTTGTACTTTTAGTGCAGATGGGGTTTCTCCATGTTGGTCAGGCTGGTCTTGAACTCCCGACCTCAGTTGATCCACCGGCCTTGGCCTCCCAAAGTGCTAGAATTACAGGCATGAGCCACCACACCTGGCTGTAACAATCAACTTTTATTGATATGAAAAGTAGTCATTAAAAAAACAGGGTTTCCCACAATGTAGGTGATCCATTTAATAAATGTAGCCTGAATTATCAGGACTCAAGCAAGAATTATAGCTAATTAGTTGTTACAGAAAACAATATATTATCAACTCTACTCCAAAGTGGGCTTACTTTGGTCATTTTTGTGCAAAAATATTTACTAGATCATGTGTACCAGATTTTTCACATAAACGATTACTTATTTTTCTTTACAGATGAAATTTGGTTCAATAGGTGTCATTTGTAGAGAAGATAAATTTGTTATTTTTAAAAATAGACATGGGATCTCACTATATTGCCCACATTGGTCTTTAACTCCTGGGCTCAAGGAGTTCAAGCCTTGGCCTCCCAACGTGCTTGGATCACAAGTGTAAGCCATTGTGCCTGGCCATAAATGTTTATTTTAAATGCCATAATGCATTTAACCTGCATTTATCAGAACAAACTAGGCAAGTAATATAATAAACTATTTTGTAAGATGAGTATTTTGCTCTTGAAACTGCATAAAAGAGATACACACTACTTTTGGAAAAAAACTTTATTAAACACTCAAGAGTATGCTTCTCAAAATCACAGAAGAGCTTCCAAATACAAGTGTTAGAAGGAAAAAAAAAACAAAACAACAAAAAGCTAAAAGCCAATCAGAAACAGTTTGGGTGTGCAGGGGACTGGAGGCGGGGACAGCGACTGCACATGGGAAGGAGCCACTTTTGTATTCCATAATTTGATCTTCTTGTGCTAGAATGCATGCTTTTTTTCCTCCAAATGAGGAATTCATTTCAAATAGGAATTTCTTTTATTCTCCTGGAACTGAAATGCTTACTACTATCCCTAACATCAACCATGGGATTTTTGAAGTTATCCCAAATTTGCAATACAAAGCACTTTTATGTATCTTCCAGTTGTAGATTGGAACAGCAAAAGTGAATGCTACGACCAAAATTTTTACCCTCCTAAATAAAGATGTTCCCTTCTAGAGAGCAAATCTATCATAAAATGTCAAAACTAGAAGAGAAAAAAATGAAAGGAAAAAACCTAGAAAAATATCCTAAAATATCAAATGCAGTCATTTCTAAATATAAGCCATAATTATAGCTTTACCTATTGTTATTGTTCCTATGCTGCTTCTACAATGTTACATCAACTATACTTAGCTTTACTCTCCCAAAATCTTGGTGATGAAGCCTTCTGAGTGTGCTTTCCAATGTGCCAGAACCAGAAGGGCATTCCAAGGCTTCCCCACATTTCCTCCATTTATGGAGACAGCTGTTCCACTAACTTGCAGCACTTGTAAATGCTTTGAAAGCTGATCACATACTATATTCTTGACTTAATACTTTGGTAAGCCTGGATATATATCTTTCTATAAACCTCGCCTAATCTTTGATGTTACTATAACCTTATCTTTGATTTAACCCATATACATTTACTCATCATAATCTTGATTTAAACTCATGCTACAAAACTGTAGCACAAAAGACATTTCTCTTTAGTGTTTCAGGAAAATCAGCTCATGGAATGCTGCCAACCAAAGTATAGTAGATTCTTTAAGCAATGTAATGCTTTCTATCTACAGACTCCCACAGACCTCACATCCAGGGCTCCCATCCTTCCCAGGTTCTGCCAAGGATGTTGGGGTCTGTCGCCTGGTCCATCAAACACTTCACTTGAATCTCTTCTGAAAGCCCACCCTCTGGTTCTCGGGCACGAATGTTGTGATCTTTGCTTCCTCGTGCCACAGCCACATAGTCTCTGAAGGCAGGGGCCTTCTCATGACCCAGGAGTAGCTCATCACTGGAAAACGAACAAACACAGAAAACACAAAGCATGTGTTATTTTCCTTTGTTGCCTGCATCCCTAGTGATCCTATCCAAACACATTCCCCACGTCATCACTCACAGAGTATTTTCTGTGGCTTATAACCTTGAAGTCAAAGACTAGATTTGTAGGAAAACAGAACATGAATTATGCTGCTCAAGTTTTTGTGTGAATGTATGCCTTCACTTCTCCTGAGTGAATTCCTAGGATTCACCTAGGAGTGGAATTGATGGGTCCAATGGTAACTCTATGTTTAACTTTGTGAAGAACTGCCACTTTCCCACAGCAGCTGCATCCTTTCCCACTCCCACCAGCAGAGTATGAGGAGTCCACCTTCTCTACATCCTCAACACTTGTTAGATTCTTTTTTTTTTTTTTTAACTAAAAAAAAGAAAGTTTAAAAAATTTTTGGTAGAGACAGGGTCTTGCTATGTTGCCCAGGCTAGACTTGAACTCCCGGGCTCTAGTTATCCTCCTGCCTTGGCCTCCCAAAGTGCTGGGATTACAGGTGTGAGACACTGCATTAGCCCCATTTAAAAATTATAGCCATCTGGCGAGGTGTGGTGGCTCGCCGGAGGTTAGGAGTTCGAGACCAGCCTGGCCAACATGGCGAAACCCCATTTCTACTAAAAATACAAAAATTACCAGGCGTGGTAGCATGCACCTGTAATTCCAGCTACTCAGGAGGCTGGGACGGGAGGATCACTTGAACCCAGGAGGTGGAGGTTGCAGTGAGCCCAGATCGTGCCACTGCACTCCAGCCTGGGTGGCAGAGCAAGACTTTGTCTCAAAAATAAATAAATAAATTAATTAATTAAATAATAGCCATCCTAGCAGGTGTGAGGTAGTATCTCACTTGGATTTCCCTGATGACTAGTGATGTTGAGCATTTTTTCATGCTGCTTATTGGCCATTTATATATTTTCATTAGAGAAATATCAGTTCAAGTCTTTTGACCATTTTTTTTTTTTTTTTGGAGACAGGGTCTTGCTCTGTCACCCAGGCCAGACAATGGCGCGATCTCAGCTCACTGCAACCTCTGCCTCCTGGGTTCAAGCAATCCTCCTGCCTCAGCCTCCCTAGTAGCAGGGATTACAGGCGTGAGCCACTGTGCCCAGCCCTGACCATTTTTAATTGGGTTATCTGTCTATTATTAGGCAATAAGAGTTTTTTAATGTATTCTAGATACAAGTCCCTTATCAGATATATGACTTGCAAATATTTTATCCCATTCGGAAGGCTGAAACACTTTCTTGATAGCACTCTGTGAAGCACAAAATTGTTTAATTTTCATGAAGTCCAACGTATATATTTGTTTCTTGCTTGTGCTTTCGGTGTCATACCTAAAAAATAGCAAGTATCACAACAAAATCCAAGGTCAGGATAATTTACTCCCATTCCTTTTTTTTTTTTTTTTTTTTTTTTTTTTGAGGCAGAGTCTCGCTTTGTCGCCTAGGCTGGAGTACAGTGGCGCCATCTTGGCTCACTGCAACCTCCACCTCCCCAGGTTCAAGTCATTCTCCTGCCTCAGCTTCCCTAGCAGCTGGGATTACAGGTGCGCACCACCATGCCCAGCTAATTTTTGTATTTTTAGTAGAGATGGGGTTTCACCTTGATGGCCAGGGTGGTCTCAAACTCCTGACCTCAAGTGATCCACTAGCCTTGGCCTCCCAAAGTGTTGAGATTAGAGGTGTGAGCTACCACGCCCAGCTGATTTACTCCCATTTCTAAGTGTTTTATGGTTTCGACTCTTACATTTAGCTCTTTAATCCATTCTGAATTAATTTTTCCACATGGTGTGAAACAAGGACCTAACTTCATTCTTTTGCCAGCGCTATTTGTTGGAAAGGTCACTGAATGGTCTTGGCACCCTTGTCAAAAATAAGTTGACAACAAAAGATTGCCACTATTACTTAATTCTAAAGTCCAACTTTTTTCATTCCTGTGAATCATCTCCATAAATTTCTATTTGCTTTAGACCGCAACAAGAAAAAACTTTAAGGCTAACCTAAAAGCCAACCCAAATTGGATTCTCATCTAACAAGCCCACACCGTGCTTTTCATACCTAGGTACTATATCCATCAGGGTCAAACACCCTAAAAAGGACAAAAGCAAATTTAAAACCTAAGTCTCCTCATGCATGTAACAATATTCTGGCAACTGTCTAAGAGTGCACCTTCTGTTTCTCCAATTGGCACCACTGTTCCAGGGACTGAGTGTAAACCTCAAGACAGTGCAGGGGTCACATACATCAGAGTTGCAGGCCTTGCCCTGGCTTTGGGGAAGTCAGCCTCTCTAAGCCCTGCTTTCCTCCTCAATGAAAGCAGCTGTCATGCTAACAGAGTATCAAGTGCTCAGCACTTTGTACATATGTTGGTTCCTCGAGAAACAGTAGCATGTTGGTAGTCCGTTAGTTTTTTCCACATATAAAAATCTTACCAAGTAATGACTGCTGGATTGGCACCTGCTAACTTTCTCTTAGCATAACATATTTTCTGTCGGGGGTACCAATTTTTTTCAGCAACATTTATTTCTTGAATCCATGACCCTCCTTTTTTCAGCATTTTCTGTTCAAAATTCTAGAAGAAAAGAATATGATTTTCCCAGCTGATCATAATGGTATATACAATCATGCCCAAACAGATTAAATCTAGTAATGATCTTAAAGTAAACAAACATCTATAACCAGGTGCAGCCTTGCTTTCCTCTCTACAGCTACAAAGCTGTTCATACAGACTCCATGGCGCACACATCACGAGACAAGGGGCCTCAGCAGGCCCCTTATTTCTCCAAATAAAGGTTTTGCCTCTTAACTTTTTTTTTTTTTTGAGGCAGAGTTTCACTCTTGTCGCCCAGGCTGGAGTGCAGTGGCGTGATCTCGGCTCACTGCAACCTCTGCCTCCCGGTTTCAAGCCATTCTCCTGCCTCAGCCTCCCAAGGAGCTGGGATTACAGGCGTGCGTTACCACGCCCAGCTAATTTCTGTATTTTTAGTAGAGACACGGTTTTACCATGTTGGCCAGGCTGGTCTCCAACTCCTGACCTCAGGTGATCCTCCCGTCTCTGCCTCCCAAACTTCTGGGATTATAGGCGTGAGCCACTGGGCCTGGCCTCAATTGGTTTTCAAGCCAGACAATCCTAAATACTAACTTTGAGAAATGCTGTACAAAATAATGCAAATATTTTCATCAACATGACTCAATGCACTTCCATCATACACGGGAGATACCAGCTTGATCACGGGGACACTGTCACAAAAGTGCACATGAAACAAAACCTACTTTCCAATCAAAGGAGGGCTCCTTGACAAACACATCCATGGTGTTGGTGAGCAGGCCAGGGTCTGAGCGGAAGGCCCGGAGCGCGTGTACCATGACGCTGTACATAAGGCCCATTTCTTTCATTGGTAACATCAGATTGATAAATTGGCGAGTAAGCCGAAAAGGCATCAACTCAGGGACTGGCAGAAACTAAACAAGAAAAAAAGGCAAGGAGCAGACTATGTAAGCCAGAACTCTCAAAGTACCGAGCACAAACGGCAGCATCCTCACATAGTTACTGTTCACATTTAGTAAAAATACAGACTCTGCTTCCCTTGAAATCAGCTACACAGATGTGAGTGCCTACGCTCAAGAGTAACCACCTCGACTTGCATTATCCCTCAGTGCAAAACCCACGTGCACAGGATACGGGGCGGCAGAGATTGAGAAGGATGATCCAAAACATTCAGAGGTTAACCAGAGAAAAGATCTGTATCACATTTTTTACCAGACATTTTTATTATGGGGCTTCCTAAAACTTCCTTAGAGTCTTCCTTTGATCCGTGAACACATTTGATTCCCAGCTCTGATGATATCACTGATCACCATGACTTCTGTGACCTGACTGAATGAGGCTGAACTAAGTGATTATCCCTTTCTGCATTCAATGACCATGACAAAATGAATCTAACTAATATGTTGTTTTTCCTTAAAAACTGTCTATTTCTGGAGGGTGTTGAAAGTCCTATGATGACTCTCGCCTCGCCCAGGATCACGAGAGCACAGCAAGTGCACCTGTGTAGCGGATCCAAACGCATGCCCAAAGTCGATCCCGATCATGCTGCCGGTCTCCATGGCCACCATAAAGTTGTTCAGATGTCTGTCTCCAATCCCGAGGATCCAGTGGCTGATGCATATCAGAGCGTGAGAGCTGGCGAAGTGGGAGCGGAGCGCCAGGAAAGCCTCAGGGCTTGTACTCATCCTCACGAAGGCCCGCCTACAAGAGAGACACCGCTGTGCGGCTGCTGTGATCCCACTAAGAGTGAGGGCAGAAGGGTACTTACTTTAAGAGATCAGCAGGCACTTTACTTTCTCGTTTTCTAAAAGACGTGACTGTTTCAGTACGATTAGCGCCCCTATGATTTAATAATAGAAACATCTAATTAGAAAAAATTTCTGACTTAAAATTTAAATTTTAAAACTTTTTGTTTATATTGAGACTCTAATATCGAATAATCTTGATGATCTCTCTGAGGCAAAGCTTTCTAAGAATCAAAAGAAAACATGCAATTTGCAGAAGAATGAACTAATACAAAGAAAAATCAAAACCAAACTTACTTATACATTAGCATGTAAGCTCCAACATCATGTTTTCCTGACATTTTTGTCAGCCAATCTTTATATTCACACGGTGGTGCCTTGGGATCACTAATGAGTGAGAAAAGGGGAATTGGAATTAGGAAGATTTTAGCATTATGTGATTTCAAAGGCAAAGATCACCAAGAATTCATTGAAAAATAGCAAAGATGCAGGAAAAAATAATATGACTTTTAACCATATTCAATATTAACACTGAACCCACATTACTCTGGATCTTGAATTTCAATATACCATTATTTATTCTTAATTACTCCTAAAGAAATCCAAGCAATTGCCTATGAAAAATTCAGGTACGAAACCATCAGATCCAATAAATTTCCCACTGACACAGAGAGGAATAAGATGAACTAAACATAACTGTTTATTAACCAGGCATGCAATTCTGAAACTTTGACCTAGAAAGAACCATAGCAAGACGGCGACAGCACCACAGGCAGCTGCTGGAAGCCTCAGGCCGTGTCACTACCATAGCCAAAAAGCCCGCACAGTTTTGCTAAAGATGGATTATATCTGTTTTTTATCATTATTTAGACCACTTCCACATCTTTTTCTTTTTGGCCCACTGCAACCTCTGCCTCCTGGATTCAAGTGATTCTCCTGCCTCAGCTTCCTGAGTAGCTGGGATTACAGGCAAATGCCACCACGCCCACCTAATTTCTGTATTTTTAGTACAAACGGGGTTTCACCATGTTGGCCAGGCTGGTCTCGAATGCCTGACCTCGTGATCCGCCCGCCTTGGCCTCCGAAAGTGCTGGGATTACAGGTGTGAGCCACCACGCCCGGCCTCTTTTTCTTTTCTCTTTTTTTCTTTTTTTTTTGAGACAGAGTCTTACTCTGTCACCCAGGCTGGAGTGCAGTGGTGCAATCTTGGCTTGCTGCAACCTCTACCTCCTGGGTTCAAGCAATTCTCATGCCTCAGCCTCCTAAGTGGCTGGGATTACAGGTGCCCGCCACTACGCCCAGCTAATTTTTCTATTTTCAGTAGAGACAGGGTTTCGCCATGTTGACCAGACTGGTCTCGAATTCCTGACCTCAGGCGATCCGCCCACCTCGGCCTCCCAAAGTGCTGGGATTACAGACGTGAGCTGCTGCACCCGACCAGTGCCACATCTTTCTTCGTATTTCCAATAGGTAGATATACACACAATCCCTAGTAAGTATGAGAAAATATTTTTTCTTTTTTCTTCCAATAAGCCTTCTGCACTCCTATGAGAAAGTATTTTCTTAAATGACAATGGATGCTTATTAAGTGAACTTGAAAAGCTGTTTTCAATGTTTCCTAGGAAAAAGGCAGTACCTGGGCAGTGGGAAACAATGTGATATACGTATGTTTAAGTACTTTTGTGTGAAAAGCTTTAACAAGTTTTCCCAAAAAATCTAAAGACAGAACAGTTTCACGTGTGACTTAGCAATTCAGTCCCTTCAGGTGAAATCTTTTCTGAGTTGCTACTAAAGTTAACTTCAAAAGTAGTCCACTCCATCTTAAAATTCTCTCCTCCTAGTTTAAACTGAGATGAAAATTCTTAGGTTATAAAACTGTAGGCCGGGCACAGTGGCTCAGGCCTGTAATCCCAGTACTTTAGGAAGCCAAGGGGGGTGGATCACAAGGTCAAGACATCAAGATCATCCTGGCCAACATGGTGAAACCCCATCCCTACTAAAAATACAAAAATTAACTGGGCATGGTGGCGCACGCCTGTAATCCCAGCTACTCGGAAGGCTGAGGCAGGAGAATTGCTGGAACCTGGGAGGTGGAGATCGCAGTGAGCCGAGATCATGCCACTGCACTCCAGCCTGGTGACAGAGAGACTCTGTCTCAAAAAAACAAAACACTGTAACATGCTGAATTAAGAAAAACAATAGCAAGGATTTAAATAATGGGTACTGGAAGTGTCCTGTAAAAAGGCAGTTGGAAATTATTTTCATAATTCCATTATGTAAGGTGCTTTCAACTCTCCTGGTACCTATGTTAACCCTGTGCGGTTCCACGCTACCATCCCATCCCAAAAATGCAGGCAGGTACCATGGGAAAGGTGATACCTGCTTGGCACCTGCATTGTCAGGCAGAGCCTCAGTGCCAGGGCCAGATCTGGAATTTGTGAGACTCCAGGAAGCGTGCTCATCAGTTGTCCTGTCTTCCAGGGAAAGTAGAAACAATTCTAGGCAAAGGACTCAAATGTCTGGAACTAAAAGTTGGTGAACACTGCCCTGTAATTATCACCTGGGAATGAGTTTGATAAGAATATGCTTGATTTTTTCAGAAATCTTTCTGGACTGAAGGGAACACTGCTCCTATTTAAAAACTTTTAAGAAAGAATCAGAGGACATCAAAGAGAAAGAAGCCCTGAAGCTGTTCCTTCATCCTACAGCTCGTCACCCAAACCTGTCAACTTTGGTTGTCAAAACCTGTCAACCCTCAAAATGTTTCTCATGTTGTCCTTATTTTTCTTTACAAAAAGGAAATAAAAAAAAACCTTGTGGTTAAAATATACATGTTAATTGTAGAAAACTTGGAAAATAGAGAAAAGGATAAAGAAAAATAAAAAAGCATCCATATCATGACCTAGAATTAATTATTAGTAATCCCAGCTATCCCACTTTACAGGCTAAGTGACACAGGACAGGTTACTTCACCTTTCTGGGCCTCAGCTTCCTCATCTGTATAGCAGTGATAATAATACTTACCTTGTAGGTTGTTGGTGAGAAGTAAATTGGTTCATACATGTTAAAAATTGAGAACAGTGCCTAGCCCACAGAAAATGTTTTACTACATGTTATCTGCTAATTTTATTATTATTTATTTCCTTCAACAATTTTTCTTCCCCCCACCCAAAGTTAATAAATATTTTGTATTATGGTAAAATATCTGCAACTACTGGTTAGCAGCCAGCACTCCATTTGGTTTATTGACCCAGCCAGCAGACTGCGGGGCAGGCAGTGTGGGCTCTCAAGCACGCCTGTCACGGCCCCGACCTGCCACTGGAGAAGTGAGGGGAGGCGACTGCTGGGGGAGCAGGGCGTGTGGCCGCCCTTACCTCAGGTAAGCCGCCTTCTCCTCTTGGGACATGGTGTTCAAAAGAAGGTCCTTCAAGGTAACAGTATTTTCAAGCCACTCAATTAATCCTAACCTGAAAGGGAGAATAAAAGGTTAACGAGTAAACCCAAACTGCTCTTTCTTCACTAGAAAAACAGTCCCGTGGACGCCAAGCAATATGCAGCAGCCTACTAGCTGGGAGCAGCCTGGCAGTTACCTGGAGGTCATGGGCACCACGCTATAGGTCCTCAGCTGCAGGGCCCTCTGGCTGCAGGCGGAGTCTCGGGCCAGGATCCCATTCATGACCTGGAAGAGTTGCTCCACGCGCTGGTCCTGCCGCAGGTCCTCGCCACCCTTCACCAGGAAAGGGTGTTCCCTCTCATCGTGGCCACGGATGATGATGCGCTTGGGCCTTCGCATAGACGCCATGACTGTCACCTTCAAAAATCAGAATGTCACTTCAGGGCACAGGCTAGCCGCGTGTCAAACTCAGAGGGAAAAGCCAGACTGGCTGTGAGCATTCCTCCGCGGAGCCGCCCTCTGAAGACAGTGCCAAAGAGCAGAGCGCCCAGGCCAGCAACGAATTTCTGCTACCTGCTTGTGCCTGACTGCTGTGCCCGCAGAAATGTTGTATTCCTGATTATAAATACTTGCTTATGAATGTGGACACCTTTAGCAAGCAGCAACAGCAAACATGCAAACTTTCTACAGTAGTAAGCTAATGCTACACATATTTTATAGTGGATACTCACACACAGCTTACTCTTTGAGTTTATATCTTAAATAGAACTGTTTTCAAACACTGGAGACATTATATTAAGAAACTCAGGGCCGGGAGCGGTGGCTCACGCCTGTAATCCCAGCACTTTGGGAGGATGGGGCAGGTAGATCACTTGAGGTCAGGAGTTTGAGACCAGTCTGGCTAACATGGTGAAACCCTGTCTGTACTAAAAATACAAAAATTAGCCAGGCATGGTGGTGCACACCTGTATCCCAGCTACTAGGGAGGCTGAGACATGGAGAATCGCCTGAACCCGGGGTGTGGAGGTTGCAATGAGCTGAGAATGCGCCACTGCACTCCAGCCTGGGTGACAGAACAAGACTCTTGTCTCAAAAAAAAAAAAAAAAAAAAAAAAAAAAAAAGGCCGGGCATAGAGGCTCACACCTGTAATCCCAGCACTTTGGGGAAGCGGAGGTGGATGGATCATGAGGTCAGTTCAAGACCAGCCTAGCCAACATGGTGAAACCATCTCTACTAAAAATTAAAAAAACAGCTGGGCGTGATGGCGTGCACCTGTAATCCCAGCTACTCGGGAGGCTGAGATAGGAGAATCGTTTGAACCCAGGAGGCAGAGGTTGCACTGAGCTGAGATCGCGCCATTGCACTCCAGCCCAGGCAACAGGGCAAGACTCCATCTCAAAAAAAAAAAAAAAAAAAAAAAAAAAAAAAAGAGGAATTCAGTAAATATGCTAAACTTGATATATCTGCAATCAACATGGGCCGCTGTCTCTTATTTACTAAAGGCAAACAGATCATTCTCATATCTGAAGAACGTTCATCAGGACAGGGACTGGGTCACACACCCTCACACCTACCCGCTCATCAAACCCGGAGATTCGCACGTGGTACTCTGGCAATGGTTTTCCCCTACCGTCATATTGACCTAAAACAAACCAGAACCTTGCTTAGGAACAGCTTGTTAGACAACTTCCTGTATTTTAAAACATGCCTCTTGATCTACTTTTTAAAAAGCCAATCTAACATGATAAAACCTTTTACTGAAAAGTTTTCACTTAAAGGAAACTGACTTTAAAAAAATGTTATTTTTTGGCTGGGCACAGTGGCTCACGCCTGTAATCCCAGCACTTTGGGAGGCCAAGGCGAGCAGATCATGAGGTCAGGAGACAGAGACCGTCCTGGCTTACATGGTGAAACCCCGTCTCTACTAAAAATACAAAAAATTAGCCGGGCGTGGTGGTGGGCGCCTGTAGTCCCAGCTACTCGGGAGGCTGAGGCAGGAGAATGGCGTGAACTCGAGAGGCAGAGCTTGCAGTGAGCCGAGACTGCACCACTGCACTCCAGTCTGGGCGACACAGCGAGACTCCATCTCAAAAAAAAAAAAAAAAAAAAAAGTTATTTCTCAATTTGACTGATTATGGAAGTTAGCGCTCTATTCTAATAGCATGGACAAATCCTAAATAGAAAAAATGATGCATTGACTAGAACACTGCATATTCTCAAGGCCAATCAAGCTGCACATGACAAGGCTGACATTTAAATGTTTTTCTTGAAATGAACCATATGTAACTGCATAGTCATTATTAATAACAAAGAAAAGTGTTTCTCCAAATATGTTTTTCTTATACCCAATGAAATGAGAACATGAATTACCAGATTAAAACTTTTTTTTCCTCTAGCAAATTCAGGGTGAAGAAAATGGAATGAATGTACACAGGTTTCCTCTGAACAAGTCACACCTTGAAATCTGGCCAGTTTGCTGTGCATCTCTATCCTTAATATTATGATCTTTTTTCCTGCAGGTCAGTGACTTATCATTAACTTGTCACTTTTTTTTTTTTTTCAAACTTGTCACTTTAAATGGAACTGTGTACACATCCCAGGAAGTAATCTGCCTCTATATCTGTATTATATTTCTGAAGAAAAGTTATTCAGGAGCATAGCATGAATACGTTCAGAGGAAATCTATGACTGCTGTTTACCATTATTACCAAATGAAAATCTGAACATTTGTCAGAATCAGAAATATAAGAACTATAATCTCATTAAACATTTAGTAATGTGTGCTCATTCATAATTAATGGATTTTCCTAATGATGAAAAACTCGGTGAATTTTAAAATTCTTTAAAAAAAGAGATAACTGTCAATATCCCAGTATCACTATTCCAGAAACCACAAGTTCTTATTACAGTGCTGTGCTCCTGACAGTACAGTTTTGTCACCCCTGGAGGTTAACTCACCAGGAATCTCCAGCTCATTTCTCAGGAACTCCACTTTGAAGTCGCTCATCCAGGGCGAACATTCTTTCAGATTCCCAGGGGGCTTTGAGTCTTTGTTCATTTTTAAAAGTAGCATGTTGGTAATGTCGTTGAAGTCACTGAGCTTCATTCTCAGTAGCTTAGAACCTCCTTTCCCAAAATGTTTATCAAATTCTTTTCCAAAAGTCTGAAATTAGTAAGAATTTACTATAAAGACTGATGTTTAGTTTGGACTTTGGAAAAGGCTCTAAGCTTATAAGTGTAATGAATGGAGTGCCCAGTGGTATATGTTTCTTCTCTGCTTTTAAGATGTATAGTTTTGGTTGGGCATGGTGGCTCATGCCTGTAATCCCAGCACTTTGGGAGTCCAAGGTAGTACGATTACTTGAGCCAAGGAGTTCGAGACCAACCCGGGCAACATAGCAAGACCCCATCTCTACAAAAAATAAAAACGTTAGCTAGGTGTGATGGCACGTGCCTGTAGTTCCATCTACTCAAGAGGGCTGAAGCGGGAGGATCACTATTGAGCCCAGGAGTCTGAAGTGACAGAGAACTATGATGATGCCACTGCACTCCAGCCTGGGTATCTGAG
Source organism: Symphalangus syndactylus (assembly GCF_028878055.3). Lineage (NCBI taxonomy): Eukaryota > Metazoa > Chordata > Mammalia > Primates > Hylobatidae > Symphalangus > Symphalangus syndactylus. The sequence goes on along the minus strand of NC_072429.2, from coordinate 69,845,584 downwards.
TGAGACCTTGTCACTAAAAAAAAAAAATTATAGTTTTGCTTTCCTTGAATATTTCAATATTCTAAAACATCCAGAGTCTGCCTTTTGTTTCTTGTGTTCCATTATAAGTGACATGGTTAATGTCTGTAATCCCAGCACTTTGGGAGGCCGAGGCAGGTGGAACACTTGAGCTCAGGAGTTCGAGACAAGCCTGGCCAACATTGTGAAACCCCGTCTCCACTTAAAATACAAAAAATTAGTCGGGTGTGGTGGCTCATGCCTGTAATCCCAGCTACTTGGGAGGCTGAGGCAGGAGAATCACTTGAACCCAGGAGGTGGAGGCTGCAGTGAGCTGAGATCGCACCACTGCACTCCAGCCTGGGTGACAGAGTGAGACTCCGCCTCAAATAAATAAATAAATGACATGGTTGACTGGGCGCAGTGGCTCATGCTTATAATCCCAGCACTTTGGGAGGCTGAGGGGGGTGGATCACGAGGTCAGGAGCTCAAGACCAGCCTGGCCAATACGGTGAAACCCCGTCTCTACTAAAAAGAAAAAAAAAATTAGCTAAGCATGGTGGCACTCGCCTGTAGTCCCAGCTACTCAGGAGGCAGAGGCAGAATAATTGCTTGAATCCAGGAGGCGGAGGTTGCAGTGAGCTGAGATCATGCCACCGCACTCCAGCCTGGGCAACAGATTGAGACTCGGTCTCAAAAACAAAAAACAAAAACATGGTTAGTAGTGACTTTTAGTTATAAATCCTAATAAGGGCTTTAAAAACTTGGCGAAGTCATTTAACCTCTGTGCATTCATTGTCTAGTTAGTGGTCTACATCATTATGATGACACAAATAACTAGGAACAAAGTTAAAAACAAAAAAATAAAGGAAGTAGTTCAACAGAAATAAATGGCTCATAATTTTTGATACCAGCTGAAGAGAAAAATTTAAGAATGCTACTTTCTTTATTAAGAGTCTTTCAAGCTATTATTTTGGGTAATAAACCAGAAAAAATATTATGTAATCTTTTTTTTTTTTTTTTTTTGATACAGAGTCTGGCTCTGTCACCCAGGCTGGAGTGCGGTGGCACGATCTCAGCTCACTGCAACCTCCGCCTCCCAGGTTCAAGTGATTCTCTTGCCTCACCCTCCTGAGTAGCTGGGACTACAGGTGCACACCACCGTTCCCAGCTAATTTTTGTATTTTTAGTAGAGATGGGTTTCACCATGTTGGCCAGACTGGTCTCGAACTCCTGACCCCATGATCCGCCCGCCTTGGCCTCCCAAAGTGCTAGGATTACAGGCGTGAGCCACTACACCCAGCAGATATGTTTATTTCTAAAAGCAATTATTATAAGTACTCTACCTTAGAATATATTAATTATCTCTTTGCATTAGCCTCTACTCAGTTATTTACTTGAATTATAATTCTGATATCAAATAAAAAATAAATCTCAAGAGCATTACTAGCAGTTACTCAACAGTTATCTAGATTTACCTGATCATCTCTAATTAGAAATGTTTTTACCAAATTTATAACTAATGTCACAACATAAATCTGGTGTAAATGAAACGTGCTCTATTTTAAGACAATCCACTATAGGAAAATTGACATATATAAAACAGATTTCTTCTTTGATCTGTAAGTGGATGAAAAATGTAGAAACAATCTTCGATTCTTAGAATGATTAGCTATTTCCAAACATAATCAGCATCATCCTATCTGAAAGACACAATGCCCTTAAGGATCCTCTAAAGTGATATTTGAGGCACTTTGCTTTGGTAGATTATTCTTTGAACAAATGCAAGTTATTTTTGATTTGGTACAAGGTGGAAAGTTCTGGACAGATTTTCTGAGGTACTAGAAATAAAACTCCAAACACATCTCCTGCCTGAAAGGAACAAAGGAGGCCTTTCTGCACCCTGCAGGCTTGGGCAGGATCAGGTGCTGCTGCAGGGGGAAGAACCGTGCTCCCCATGGATGGCCCTGCAGAGCAGTCTCAGGGCTTCCAGCAACAAAGTGGCCATGAATTCTGACACAATGTGCACACTGGCTGAGGTAGCAATGTGCTGGGGGCAGGCTAGGCTGGAGGCTATGTGGAGGCCGTGCTGCTAATGGGTATGGGTTTCTTTTTGTGGTGATGAAAATGTACTAAAATTGATATGGTGATGATTTCATGACTTTGTGAATATATGTAAAACTACTGCATTGTACAGCTTTAAATGGATGACTTAAGGGCCATGTGAATTATATAGTAACAAAGCAGTTACTTAAAAAGGATAAAGCTCTTCCTTTGCCCTATACATAGTGGAACTTGAGAACTCTGGCAACAAGAGTTCCAAGACTTATCTATGCCCTTAAATGTCTTGAGGTTTAATGAATAAAAGTAATTTTGACAAAAACTAGAAAGAAAAGTCAGTATGACCCATGCTAAACAGAGAGATTGTAAAGTAGGGTGTTTTAGGTGAGAGAGGAAGAACACTTGACTCTTCTGGAGATCACTGTGTGGGGAGGGTTGAGAAAGGATCTAAAGGAGAAATGATGCTGACGCCAAGCCCTAAGGGCAAGTCTCCAGATGGAGGAGGGAGAGAAGGAGCCAAGCAGGCTGCAAAGGCTGACCGCAGTCTACTTGCTCCATCATTCCCATCAAATGATGGTGTGTTTTCCTTCCAACTCCAGCACCCTCTGAAAGATCTCACACTTACCACACTTGTCCTAAGCACAGCTCTTGGTGAGCAGTTTTGTCATACAACCCCTTTGTATTTGGAGACTGGATCTGTCTTTTCCATATATCTCCTGAGCACCCAGAACTGTGCCCCGAACTAAGTGCTTGAAAATACTTATCAGCTTATTTAACACACAAATATTTTCTTGACCCAATATTCAAGCCATTTGAAGAACTGGAAATACCAATCTATATGTAACTTTCAGATCTAAAAATTTGAGCATGAACAACATGTAACGAAACTCTGAGGTTTTACCTACTGACCCACCTGCTACCAGCCGACCTAAAAATGTTATCAATGTGTCACAGAAAGCATGAGATCTAAAGCATTCAACAGACATTTTAAATCCAGAACTGTTAAATCATTAAATGTAATTATTGACTGTCACATCGACTCTGCTATCAAAAAAGCAGGCTGTGCCAGTCCATACCTGAATAAACTTCCTTCTAAAGGCCCCCAGGCCTGGAGCCTTTGGGTCACCCAAGGCTGCATACATTCTTTCATACATTTTTTCAATGTTTTTTTTATTTACAGGGGTTTTTGCTAGTTCAGCTCTTACATCATTGCTCCAATCCTGTCAGGGGAAAAAAAAGGTAAGAAAAAAATCAAGCTAGATTGCAATTAAGTTTTACCCAACTTCTATGTTTTATGTGCCAGAAGCTGTTCTATCATTACCTTAAAGAGCAGTTCAGGATTACAGAGCTGATCTAAGGCATTAATAAAATCTTGAATCACTCCTCCTTGATCCAACTTACTTTTAATCCTATTAAAAAAAAATTTACAAAGTTTAGGCAATCAAATATCTTCCAAAAATCAATATATATTTTATATACTATACATGTATAAAAAATGTGTTATATATTACACATATATAAAATAATGTATGTTATAACTAAATATAATTTATACATATCATATATATATAACCAACTACATAGTAATTTAAAATTCCACCCAATGTTAAATGAAGCAAGAAGCATCTATTCTATCAAGAGATGAGGTTCTTAAAAAAGAATACCGATCCTACTCAAACTATTCCAAAAAACAAGGGAGGAAGGAATACGTCCAAACTCATTCTACAAGGCCAGTATTATCCTGATACCAAAACCGGACAAAGACATATCAAATAAAAGGAAAACTACAGGCCAATATCCCTGATGAACATTAATGCAAAAATCCTCAACAAAATACTTGCAAACCAAATTCAACAGCACATTAAAAAGATTATTCATCATGACCAAGTGGGACCTATTCTAGAGATGCAAGGATAGATCAACATACACAAATCAATCGTATCAACACAACAGAATAAAGGACAAAAACCACTGATCATTTTGACTGATTTAATTTAACTGAAAAAGCATTTGATAAAATTCAACATCCCTTCATGATAAAAAACTCTCAAAAAGTTAGGTATAGAAGGAACATACCTCAACACAATAAAAGCCATGTACGACACACTCACAGCTAGTGTCATACTGAACAACGAAAAACTGAAAACCTTTCTCTAAGATCTTGAACATGTTAAGGATGCCCACTGTTATTCCACATACTACTGGGAGTCTTAGCTAGAGCAAGCTGACAAGAGAAAGAAATAAAGGGTATCTATATTAGAAAGGAAGAAGTCAAATTATCCTTGCTTGCAGATGATACGATCTTATATTTGGAGACACCTAAAGACTCCACCACAAAACCATCAGAACTGATAAATTCAGTAAGGTTGCAGATACAAAAATCAACATACAAAAATCAGTAGCATTTCTATATGCCAACAGTGAACAATCTGAAACAGAAATTATAGAAGTAATTCTATTTACAATAGCCACAAATAAAAGAAAATACTTAGGAATAAACTTAGCCAAAGAAGTGAAAGATCTCTACAATGAAAACTGTAAAACATGGATGAAAGAAATTGAAGAGGACTCAAAGAAATGCAAAGTTACTTCATGTTCATGGATGGGAAGAATCAATACTGTTAAATTTGTCCACACTACCCAAAGCAATCTACAGAGTCAACACAATCCTTATCAAAATACCAATGACATTCTTCACAGACATAGGAAAAACAATCCTAAAATTTGTATGGAACCACAAGACCCAGAATAGCCAAAGCCACCCTGAGCAAAAAAAATAAAACTGGCACAATCACATTATCTAACTTCAAATTATATTACAGAGCTATAGTAACCCAAACGGCATGACACTGGCATAAACACAGACACATAAGCCAATGGAATAGAATACAGAACCCAGAAATAAATTCACACACCTGCAGTGAATCCATTTTTTCACAAATGTGCCAAGAACATACATCAGGGAAAGGACAGTCTCCAATAAATGGTCCTGGGAAAACTGGGTATCCATATGCAGAATAATGAAACTAGACCCCTATCTCTCACCACATACAAAAATCAAATCCAAACGGATTAAAGACTTAAACCTAAGATCTCAACCAATAAAACTACAAATACAAAAACAGGAAACGCTCCAGGACACTGGTCTGGGCACAAAGATTTCTTGAGTAATACCCACAGGCACATGCAACCAAAGCAAAAATGGACAAACAGGAGGATCACATCAAGTCAAAAAGCTTCTGCACAGCAAAGGAAACAATAAAGTGAAGGGACAACCCACAGAATGGGAGAAAACATTTGCAAACTACCCATCTGACAAGGAATAAATAACCAAAATATGGCCGGGCGCGGTGCCTCATGTCTGTAATCCCAGCACTATGGGAGGCAGAGGCAGGCAGATCATGAGGTCAGGTGTTCGAGACCAGCCTGGCCAACATGGTGAAACCCTGTCCCTACTAAAAATACAAAAATTAGCGGGGTGTGGTGGCGCTCGCCTGTAATCCCAGCTACTCAGGAGGCTGAGGCAGATGAATCGCTTGAACCCGGGAGGTGCAGGTTGCAGTGAGCAGAGACTGCGCCACTGCACTCTACCCTGGGCAACAGAGCAATACATTGCCTCAAAAACAAACAAAAAACAACCAAAATATATAATAAACTCAAACAACTCAATAGGAAAAAAAATCCAATCTCATTTTAAAATGGGGCAAAAGATCTGAATAGACATTTCTCAAAAGAAAACATACAAATGGCAACAGGTATATAAAAACGTGCTCAACATCAATGAACATCAGAGAAATGCAAATCAAAACCACAACGAAGTATCATCTCATACCCAGCAATAACAAATGCTGGCAAGGATGTAGAGAGAGGAACCCTTGTATACTACTGGTGGGAATGTAAACTAATATAACCACTATGAAGAACACTATGGAGATTCCTAAAAAAAAACTACAACTAGAAGTACCATATAATCCAGAAATCCCACTACTGGATATATACCCAAAAGAAAGGATATCAGTATGATATCTGCACTCCCATGTTTATTGCAGCACTATTCACAACGGCCAAAATTTGGAAGCAACCTAAGTGTCCATCAACAGAAGAACGAAGAAAATGCAGTACATACATGCAACAGAGTACTATTTAGCCATAAAAAAGAATGAGATCCTGTCACTTGAAACAACATGGATGGAACTGAAGGACATTATGTGAAATAAGTCAGGTACAGAAAAACTTCACATGTTCTTACTCATTTGTGGAAGCTAAAAATTAAAACAATTGAACTCATGGGGAGGGAAGGTGGAAAGTGGGGATGGTTAATGGGCACGAAAATACAGTTAGGAAAAACAGGATTTAGTATTTAGTGGCACAACAGGGTGACTACAGTAAAATTTTTTTTTTTTTTTTTTTTGAGACAGAGTTTTGCTCTGTCGCCCAGGCTGGAGTGCAGTGGCTTGATCTCTGCTCACTGCAAGCTCCGCCTCCCGGGTTCACGTCATTCTCCTGCCTCAGCCTCCCAAGGTGCTGGGACTATAGGTGCCTGCCACCATGCCCGGCTAATTTTTTGTATTTTTAGTAGAGACGGGGTTTCACTGCATTAGCCAGGATGGTCTCGATCTCCTGACCTCGTGATCCACCCGCCTCAGCCTCCCAAAGTGCTGGGATTACAGGCGTGAGCCACCGCGCCTGGCCTGACTACGGTAAATTTTTATTGTACATTTAAAAATAACTAAAAGAGTATAACTGGAATGTTTATAACACGAAGAAATGATAAATGCTTGAAGTGATGGATATTCCACTTCCCCTGATGTGACTGTTACACACTGTATGCCTGTATCAAAATATCCCATGCACCCCATAAACATAGACACCTACTATGTACCCATAAAAATTAAAAATTAAAATAAAGAGCTGCTCTTAGATAAAAGCAAATCTTGCAACTGATGTTGACATTTTGACGTATATAACTCAATATATATAGTTTCTGAAGTTACATTATGAAAGAAAAGGTCACTTTTTAAAAAACAGGGTCTCATTATGATGTCCAGGTTGGACTGCAGTGGCAACTCACAAGTTCAGTCATAGCTCACTGCAGCCTTGAATTCCTGGACTCAAGCAATTCTCCCACCTCAGCCTCCTAAGTAGTTGGAGGTACAGTCACGCACCACCATGCTTAGCTTATTTTTATTTTAATATTTTAGAGATGAGATCTCACTATGTTGCCAAGGCTGGTCGTGAACTCTTGGCCTCAAGCGATTCTTCCACATTGGCCTCCCAAGTAGTTGGTATTATAGGCACAGACCATCATGCCCAGCAAGGTCACTTTCTTGACACACTGTCTCTCACATCTTTTTCTCTTCTTTCATTTTTCAAGACAATAGCTGTCTGTTCAGAGAAACAGTATGGTGGGCAGGGCCTCAGTAGGGCAGGGGTGTGTTCACAGATAAGCCACCCACTAACCGCAACAGAAACTGGGCCTCAGCCGGGCATGGTGGCTCACACCTATAATCTAACTTTGGGAGGCCAAGGTGGGCGGGTCACCTGAGGTCAGGAGTTCGAGACCAGCCCGGCCAAGGTGGCAAAACCCTGTCTCTACTAAAAATACAAAAATTAGCTGGGCATAGTGGCACACGCTTGTAATCTCAGCTACTCGGGAGGCTGAGGCAGGGAGAACTGCTTAAACCTGGGAGGCGGAGGTTGCAGCTGAGATTGCACTGCACTAGGTGACAGCGCAATACTCCGTCTCAAATAATAATAATAATAATAACAAATAAATAAAAAATTTAAAAAAATTAAAAAAAAAAGATGCTGACGCTTTTCTTCATCTTGTCAAAATCGATACATTCAAAATGAGGCAGATCTGCTCATAATTAAAAACAAACAAACAAAAAAACCCCAAAACCTCATGATGCAGAATGTCACTAAAACACTACACAGTTTGTGTACAAAGCATTCCTGAAATATTTGCACACTATTGCTCACTCATCATCGGTCTCAACTCATAAATCCATTTAAGAGTGGACAGGATGACACCTGAGGCCACCTACTGAGTCCTAATTAAAAGGAAGAGTTGTTCTGTGTATTTTAAATTACAGGACAATTTCAGGAGCTGATTTCAAAAATCATCTCATCTAGTCTATCCCAAGCAATCATGACCATATGAGCAGAATGTTTTGTTAGCAGTGTAAGATGAAAGTATTTTAAAAGGAGATACACCCTTTAACAAGTAACATACCCAGAATAGATATATTCAACAAAGCGATGGCTAAGATTATTCTTCAATGACAACTCTAATTAATTTGAAAACAAATGTAAGTGTCCACGTGTGTGCTTTAACCACATTTTTATAACCTGTAGTATTTGATCAACCTATTCTTTCTGTAATATTACCTACCTTGCCACAAACTCCTTATTCTTATGACCAGTAGAAGTATCCTTGAAGGAATAGCTTTCACTGCTTATGATGAAGGGATAAACAATAGCCTGCGGGTAGTTATCAGTGATTTCTTCCACGGTGTGCTGAACAGCAATGGCTTGGTCTTTGTCCAGTAAGGCCACCATGTGGCTGATCCAGCCGATGAACTGCCAGCAGGGAATGGAAGAGATCTAAAACAGAGAGCTGAAACTTAATGCTGAGTAAAACATCTCACATCATCTGTTATAAAGGTAACATATGTACAAAATAAAGAAAACTCAGAAGTATAAAAACACAAGTACAAAACAAGTTTTCCATCCCTCAGCTCTCTTCTGCTGTGGCAACCACTGGACTCTCCCAGGCACTTTCTGTGTAGAACAGTCTTTTGTTGCAAGAATGGAATCACACGAGACAGCTGCTGCTGGTTGTTCTTAGACAGATGTACAGAAAAATCTTCTACTTCATTCCTCCTGGCGGCTGTGTAGTATTACATGTTGTTTACTGCTCTATAATGAATATTTCAATTTTTGTATCACAGGTAATGCTGCAGTAGACATCTCTGCACACATAACTTTATTTATTTATTTTTTTGAGATGAAGTCTCGCTCTGTCGCCAGGCTGGAGTGCAGTGGCATGATCTTGGCTCACTGCAACCTCTGCCTCCTGGGTTCAAGCGATCCTCCTGCCTCAGCCTTCCTTCTGAGTAGCTGGGACTACAGGCACGCCACCATGCCCAGCTAATTTTCGTATTTTTAGTAGAGATGGGGGTTTCACCATGTTGGCCAGGATGGTCTCAATCTCTTGACCTCGTGATCTGCCCACCTTGGCCTCCCAAAGTGCTGGGATTACAGGCATGAGCCACCGCGCCTGGCCAACTCCTTTTTTTTTTCTTGAGACAGAGTCTCATTGTCACCCAGGCTGGAGTGCAGTGGTGTGATATCGGCTAACTGCAAGCTCCACGTCCCAGGTTCATGCCATTCTCCTGCCTCAGCCTCCCAAGTAGCTGGGACTACAGGCGCCTGCCACCACGCCCAGCTAATTTTTTGTGTTTTTAGTAGAGATGGGGTTTCACCGTGTAAGCCAGGATGGTCTCAATCTCGTGACCTCGTGATCCACCCACCTCGGCCTCCCAAAGGGCTGGGATTACAGGTGTGAGCCACCGCGCCCGGCCTTTTTTCTTTTTTTTTTTTTCTTTTGAGATGGAGTCTCACTGTATCGCTCAGGCTGGAGTGCTGTGGTGTGATCTCAGCTCACTGCAACCTTTGCCTTCTGGGTTTTAGCAATTCTTTCTACCTCAGCCTTCCAAGTAGCTGGGATTACAGACACTCGTCACCACATCCGGCTAATTTTTGTACTTTTAGTAGAGACGAGGTTTCGCCACGTTGGCCAGGCTGGTCTTGAACTCCTGACCTCAGGTGATCCACCCGCTTCGGCCTCCCAAAGTGCTGGGATTACAGGCATGAGCCACCGTGCCTGGTCCCCTGTACACATAATTCTTTGTGCTATATACCTGTAGGATAAATTCCTAGAACTAAAATTACAGTGTCGACTTTAAAAATTGTAATAAACATTGGCATGGAATTTTTTTTTTTTTATGAGACAGAGTCTTGCTGTGTTGCCCAGGCTGGAGTGCAGTGGCGCCATCTCGGCTCACTGCAACCTCTGCCTCCTGGGTTCAAGTGATTCTCCTGCCTCAGCCTCCCAAGTAGCTGGGACTACAGGCATGCGCCATCATGCCCAGCTAATTTTTGTATTTTTAGTAGAGACAGGGTTCCACCGTGTTAGCCAGGATGGTCTCAATCTCCTTACCTCATGATCCGCCCACCTCGGCCTCCCAAAGTGCTGGGATTACAGGCATGAGCCATGGTAAAGAATTTTTCAAATTTCATTTATTTTCTGGAAGTATTACACTGACTACTTTCCAAAGTCTTTACCAACACTGCACATAATCAACTTTTAAAATCGCTGTCAAGCCGAGATCGCGCCACTGCACTCCAGCCTGGGTGACAGCGAGATTCCGTCACCAAAAAAAAATAAAAATAAAAAATAAATAAATAAATAAAAATTAAAAAATCACTGTCAATCTGAGAAGTGAAAAACGTCTAATTTAAATTTTCATGTTACATTATTAGTGAGGCTGTATGTTCCATGTTTATTTGCCTTACATCCTTTAATCACACATGCATTTCCTCTCACCATTTTCTACTGGTCTATTGTGACCATTTATTTTGTAGATTGCCGACATCAGCTTTTTGTTTCCTGTATGTGCTGCAAACGTTTTTCTTCATTTTTTTTTTTTGTTGTTGTTGTTTGTTTTTTTTTGAGACAAAGTCTTGTTCTGTCGTCCAGGCTAGAGTGCAGTGGTGCCATCTCGGCTCACTGCAACCTCCACCTCCCAGGTTCAAGTGATTCTCCTGCCTCAGCCTCCCGAGTAGCTGGGTTTACAGGTGCTCACCACCATGCCCAGCTAATGTTGGTTTTTTTTTTAGTAGGGTTTCGCCGTGTTGGCCAGGCTGGTCTCGAACTGCTGACCTCGTGATCCGCCCGCCTCGGCTTCCCAAAGTGGTGAGATTATAGGCCTGAGCCACTGCGCCTGGCTTTTTATTTTTTTAACTTTGTATACGGTATTTTCTTTTTCTGTATAGAAGTACTTCTTTTCTTTTTCTGTACAGAAGTCAAACTATTTTCCTTCATGGATTCTGGTTTTTGTCTCTTCATTCCAAGACCATTTAAAAAAATGTGTTCACATTTTCCTCTGATACTTTTAAGGTGTCCTTCTGAAGATAAAATCTGATGTGTCTGGAATGCTGGCATGAGGCTTGAGTATGGGCAAGTTTCCTGAGTGCATGTGTGAGCTGAGGACAGCACGGCGTGTGAGGAAGGATCAGTCCACACAGCTCATGTAAGCTCACGAGAGAGGCTGCCGGCTCCAATGCACGTGTCTACTGGGTGTTTTGACAACGTGGAGTGAATACTTCATGTCTTCACAAATTCAAATGCTGTTTTTATCATGTATAAATATTATATTATATTGAAAAAAATCATAATGAAGTTATTTGCTCACTTATCTTGAAGAAAAACACATACATGTTGCATTTCTGAATTTACCTTAACCTGTTTAATACCTACTGAGAAAGTCTACTATTCAGAATGCAGAAAAAGGTGGAGGGAGTGGTTAGGGCCCTAAAAGTCAAACTGGGTCCCTGCAGCCCAGAGATCAACATTATTTAAAAACTCACCATGCAAAGCTAATAGAGAAGGAACCATGTAACCCTTTTTGAACTATTACATTTTCAACTCAAAGCTTGGCCCTATCTTCCAGTTACACATCTATAAAAATCAACTACGAAGCCTTTCAGAGGCCCTACACTTTGCCAATGAAGTCAGTGGAGCCCTCCCGCACACAGACAGAGCCCAAAGGACAGGAGTGCAGCTGGCAGTTCAGCCCTTGGTGGGGCCAAGGGGCAGGTCATGTGGAAGGGTGTGGGTTCCTCCCATGTCCATACACTGACCCCTCACTCATGCTCCCAGACCCCTCTGGACACCATGCCGCTGGCAGATGCTGTGCTCCTGGGAGGTGGAATGCAAGCTGAACCTTGCTCACTCCCTCTGGGCTAAATGACAGGTGAGCACTGGGCACAGCAAATGTGACTGGCCACAGCCTCATCTGCAGGGGCAACAAGCTTCCCACACAAGATCCCGTTACCATCCCACACACCCCGCCTCCATCTCTCTGGGTCCTTGTTCAGACAGTGTTTTTATCAACACCCACAGAGGAAAATGGGTAAATGCGAAAACTCATTTTTGCAGCTTTAAATTACCTACATCCTCAGAATGTAGCAGAATTCCCAGCTGGCTGGGAAAAGCTATAATACATGCACTGCACACACTAACGCGTTTGGATATAAATAAGCGTATCTTTAAGTTCTGTAAAGTTCCTTACCGCCAGGTAGAATAAAGACACCAACCTCTTTTGTCATGAGACTCAAAGTCTCCTCTGGATACCGTTCTATAATCTGAAGTAATCTAGGAAACTTCAATCTGGCTTCATTGGAATTTAATTTTAAAGCTTTCAACATTTTCTCCACCACAAGTGCTGGATACGCCTGCAGTTCTGCAGAATCAATAACTATCAAGGACACCAAAGAAGAAAGCAATGGTCAATATATCCAATTATCCATAAACTATGATCTTAAATGCTAACATTTTCCCTTTTTGGCTTGTATTTTGTAGTGTCATTGTTCTCTTCTTAACTACCACTTTACACCAACACACACCAGGTACAGTTTTGTATCTATCCTGGAGCCAAATCCTTCCATTAGAGTGCCCATTCTGCACGAAGCACAGTTTGAATCCTGGGCTGGGAACATAAGGGGCAGCTGGTGGTTACTGTATTCCAGGAGCATGAAGCAGGCCACACGAGCCAATAATATTGAAGCTGCAAGCAAAATACCAAAGTACAAATTAAACAAATGGAAACAGAGGACCACTTGACTCCATTTAAATGTAGGTCATGTTGCTTAAAGAGGCCATTGTCTCTTTTTTTTTTTTTTTTGAGATGGAGTCTCGCTCTGTCACCCAGGCTGGTGTGCAGTAGTGGATATCGGCTCACTGCAACCTCTGCCTCCTGGGTTCAAGCGATTCTCCTGCCCCAGCCTCCTGAGTAGCTGGGACTACAGGCATGGGCCACCACGCCCAGCTAATTTTTTTGTATTCTTAGTAGAGTTGGGGTTCCACCACGCTGGCCAGGCTGGTCTTGAACTCCTGGCCTCAAGTGATCCACTGAGCCCGGCTGCCATTGTCTCTTAAAAAGACAATAGGATTTTCAAAATATTTGTAATTTGAAAACAAACAAATAGGAGACCAAAGGTATGTACAAAATTCGTAAGACTTTATGCTGACATAATGGAACACTAGCTTTTTAATTTTGCAATTCACCTGATGCATTCTCTTCCTCCTTGCGCAGCTGTTGGTCACAGAAATCTGCCAGCGTCATGTAAGCATCAATCACCCCAGCTGCAGGCCCACAGCTCCAGGAAGGAGGCTGGGCCTCCTCCTCAGCCGCCTGCACAGCCTCAGAGAGGTGCTGGAATGCTCTCTGGTACAGACTCGCGATTACCTGGAATTCACAGAGACCTCAACCCATGAGCATGACTGAAGCTTTCTCAAAGAACTCTGCTTTCCATTTGTGACTCATGACACATAAATGGATCAACAGCTCCAAAATAACACTGAAGCTATGGAACTGGAAAAACAAGAGTCCGCCCTGGCTGTGAAGGAGCAAGCAATTCCAATAAGATCCTCAGCACGTAACAACCGGCCAAACAAAAATGCAAGCCCAGCATGGGCCAGATGGTGCACAAGCAACACAGAGCTGGGTCTGGTCAGTGGAGTGCGTGGCTGTCGGGAATATAAGAGGGAGCTGGAAGTCGGCTCCTGCACTCAGTGTCCTGCACAGACACTGGTAGCATCATGGAAAGAGAAGACAAGGCCCCACAACTGAGGTGAGGCAGGACATAGTGAATGAGAAGGAAGCAGGTAACTATTGAAAAAAACAAAATAATCGGCACGAAGCTAAGCAAAGCAGGCACTAAATAAAAATGCAGAAAAGGCTGATTTGTTCCATAAGCTGGCGGGATGTCTGAATGGTGATGGGTGGGGAAATTTAATTAACAAAAGTCATAAAAGAACTGTCTACAGTTCTTTTAATTAAAAAAATTTAAAATTCATGATTTCTAATATTAAAAAATTTGTATCATTCAAATAAATAGGAAACACAGAGTATGTCAATTTTCCACATAAGAAAATTGGCTGTGCATAACTGTCAAATATATTTTAAAAACACAAAGCAACACCCTTATTATTACTTTCCTGTGGCCTCAACACTGCACATTGAAGACATACACAGCACACTAGCGTAAAACATTCCTCCAGTATTACCTTCTCTGAATCCTCTGAACTGGATCCAGAAAGCTCTAAGATTCTTCTAGCCTTGTCCTCCTCGATTTCAGCAAGGCAGGCTGGCTCACTGCTGAGAGCATTCGCTATGATCCTGTAAGTTGTACCCAAGAGAATGTTCTGGTCACGGAAAGCCAGAATATTTTTGCTTAAGTAGCTCGACACGTTGTTCTCATCTGTTGGATTAAAAAAACAAACAAAACAAAACAAAAAAAACATTTTTTGTGTGTGTGGAATTAAAAAGAAGAAATTCATTGTCTACAAAAGTTTTCTTTTCCTTTGTTTTTGGGATAGGGTCTCGCTCTGTTACCCAGGCTGGAGTGCAACGACACGATTTTGGCCCACTGCAACCTCTGCCTACCAGGCTCAAGCGATCCTCCCACCTCAACCTCCCAATTAGCTGGGACTACAGGCTTGCGCCACCATGCCGGCCTATTTTTTGTATTTTTGGTAGAGATGGGGTTTTGCCATGTTGCCCAGGCTGGTCTCGAACTCCTGAGCTCTAGCAATCTGCCCACCTTGGCCTCCCAAAGTGCTGAGATTACAAGTGTGAGCCACCGTGCTTGGCCTAAAGGTTGTTTTCTATTAAGAAATTAATAAAAATAAATGTTGAAAGTATAAGAAACTGACTTAAAATACTGGCTAGGGAATTTCTTGAACTCACATATTAATGAAAGATGTTCTTTGTTAGAAGTAACTGTATCAAAGCCCACAGAGGCTAAGCAATTGAAACTTTATGAATTAACTTTTTATTCAAGCATCATCATTCTGCAATTTTTCAAAGCACCTAATTCTGTTATAAAGAATAGGAAATGGGTACTAATGCATTTGTACATATATTAATAATCCAGGGTAGATTTTTAAATTGGCACTGGGGCCCATAGCTAATGAAGCAACAGGCACTGCTGCATTTGAAGTTCTAGTTCTGCTCTGATTGTGTGGTTATGGGCAAGATGCTGAACCAGCGCTGGTTAAGTCTGCAGTGTGCAGAGGTGCGACAACAGTGTTGAAACTAGGAGGCCTGATCAACCACATGCCCTCCTTGCCCATGATCTGACAGTTCTCTGCCAGAGTTATCTCACATACAGGATCACAACTACTGGCTCTGCTTATCATGCAAGGCTGTTACGAACTACAACCATATTCTAACTGTGTAATTATTATTATATGGGTATATGGATACTAATATTAACATCAGCAAACTCCCCCTCCTCCCCTCAAAAAAGCTCATATAATTATTTAGCAATCATCAGGATAATTTTCTCTTCTTCTTCTTCTTTTTTTAGACATAGGGTCTCACTATGTTGCCCAGGCCAGAATACAGTGGCCACTCACACAGGCACAATCATGGCTCACTGCAGCCTCGAACTCCTGATCTCAAGCCATCCTCCCGCCTCAGGCTCCCCAGTAGCTGGGACTACAGGTGCGTGCCACCACATCCAACTAGGATTATCTTCTGCTCTTGGGATCAGTGTACAAAGAGTGCTTCTCCCCTAGATACCTTTATTGAGGCTGATGCTTAAGAGCTGGTCTGGGAACCCAGCTGAATCATGCCTGATCAGAGTGCTAGCACACACCCTCAGACACAGGGCAACAGAGCGGGGGACCAGACCCAAACCTGCCCAAGAAAGCTTTCTTTCTTTAATGCAGTCTTAAAGACTAAACTATTTTTGGAGGAAATGGATTTTTTTTTTTTTTTTTTTTGAGACGGAGTTTTGCTCGTCACCCAGGCTGGAGTGCAGTGGCACGATTTTGGCTTGCTGCAACCTCCGCCTCCCAGGTTCAGGCAATTCTCCTGCCTCAGCCTCCAGAGCAGCTTCGACTACAGGCACCTGCCACCACGCCCGGCTAGCTTTTGTAATTTTTTTTTTCTTTTTGAGATGGAGTCTTGCTCTGTCGTCCAGGGTGGAGTGCAGTGGTGTGATCTTAGTTCACTGCAAGCTCTACCTCCCGGGTTCATGCCATTCTCCTGCCTCAGCCTCCTGAGTAGCTGGGACTACAGGCGCCCGCCACCATACCTGGTTAATTTTTTTGTATTTTCAGTAGAGACAGGGTTTCACTGTGCTAGCTAGGATAGTCTCGATCTCCTGACCTCGTGATCCGCCTGCCTCGGCCTCCCAAAGTGCTGGGATTACAGGCATGAGCCACCACGCCCGGCCTAGTTTTTGTATTTTTAGTAGAGATGGGGTTTCACCACGTTGGCCAGGGTGTTCTCGATCTCCTGACCTCGTGATCCACCTACCGTGGCCACCCAAATTGCTGGGATTACAGGCGTGAGCCACTGTGCCCAGGCTGAAATGGCTTTTCATGTTTGTTTACATCTTATATGCAAACACAAAGTTTTCAAAATAATTAAACTATCATTCTCTGGCTCACTTTGCTATATTCACTAAAATTACTGCAAAGATTTACCTCCCAAATGTCAGATGATGCAGCACAAAGAAGAAGAAGATACACAAGACAATATAACACAGCCCTTTAAGATATATGTGGATAAAAGCGGTCAACTTACCCAACAAAGAGACTGTTTTCAGCACAGTGAGCACCTGCTCAGAGCAGCCCTGGGACCGGCTCCGGCAGTGGCTCAGGCGGCAGTAGCTCTGCACCCAGCTCACCAGCCAATCATCTCTGGTTTTTGACTCTTTATGCAGCTCCTTCAGTAGTTTCATGGCAAGTGAGAAATTGTTCTGTATTAATAGAAGAAAAAGAGAGAAGGTGGTATGATGATACACAAGTGACAGAAGTTTCTAATTGGCCTGCTTCCCCCTTTGCACGACACAATCCACCTTAGAGTAGCGAATCCATTTCTTTAGCTTCAATTATGTCTCTAAATTTATCACTGAGATATAATTCATATTTAAAGAGTACAACTCAGGCCAGGTTTAGTGGCTTAGGCCTGTAATCCCAGCACTTTGGAAGGCCAAAGAAGGAGGACTACCTGAGTCTAGGAATTTGAAACCAGACTAGGCAACATGGTGAGACCCTGTCTCTAAAAAAGTTAAAAAATTAGCCAGCACCATGGCACGTGCCTATAGTCCCAGCTACTCTGGACACTAACGTAGTAGGATCACTTGAACCTGGGAGGTTGAGGCTGCAGTGAGCTTCTGTGTACTCCAGCCTGGGCAACAGAGCAAGTCTCAAAAAAAAATAAAAAAATAAAAAAATAAATTCTGGGGGGCGGGCATGCAGGGTGGGTACAATTCACTAGTTTTTAGTATATTTACAAAGTTGTACAACCACCACCCCTAATTCCAGAACATTTTCATTACCCCAAAAAGAAATTCACTGTCTGTTCAGAGTCACTACCCAGCCATTGGCAACCATAAATTCCCTTCCTGTCTCTATGGATTTGCCTACACCAGACATTCTGTAACAATGGTATCAGAAAATAAGTGGTGATTTTGTGTTTGGCATCTTTTACTTAGCATGATGTTTTCTAGGTTCATGCATGTTGCAGCACCTGTCAGCACTTCTTTCCTCCTTATGGCTGAATAATACTCCATTGTACAGACATGCCACCTGTTTTGTTTTTGTTTTTGTTTTTTTAAGATGGAGTTTCACTCTTATTGCCCAGGCTGGAGTGCAATGGCACAATCTCGGCTCACTGCAACCTGTGCCTCCCGGGTTCAAACAATTCTCCTGCCTCAGTCTCCCAAGTACCTGGGATTACAGGCGTGTGCTAACACATCTGGCTAATTTTTGTATTTTTAGTAGAAACAGAGTTTCGCCACGTTGGCCAGACTGATCTCAAACTCCTGACGTCAAGTGATCCACCCGCCTTGGCCTCTCGAAGTGCTGGGATTACAGGCCTGAGCCACTGCACCTGGCTGGACATGCCACATCTTATTTGGGTTGTTTCCACCTTCCCAGCTATTTTGAATAATGCTCCTGTGAACATTTGTGTATGAATTTCCATGTGAGCTTAAGCTTTTGTTTCTCATGGGTCTGGGAGTGGAATTGCCGGGTCATATGGTAACTCTAGGTTCAACTGTTTTTTGTTGTTGTTGCTTTTTTTTTTGAGGCAAAGTTTAGCTCTTGCCACAGTGGCACAATCTTGACTCTCTGCAACCTCCACCTCCCAGGTTCAAGTGATTCTCCTGCCTCAGCCTCCCGAGTAGCTGGGATTACAGGCACATGCCACCACGTCCGGCTAATTTTTGTATTTTTAGTAGAGACGGGGGTTTCACCATGTTGGTCAGGCTGGTCTCGAACCTCTGATCTCAGGTGATCTACCTGTCTCAGCCTCCCAAAGTGCTGGGATTACAAGCATGAGCCATCGCGCCTGGCCTCAACATTTTTTTTTTTTTTTAAGTATAGTCAAGTGAAGCATCAGAAGTGGAGAATCAACAAAGAAATCTTAAATGGTTGTAACCAGTTAGTTGTAAAAACCACTGCACTTGGACCAGCCTCTATGTTTAACTTTTTGAGAAAATGCCAGTTTTCCACAGTAGATGTACCATTTTACATTCCCACCAGCAGTGCAGAAGGGTATCAGTTTCCCACATCTTCTCCAAGGTTTGTTATCTGTGTATTTGCTTCCAGCCATCCCAGTGGGTGTGAAGCGGTCTCTCATTGTAGATATGATTTGCATTTCCCTCAAGCCTAGTGATACTGAGCATCTTTGCATGAGCTGGTTGGTCATTTGCCTATCTTCTTTGGAGAAATGTCTATTCAAACACTTCATGCCCATTTCTTAATTGGGTTGTTTGACTCTTTGTTGTTCAGTTGTGAAGCATTCTTTATGCATTCTGGATACTAGACCCTTATCGGATATGTGATCTGTAAATAGTTTCTCCCATTACATGAGCTGTCTTTATACATTCTTCAGCTTCTCAGGTAAGGCACGACAGTTTTAATTCTGAATACAACTGACCCATTTTTTATTTAGTTGCTTATACGTATGTCTTTTTAAATCTACACCTCTAATTCTCTCTCAAGCTTCAAAAGACATTTTCATCAGACTTTGGTCTTCCTAATTACTGCCCTTTCAACCACCCAGGCTAGAAATCCAAGTTGTTCCCAGCCAGACACTCTCATCACTCCTGTCACCTCGGGTTCTCCTGGATCTCCTTACAGAGCACCTCTCTTGCCCTGCTCACTACCACCCCACTCCCCAAATGTGGAGCTTCCTGGTCTTTCTCTGCCTTTGCTTTCCCCAGAGCTGTCAATCTCCCACACAGCTTACAACTGGCCAGCATGCATGGAACCTTCAATGCCCTCCTGATCCCTGCAAGGATGCAGTCTCCTGCCCTCTGCAAACCTGGTGCCATCCCATGTCCAAATCCTTCCATGCCCATAAAGCCTACCGTAAATCACATCCCCCTGCCCCAGACACCTCCCTGTCCAAGGCAGAAGCTCTTCTCTTCCCTGCGTCCTCCAAGCTTTGCTGACATCTCTCTTCTTTGCCCACCGGTGCTGTTGTCATCATGTGTGCAGCCCCCACTCTCACTAGACAGTAACAATGGCAGGGAACATGTCTTTCCCCTCATCATGCGAGACAATTTCCTAACTACACTGGGGTACTCTCCCCATGACCCCAACTCCCTCACCACTAAGTCCTTCAGTTCAGATCGCCCCTTCTGGCCACACCCTGCTCTTCTCTCATCCAGTTCCTACTCTGCCTGCCTCTAATTGGATTTTCTGTTATTTGCAATATAAAAATTCTTACTAGATATTACACTCATCCAAAGAAAAATCTATAAATGAGCATTTAAAGCTACAAAAAAGAAGTGTTATTTCTACTAGAATATCATCCTTTGCCTTGCAACAGCAATTGATGTAGGGTCATTAACATAGCAAGCTTCTGTAGTATGTTTAAAGATTATATACATTTAAATAGATTACATGCAATTTTTAAGCAATGTATACTTAATATCAAGAAGGGGTCCTGGTATTAAATGATAATTCCTACAAAGTAAACCTAAAAATAATTTGTAACTAACTGGTAAGGATTCATTTTGTTAAAGATCAAACTTGACATTAGGTTTATCTGCTTTTCAAATAACAGATGATAATCATTTTGAAATGATTAACAGGAATATAATAAACTCTAGAGGCTTTCTGGAGAGTTTTGAATAAGTGCTCCTTCAAGTTTCCTTTTTCTTTGGGACAGGCTCTCATTCTGTTGCCCAAGCTGGTCTCTAACTTCTGGGCTCAAGTGATCCGCCTGCCTTGGCTTCTCAAAATGCTGAGATTACAGGTGTGAGCCACTGCACCCGGCCAAGTTTACTTATAAAGAGAGAAAAAAAATAACACCTACCAATTATTTTAAGGTTCACACTCTAAAGAAAAGCTAAAATTAGAGAAAAGCTAATTTAGCAAAATCCTGTGACACAGCAGGGAGGACAGACATGAGTACCCACCTGCTTCCGGGCACTGTCTATCATCTTCATTTTCATGGAAAACTTGCAACTCCTGATCAGGGAGCTGATATCTTCTTCCTGCTCTTGCACTTCCATCCTGTCACTGGGGTCTCCATCTTGATCCACATTCATACTATTGTCTTCTGGAAGAGGGGTAAGCTTCTCCTCTATTTTGCTGAGAAAGAAACATCTACACAAAGAAAAATGAGACAATGTCACAGACTCAGGAATAAGAAGCTGCTGGATAGCAATTACAGGCAGAAATTCTACACCTTAGTAAATCTTAGTTCTTTTTTTTTTTTTTTTTTTTTGAGATGGAATCTCACTCTGTTGCCCAGGCTGGAGTGCAGTGGCGTGATCTAGGCTCACTGCATGCTCTGCCTCCTCCCAGGTTCATGTCATTCTCCTGCCTCGGCCTTCTGAGTAGCTGGGACTACAGGCACCTGCCACCACACTCGGCTAATTTTTTGTATTTTTAGTAGAGACGGGGTTTCACTGTGTTAGCCAGGATGGTCTCGATCTCCTGATCTCGTTATCCAGCCATCTCGGCCTCCCAAAGTGCTAGGATTACAGGCGTGAGCCACCGCACCCGGCCTACTTCTTTTTTTTTTTTTGAGATGGAGTCTCATTCTGTCACCCAGGCTGGAGTGCAGTGGCACGATCTCGACTTACTGCAACCTCCACCTCCCGGGTTCAAGCGATTCTCCTGCCTCAGCCTCCTGAGTAGCTGGGACTACAGGCGTGCGCCACCACACCCAGATAATTTTTGTATTTTTAGTAGAGACGGGGTTTCACCATGTTGGCCAGGCTGGTCTCAAACTCCTGACCTTCAGGTGATCCACCTGCCTTGGCCTCCCAAAGTGCTGGGATTACAGGAGTGAGCTATCATGTCTGGCCTAAATTTTATCTTTTGATGAATGGGTAACATACCCTGTGTTGAGCCATTTTGCTCCTTATATGTCCCAACTTAAGGTGATAAATATATAACAGTAAACAGTTTATAATCACTGAAAATTTTCTTTTTTATTTATTTTTTTGAGGCAGGGTCTTGCTCTGTTGCCCATGTTGGAGTGTAGTGGTGCAATAATCACAGCTCACTGCAGCCTCGACCTCCTAAGCTCACACAATCCTCTTCCCTCAGCCTCCCAAATAGCTGGGGTTGGTTACAGGTGCGTACTACCGCATCAAACTAAGTTTTACATTTTTTTGTAGAAATGGGGGCTTGCTATGTTGCCAGGCTGGTCTCGAACTCCTGGGCTCAAGGAATCCTTCTAAAGGCTGGGATTACAGGTATGAGCCACCATGCCCAGCCATGAAAATTTAAAAGATAAGTCTAGGTTGCTATTAAATTATTATTATTATTATTTTAGAGACAGGCCTCACTATATTGCCCAGGCTGTAGTGCAGTAGTTATTCACAGATGTAATCATAGCACACTACAGCCTTGAATTCCTGGGCTCAAGCAATCCTCTTGCCTCAGCCTCCCAAGAAGCTGAAACAATAGGCGTGTGCCACCATGCCCAGCTTCAAAATTCTTTTTATTTGAATCATAATTTACATGTATGATTCTGTCCAAGTAATTTTATTTCTATTAATATTAGTAACACTGACAAAGGGCCCTAATATATAAAGCTCATCCCTGATCAACAATCAAGTAAATTTCTGTTGTTCTTCCAGGAACTGATTTCCAATTTCTTAGAAACACTGTGGCCAGGGAGTTCGAGAACACCCTGGGCAACATAATGATACCTCATCTCAACAAAAAATGTAAAAATTAGCTGGGCATGGTGGCGTGAGCCTGTATTCCCAGCTACTCAGGAGGATCGCCTGAGCTCAGGAGTTTGAGGCTGCAGTGAGCTATGATTGCACCACTGCACTCCAGCCTGGGTGGCACAGCAAGACCCTGTGCGTGGAAAGAAAGAAAGGAAAGAAGGAAAGGAAAAAGAGGAAAAAAGGAGAGGAAAGGAGAGGGGACAGAAGGGGAGGGGAGGGGAAGGGAGGGGAGGGGAGGCGAAGGGAGGGGAGGAGAGGGAAGGGGAGGGAGGGGAGGGGAGGGAAGGGGAGAAGGAAACACTGTAGGCAGATAAACCATCATGCTTCACATCTCTTTTTCCTTTTCCCTCTTTTTTTGTTACTCCCAAGATACAAGCCTTGCTGGCCATTTCCTATTCTCACCACACTGCTCTGGGCTCCTCATCCCCACACCAACCACAGTGCTGGCTCATTCCCCAAAGCTGCCATTGATTTTAAGCTTTCACTGTTTTTAATCATAAAAATAAATACAAGTGGGTACTGGATTAACATTTCAATAAATAATGAATGACTGGATCCATAAATATCTCCTACCAGTGTGAATAAAGTGCCTGGGATCTCAGGAAAGGGAGGTGGACACGTCCACAGAATGAGACAGACTTCCTTGGGCTGTGAAGGGTGCATGCAATTTTAGGAGTGGAGTTGACAAGGGAGTCCCACACAGAGGGAACAAATTAAACAAAGGCAGAGAAGAGTTACACTGCGTGACATGTTCTCACATCAAATCAGGGAGAATAAACCAAGAAGAGAACCATCTTTTCTAAAAACAAGAGTCTGGATCTGGTATGGCACTGTGAGCCCCTTGTGGCCTATCCTCTGCTGACAACAACTAGAAACTAGATAAAATACAACTCCCCAAGAACTCTGAGTGAATAAAAGATGGCAGACTGTATGTATGTGCAGGGAAATCAAAACTGGGAGGGTCTGCTATTGGGATGAGCTTCCTGTTTCCTCTCTGTCTTACTCTCTTTTGCCCCTGTGGAGTGTGGTGGCAATGTGACTGAGATCCTTAAGGCAAGCCTGCTGCACTCTACCCAGGGGAACAGGAAAAGGAGCCCAGGCAGACAGGGGCTACAGGGAAAATCCTGAAGGGGAGAGAACCAGAGAAAAATCCTCTAGTTCTGCACATGAACCCACCAGGCTCAGGCTGCCCTGAAGTGTGCATATGTAGACAGACTCAAAACAGCATAGGTTTGGACAGGAACTGAAGTTTCAACCTACAAAAGGCAAGACAGAGCCTACTATCTAAACAGATCGCCAGCTACAGAATTATAAGCCAGCATCTACACAAGAGAATCCAGTAGTCCCCCTTATCTCACCTGCAGTTTTGCTTTCCCTGGCTTCAGTTACTGGAGATATAGTGCAATAAGATATTGTGAGAGAGAGAGACCACACTCACATAACTTTTATTATAGTATACTGTTTGAATTATTCTATTTTATTATTGTTACTGCTGTTACTCTTACTGTGCCTAATTTATAAATTAAGCTTTATCATATGTGTGTATGTATAGGAAAAAACAGTATACATAAAGTTTGGTATTATCCATGGTTTCAGGATTCCACTGGGGATCTCTGAACTCCTACAGATAAGAAGGGACTACTACATTCACAAGTTACATTCAAAAATTAACTGATAAAAAGAATCAGGAGAATGTATCCATCTCAACAGAAAACAGATGCCAACTCTATGCTGACTCATATGTTGGAATGATCATATAAGGACCTTAAAGCAGCTATGTTAACTATGCTCCAGGAGGTCAAGAAAAAAACACATGCAATAAATGAAAAGGTGTGTATCTCAGCAGAAAACGAGAAAATATTTCTTAATAAACCAAATGGAAAGTTTACAACTGGAAAATACAATACCTAAGATAAAACAGTCACTAGACAGACTTACTAGAAGAACAAGTAAGACAAAAGAAAATAACAGTAAGATTGAAGACAAATCAATAGAAATGATCTAATCTGATGAATAAACAACAAAAAAAGACTGAATAAAAATGAACAGAGTCAGGGACCTATGGAACAATGTCAAAAGGCATGATGTATGTGTAACTGCATTCCCACAAAGAGACCAAGAGAAATTTGGACAAAAAGTATTTGAAGAAACACAATGACTGAAAACTCCCCAAATTTGGTGACAAAAACGTACAGATTCAAGAAGGTCAGTGAACTTCAGACGGGATAAATTCAAAGAGAACCAGGCCTAGACACATCATAATGAAACTGCTGATAACCAATGATAAAGAAAAAAAATCTTGAAAGCAGCCAGAAAAATATGACACATTACATATGGGCCACAACAATGGGAATAACGACATTATCTTCAGAGACACAGCAGCCAAAAGATACTTACAAGGGGCAGGGAGAATCTACCCAGATTATACATTCTGAGAAAGTGCCCTTCAGGAATGACAGAGAAATAAAGATATCTTCGGAGAAGGAAAAAATTAACAAGAGTTCATCACAAGTAGACCTGCATTACAAGAATCGCTAAACGAAGATTTTTAGGCTAAAGGAAAATGACACGAGAAAAACTTGGGTCTTAGGAATAAATGATGAGTACAGTGTGTTAAGTATAATAAAGGACACATACTTATGTTCTAAAGAATATGTGAGGAAAACCACATATGTTCTTCAGAATATGTATGACTGCTCAAAGTACAGTATTATCTAGTGGTGTTTTCATTATATATTACTTCATAGATAAACACACATGAAATCCATCCACACACATCAATATATCATTACTTCATAATGATAAAAGAAGTATTTTAGCAGGGCACAGTGGTTCACACCTGTAATCCCAGCACTTTGGAAGGCCGAGGTGGGTGGATCACCTGAGGTCAGGAGTTCGAGACCAGCCTGACCAACATGGCGAAACCCCATCTCTACTAAAAATACAAAATTAGCTGGGCGTGGTGGCACATGCCTGTAAACCCAGCTACTCAGGAGGCTGAGGCAGGAGAATGGCTTGAACCTGGGCGGTGCAGGTTGCAGTGAGCCAAGATCATGCCACTGCACTCCAGCCTGGGCAACAAGAGCAAAATTCCATCTCAAAAAAAAGTATTTCCACCATGGCATGCGTATACCTATGTAACAAACCTGCACATTCTGCACATGTATCCCAGAACTTAATGTATAATAAAAATAATTTCATTAGGAAGACAGCAGTTATCCATGTATATGTGCCTAATAACAATCAAAATACAGTACGTAAAAATACACAGAATTAAAGGGAGAAAAAGACAATTCTACAATCATAGGAGATTTTGACATCCTTATCTCAGCAGTGATGGAACTACACAAACAAGCAGTAAAGACATGGAAGATCTGAAAAGTATCCCTGACTACCTTGATCTCATTGAAATTTATAAAACCTGATACCCAGGAACTGCAGAATATACAAAATTTTTCAAGTTTACATGGGTATTTACTAAAATAGACCATATGTTGGCACATAAAAGAAGTCTCAATAAAATTTAAAAGGATCAAAACCATACGGAGGGTGTTTTCTGACCACAGTGGAATTTAGAAATCAGTAAGATAGCCAGAAAACCCAGGTATTTGGAAATTAAATATTTAATGGATCAAGTCACATGAGAGTTAGAAAAATATGTTGAACTGAATGACATACCAAAATTTGCAGAATGCGGCTAAAGCAATACTTTAGAGGGACATAAATAACTTTAAATGCTTATATTAGAAGGAAGAAAAGGTATAAAATCAAGTTTCCACCTAAAGAAACTAGAAAAAGAAAAGCAAATATAAAGTAAGAGGAAAAGAAAAAAATAGTAAAGACGATACTAGAAATCAATTAAATAGAAAACAGACAGATAATAAAGAAAATCAACAAAGTCAAAAACTGGTCCTTTGAAAAAGCAAAACTGACACAAACCTTTACCCAGATGAATCAAGTGTTAAAAAAGAGAACACAAATAACTAACATCTGGAATGAAAAAGGGGGTTCCCTCCACAGACACTACAAATAATAAAAAGGATGAGAATAATGTGAACATTATACCAATAATTTGATGACTTTGATGAAATGGACAAATTTACTTTAAAAACAAATAAAGAAGGCAGAAATTTAAAAAGAAAACGGACAGAGTGATTGAAAAATACAATTTAACAAAAATGACACAAAAATAAATAGAATTTTAGTTTTATTTATTTATTTATTTATTTTGAGACAGAATCTTGCTCTGTCTCCCAGGCTGGAATGCAATGGCACGATCTCTGCTCATTGCAACCTCCACCTCCTGGGTTTAAGCGATTCTCCTGCCTCAGCCTCCTGAGTAGCTGGGACTACAGGTGCCCACCACCACATCTAGTTAATTTTTGTATTTTCAGTAGAGGCAGGGCTTCACCATATTGGCCAGGCTGGTCTCCAACTCATGACTTCAAATGATCCACCCACCTCGGCCTCCTAAGTGCTGGGATTACAGGCATGAGCCACCATGCACGGCCAGAAGTAGAAAGTTTAAATTCTCTATCAGTATCGACTAAGGAAATTATATACATTATTAAAAATCTTCCCCAAGGGAAAATCCATGCCCAAATAGGATAGGTTTCACTGGTAAATCCTATCAAATATTCAAGTATGAAATAACGAGGATCTTATATAATTTTTTTTTTTTCCTTTGGAGACGGAATTTTGCTCTTGTTGCCCAGGCTGGAGTGCAATGGTACGATCTTGCCTCACCGCAACCTCTGCCTCCCAGGTTCAAGCGATTCTCTTGCCTCAACCTCCGAGTAGCTAGGATTACAGGCATGCGCCACCATGCTCGGCTAATTTTATATTTTTAGTAGAGACAGGTTTTGTCCTTGTTTGTCAGGCTGGTCTTGAACTCCTGACCTCAGGTGATCCGCCCACCTCGGCCTCCCAAAGTGCTGGAATTAGAGGCGTGAGCCACCACACCTGGCCATAAACTTTTTTTAAAATAGAGAAGGGAACATGCCTTACTCATCTTATGAGGCCATGATAACCCTAATACCAAAACCTGATGAAGATATTACAAAAAAGAAAATTACACACCAATATCCTACTTGGATGTAGATGCTAAAATCGTTAAGGGATCATCATGACCATATTGGGTTTACCCCAAGAATGCAAGATTGGCTTCATATTTAAAAAGCATCAAAGTAATGCTTCATAAACACAATAAAGGAGAAAAACAATATGATTAAGCTGTTGCAGAAAAAGTGTTTGATAAAATTCAACACTCATTCATGATAAAACAAAACTCTCAGAAAACCAGGAATAGAAGGGAATTTCCTCAATCTGATAAAAGGCATTCACAAAAAAATTATTTTTTAAAGCTGAATGAGTGAACTGTCTTCTCTAACATCAGGAATAAAACTAAGATGCTCATTTTAGCACGTATATTCAAGATTGTACTTGAGGTCCTCAGGGTTTTAACAAAGCAGGAAAATGAAATAAATGGCATAAAGTTCAGAAAGAAAGAAAGAAAAGTGACTCTATCAGCAGATGATATGATAGAAAATCCCAGAGAATCTGCAAAACAAGAACTAAAACTACCACGTTAGCAAAGATACAAAGTTAATATATAAAAAGCAATTACATTAGCAGCAAATAATTGGAAATTAATACAATTTTAAAAATCCATTTATAACAGTGCCAAAAAACATAAAATACTTAGGAATAAATCACAAAAGACATCCAAGATCTCCATACTGAAAAAACACAAATCACTGAAATTAAAGATATCTAAATGAACAGATATGCCATATTAATGAACTCGATAACTCTATATTGTTAAGATAGCAACTCCCCCAAATTGAACTATAGTCAATACAGTCCCAATCAAAATCTCAGCAGTTTTTCTTTATACAAACTGACAAGCAGATTCTAAAAAGTAAATATAAATGCAAATCAACTAAAATAAAGTAGTTTTCATAAAGAAAGTTGAGCCAGGTGCCATGGTTCATGCCTGTAATCCCAGCACACTGGGAGGCTGAGGCGGGCGTGTTGCTTGAGCCCAGGAGTTACATACCATCCTGGGCAACATAGTGAAACCCTGTCTCCACAAAAAAAGACAAAAAAATTAGCCAGGCATGGTGGCGCATGCCTGTGGTCCCAGCTACTTGAGAGGCTGAAGTGGGAGGACTGCTTGAACCTGGCTGGCTGAGACTGCAATGAGCCATGATCGGGTGACAGAGTAAGACCCTGTCTCAAAAAAAGAAAAGTTCGAGAACTCATCCTGTCTGACTTCAAAACGTACTATAAAGTGATATAAATGAAGACAGTTTGCTATTGTGAAAAAAAAAACACAAAGCAAGGGCTACAATAGAGCATGCAGAAATAGACCCACACATACGTGGTCAATTGAGTTTCAAAAAAATTGCCAAGGTGACTCAATTATGAAAGACTTTTGAACAAATGGGGCTAGATAGATATCTATATGGAAAAAGTAAACACCTACCCCTACCTCACACCATTTACAAAAATTTTCTTCCAGTGCATCAGAGACCTCAGTGTAAGACCTAAAACTATAACATTTCTAAAAGAAAACAGGAGAAGACAGGTAAGATGAGCCTGATTTGTCAGCTTAAAGGGGAGCCTGCTGGCCAAATCTGAGATAACTGAACAGAAAATAAATAAGGACAGTAGTAGGTTATACCCCACTAAATAAAATTGGAATCCCTGAGTCTTTATCGATAATCTTTAAAAAGTAAATAAGTAAGTAAACAGAAGGGAGGGTGCCTGCTTACAATAAGATGTAGACTAATATAAATGAATGGTAGAGTTAGAAATTATTATTTTGCAACCATTATTGTCAACACTGGTGTGGGCCAGGAGTCATCCACAAATGCGAAATATGGAGGGATAAGTCTTAGGAGAAGCAGGACATTTGTATGTCTCAAAGCAGCTCCCACATTTATTTGTTAGTTGCAAAACAAAAAAATGGCATTATACAGTGGAGAAACCAAACAATCAAAATTATTATCACCAGGCTGGGCATGGTAGGTAATGCCTGTAATCCCAGTACTTTGGGAGGCCAAGGCTCACTTGAGGATCACTTGAGGTCAGGAGTTCAAGACCAGCTTGGCCAATATGGTGAAACCCCGTCTCTACTAAAAATACAAAATTTAGCCGGGCATGGTAGTGCGTGCCTGTAATCCTAGCTACTTGGGGGATTGAGGCAGGAGAATCGCTTGAACCCGGGAGGCGGAGGTTGCAGTGGGCTGAGATTGTGCCACCGCACTCCAGCCTGGGCAAAAAGACTCTGTATCAAAAAAAAATTATCACCAGTAAAAGGCAGATGGACACTGTGCCCCACGTGTGATTTGCTAGCCTGAGAAGTATTCTGGCCAGAGACAGATCACCTGAGTCCCACCATGAGGAAACATAAGACAAACCTAGACAGAGGAACATTCCTCAAAAGTGGCAGTATTGGATACACAAAGCCTTTCAGGAGACTAAGAAGACACATCAAATAAATGCAGTCCATCATTCTGTACTGATCTTGTCGTAGAGGTAGAGAAAATGCAACAAAAGACATTACTGGGACAACTGACAAAACTGAAATTGGGCTGTAGAGGAAAAATGAAAGCACCGAGGTCCATCACTGAACAGTAGTTATATATAAAAAAATTATTTTTCTTAAGAAATGAACACTGATCTATAACGAGGCAAAGGGATGGATGTATCCAGCTTACGCTCACAACTGGTTCAGAAAATAAATAATATGTAGGGTCTGGTAGAAAAGAAAAAAATACAAATACTAATATGGAAAAATGTTTAAAACGTTATTTAAAAAATCAGTGAATCTGGGTTAAAGCACCCAGGAGAGTACTATTTTTCTTGCAACTTTTCCACAAGAACTCATCTCAAAATAAAATGTTAAAAAAAAAAAAAAGTAGTAGTGGAGGAAATAACGGAAGAACATGACACTTGGGGTCAGAGTCCTTAAGTCCTATTTCCTACGCACATTTGTGTGCAATAAACCTCTCTGATTTTATTACATGGTTAGTACCTGCCCTATGGATTCCACAGGGTAGTTACAGGATGGGAGAAGATGAGGACATGAAAATGACCTGAGACCTGGGAAAGTGACACATGACTGTGTAATGGAGTTGGGAGGTAGGAGGCAAGAATGTAAAAATCCTAGTTATAAAAAAATAGGATAATAAAAATCATTACATAGTCGTCTTCTTTGATGTCATCTAACTACTTAACATTCCGTTGTGAGAGGAACAAATGCACACTGACCCTGTCTCCCTTCCTGGAGGTGCAGGTTCAGGATCAGCCACCAGTACCTCCCGACAGCAGCGTCCCCACAGGGCAAGTGGGAAAGAGGACACTGCAGACACAGAGAGCTCTACCGGAACTACTTACATGGGAAACAGGAAGGATGGAAAACAGCTGCACTAGGCTCAAATTCCACATTTCTCTAAACCATGGTTTGGAAGAAAAACCATTCCAACAATTTCAAAAAACAATCCACATTTGACTTAAAGGGACCACGTCTTACCGATTTGTGATGATGTCATCCCAGATGTTCATTGGATCCATTTTAGCATCTGGATATCTGTTTGTCCAGGTGTTCAGAAGTCTCTTAAGGGGAACTTGAGATGATAAATTGCCTAGAAATAGTATTAGAGGGTGACTATACCCACAGCTCAATTATAAGACTAAATGACAAAGGTCATTATCAGTAAATAGAAAATTCAAACTTCCTGCCCAAATTACAAAAAAGTCCTTTCTTTCACAAAAGGAACACAAAGTTACCATACTTAATTTAATATATTCTGACATTTAAACTCAATTGCTTAAGGACAGAGAATAAAGATGGAGAAATAAACATGCAGAAATTCTTTTTACATTTATTACAGGTCTACAGTCCATCTGTAATATCAAAACCTAAAAAGCATTGATAACTAAAAAGATTTTCATAGGGTTGCAGCAAATTTTCTTGGCAAAAAAAATCTGATCTTCATTGGTATAGGGCTACTTAGTCTTTGTTTATGGCATCAACGTGAATATTCATAACTTAAGCTGGAGAGTTATAGAATACTACCCTAGCTCTTAGCATGTACACAGGTAATATTTCTAGTGTCCAAAACATTCTGGCCTCAAGGGTCTCAGAAAAGAGATTCATAATAATCTTCACAAAACTGAAAATTCACATTGTTAATGTGTTTTTCTTTCTGTTGGGGGAAAACAGCAGTCAGGAACACAAGCTTAGATGAGACAGTCCTGGGTTCAAAATTTAAGTCTTTTACTTATTAGCTTAGGCAAGTCATTCAATCTCTATAAGCCTCTAAAAAATGAAGAGAAAAAAATCCATCTCATAAAGTTGTTATAAAGACTAGGTAATATTGGCCAGGCGCAGTGGCTCATGCCTGTACCCCAGCACTTTGGGAGGCCGAGGTGGGCGGATCACGAGGTCAGGAGATTGAGACCATCCTGGCTAACACGGTGAAACCCCGTCTCTACTAAAAATACAAAAAATTAGCCAGGCGTGGTGGCGGGCGCCTATAGTCCCAGCTACTCGGGAGGCTGAGGCAGGAGAATAGTGTGAACCCGGGAGGCGGAGCTTGCAGTGAGCCGAGATCCCGCCACTGCACTCCGGCCTGGGAGACAGAGCAAGACTCCGTCTCAAAAAAAAAAAAAAAGACTAGGTAATATTGATAAAGAGATTAACATAGCTCCTGAAAGTAGAATGCACTTAATAAATGACACATCATTAATATGTACTTGAAAAATAATTTTCCAAAATTAAAATAGAAAATAACTAGGTAGACATAAATATCAGTTTTTATCAGTATTCTGAAAGCATCTTTTGTAATTATTTTTAAAAATTCAGATTAACAAATAAAACATTTTACCTTTGCAAAGATGCACTCTTCCCCTTAGATTCTTGGGTGGCCTCCCATAGGCACTGGGATAAAACCCCCTCATCAGCGATACAAAGGCCTTCTTGACGTGGGCCCTGCTGTCCGCAGCCTTCCTGCCCTCCCTTCAAGCCAGGGCACCCAGGGCCCTCAGCGTGCACCTCAGGGGCACCACAGCTTTCTGTCTGCAAGCCCCTGCCTCTTCCCTACTGCTCAAGACCCTCCTCCAGGAGTCCTGCACCCTCTCAGGCCAGGGTGGGCCCCACCATTCTTTTGGGCAGGTATCCTCTGGAGTCACCCCACTACTCCAAAAGCTTCATTAAGGTAAGCAACATGTTTTCTTTCACTTTGCAGCCCTGATGCCTAGAATTCTGCCTGACCATTTTAAACATTTATTTCAATGATCTGAAAATATATATTTG
The DNA here is from genome assembly GCF_028878055.3 of Symphalangus syndactylus. NCBI lineage: Eukaryota > Metazoa > Chordata > Mammalia > Primates > Hylobatidae > Symphalangus > Symphalangus syndactylus. The sequence continues at coordinate 69,812,694 of NC_072429.2, read as the reverse complement.
TAGAGGAAATTCGATGGAGTTTCCAACCCATACATTAAGAAACATGCACTTTCACTAAGCAGAAAATAATTTAGATGCTAAAACTCTTCCACAATTAAAAATGAAAAAAATGACAGATGAAAAAAATTACCTTGTTTGCTTATAAAGCCGATGAACTCCTGAATTTCTGTTAAAGCCTGTACAGACTGCAATTTGGTGAGTCTACTTTGGTGTAAGAGGACATCAATACTAGAATAATTCTAAAAAAAAAAAAAAAGGGTATTTACAAATGCCGTGTTATAAATCAAGCTGTGACTTTTAGTTTTTAACAGTACTCTAAATTACGAAATGTAGCAATTATTCTATAAATATGCCTCAGAATGGTTAATTAGGTCACAGACACAGTTAACAAATAGTTCAAATTAAAAAAAAAAATTTAAGGTTTCAATCACATTTTGGCTCAATGAAATCAATAAAACTGACATCACCAGGCTATCACTGCCTCGACTTGCCACCAAGTTTTAACAATCCTAACATCCTATAATGTAAAACTGCTGACTACAGAAGCCAATTCTTTTTTTGATAAACTTCCTCGAGAGTGCTAATCAACTTCAACACATTAAATAAAAATGAAAACAATGAATGAATATGCTTCTATGCTAAATGTCACTAACCTATACTAAATGTTATTAACAAACTTTATACAAGACATTCACTTACAAACCAACAACTGTCAGGAAAAGATTCGCAGAAAAGGAAAAAGGAAAGAAAGAGTGGCAGCAATCAAGGAAGATCAACCCCCGCTCTTCTCCACAAAGCAACCAAACTTCCATTCCGCTACCCCAAATAGAAAAGTCTACTCTTGGCCAGGAGCGCTGGCTCACGTCTGTAATCCCAGCACTTTGGGAGACTGAGGCAGGTGAATCACCTGACGTCAGGAGTTCAAGACTAGCTTGGCCAACATGGTGAAACCTCGTCTCTACTAAAAATACTAAAATTAGCTGAGCGCCTGTAATCCCAGCTACCCGGGAGGCTGAGGCAGGAAAATCACTTGAACCAGATTGCGCCATTGCATTCCACTGTCTAGGCGACAAAAGAGAAACTTAGTCTAAAAAAAAAACCCTACTCTCAAATGTTCTTTAAGAGTATGAGAAAGGTAACAAAAGGGGAAAAAAAATGAAACCTTTCTAAAACAGAAAAATAAGATGAAAAAAGGCATTAAGATAAAGGACAGAATGAATAGCATTATTGGAAGAACAGAAAGAAGGAAATAGGCGGTATGAAAATAGTACTTGAAAATTTTTGTTGATTTTTTTTCATGAGTTTACTGAGTTTTAAAAATATCCTAAAAATAGTATATTTCAGATAGATCCACATTACAATATATATACACACTATATATATACAAACATATATATATATAATATATAGTATTACCTGCATAAAACTCTGAATGCCATTTTGAATGTAATATTTGGCTCTGTCAACATCATCTTGCAGGAGGTAAAGCAGACTCAACTCTTGACTGTAATGAAGCTCTAGAATCGCCTTCTGGAGCTCCCCGTGCATAGCTTTGTCAATAAATGTCAGCAGGGACTGGTCAGCCTCTCCCTGGAGCAGCAGCTTCAGCTTGCTGCGGATCATGTAAGGTAGATATGTTTCCTAAGGAACATAAAAATATACTTGTAACTACAGAAAGCCAATTTGAGTATGTCTAATTATTTTATTTCTATTATATTCTTTGCTATACTTTCATAGGTCAAGATTTAGAGTCAATGCGATGATGTTTGATGTCTGAAACAGTAACCTCCAATTTTTAAAACTAATTCACCTAAAATAGCTTGTTTTGTAACCACAAAATATATAGGAACATGTTCTACAAAAAATGGGAACTACTTTTAGCTGGAAGATGATTTGGATGTTACATACAAACTGAGGAATTTACAAGCACGGTCAGGATAGGTATGGTGTGGAGAAAAGAGGAGAGCCTCTTGTCCCAGGAGCTGGGAGGCCTGTGTTTAGCCAGTGATCCGGGGCGACTTCTTGTAATATAAGAGACAACAGGAAATATGCTCCTATGTAGTCATACTAGGAATGTTAATATTTATTTTAAAATGCATTGCATTCATTTTGAAAAGATGATTAGCTAAAAGTGGTAAGAGATTTTAACAATACTATGCGGTTTGTAGGTGGACTCAGGTCATGCAATTCCCTAGTGCTTCACAAGTACTACCTGTTTTTGAAAAGTTTTAAACAACTTTGTTAACTAGAAAACACCTATCTAAAATATTTATTTCAATCACTTAAAAATAATTTTACCCACCTGATAAAATGGTTCACTCCAGATTTTATTTAGGTCTGGGGGGTTCTCACTGTCTACACTGGCTGTAGAACAGTATTCAAGTGATTTCCACTCAGCAAGGTGGTTGTAACAGTCAAGGGATGCAAGTTCCCAAAAATCCTTCTCGGCTTCTGTGGGCTCACCATCTACCCAGTCTTGTTTATTGAGACCCTGGTGGAGAAAAGTTAATAAAATTATTTTACAAAGTTGGAAAGAATACCAATAAGAACATATAAAAAGGAGGAATCACTAAAAACAATCCTTTTCAGATTTGTGGAAAGGAGAGAGAAAAGAGAAGCTATTCAGAGTAACACTGAATGGAAGAAAAACCAAAAGGAATCTTGCAGTACTAAACGAATAGACAAACACAGCTGGGAATGCTGGCTCACGCCTGTGATCCCAGCACTGTGGGAGGCTAAGGCACATGGATCACCTGAGCCCAGGAGTTTGAGACCAGCCTAGGCAACATGGCCTACAAAAAACACAAAAACTCTCTACAAAAAACACAAAAACTAGCTAGGTATGATGGCAAGCACCTGCAGTCCCAGCTACTTGGGAGGCTGAGGTGGGAAGATCACCTGGGCCCAGGAGGTTGAGGCTGCAGTAAGCTGAGATTGTGCCACTGCACTGCAGCCTGGGTGACCCTGTTTTAAGAGAGAGGAAAAACAAACAAACAAACAAAAAAAAAACACAAAAATCCTAACTAGGAGGAAGTCATTTCTCTGAGAAACTTACCAATGAAACCAATTACTCTAAGACTAACCAATTACTAAGACTGAAGACTTTTAATCACAATAACTTGATTTACATCTCTACTGGGGGTTATTTACCACGTAACAAGTTCTTAGAATAAAATCAGAATACAGGACATTTGTAGAAAATTGCAGAGGATTTTAAAACCTGGACTGCTCGGCCGGGAGCGGTGGCTCAAGCCTGTAATCCCAGCACTATGGGAGGCCGAGGCGGGCGGATCACGAGGTCAGGAGATCGAGACTGTCCTGGCTAACACGGCGAAACCCCATCTCTACTAAAAATACAAAAAATTAGCTGGGCGTGGTGGCGGGCACCTGTAGGAGAATGGCGCGAACCCAGGAGGTGGAGCCTGCAGTGAGCCGAGATTGCACTACTGCACTCCAGCGTGGGCGACAGAGCGAGACTCCGTCTCAAAAACAAACAAACAAACAAACAAACAACAACAAAAAACTGGACTGCTCATTGAAGAGTCTCACAGGTCACAGACCCTGAATTTCAACACCTACACTTGAATAGCCACTGATGAAATGTACAAAACTGAACTTATAGTCATCTTCCCAAATTCTTCTTTACCTCTGACATAATTTGAGTATGTGTCCCCACCTAAACCTCATGTTGAAATGTAATCCTCAGTGTCAGAGGTGGGGCCTGGTGAGAGGTGTTTGGTTCAATGGGGGCAGATCCCTCATGAATGAAGTGGGCCATTCCCTTGGTGATGAGCGATCCTAGCACTTTGGGAGGCCCAGGCATGATGGCTTGAGCTCAGGAGTTCCCAACCAGCCTGGGCAACACAGTGACACCTCATCTCTACAAAAAAATTTCAAAAATTATCCAGGCAGGTTGGTGCATGCCTGAAGTCCCAGCTACTCAGGTGGCTGAGGTGGGAGGACCGCCGGAGCCTAGGAGCCATGACCATGCCACTGCACTCCAGCCTGGGTGACAGAATGAGACCCTGTCTCTAAATAAATAAAAGTATACGGCATCCCCTCCCCAACTGTCTCTCTTTTCCTACTGCCTTTCACCATGTGAAGTGCCTACTCCTGCTTCGCCTTCTACCAATGAATAAAAGCTCCCCAAGGCCTCCCCTGAAGCCAAGCAGAAGCCAGCACCATACTTCCTGTGCAGCCCGTGGAACCCTGAACCAATTAAACCTCTTTTCTTTATAAATTACCCAGTGTCAGGTATTTCTCTATAAAAACGCAAGAACAGCCTAATACAACTTCTTTATAATTTTTTTTTTAACTAACTGAAAGAAAACAACCTATTCAAATAGAAACTGTATAAGAGCAGACAGAGAAATAATATACAGTTTCATAGTATGGTAGGCCCTAACTTAAGTGAACCTATTAAGGAAACCAATTTTCTTCCTCATCAACATTGTAACGAAGAGACACTGAACCAACAAGGATCTGCTGTACCTCGTTTTGCTTAAAGTCATAGTTCAGCAGAAAACAAAAGTGTTGAAGTAAATGTCATATTTTGCCAGAAATCAATCTTACCTCATCATACTGCTTAGCAGCTTCAGAATAATCACTTCTGGCTTCTGCTAATAATGCACTCTGAGTGATTTGCTTTGTTCCTATCTCACTGGTAAAAATCCCACGGAGGACGTCGTATTCTCCAATTGATCTATACAGCCTACAAAACAAATCAAAAAGGCCAAATCGATGAACACCCCAGTATTTTAAAAGTATTTATTCTAATGAAATGATAGTAAATCAAGTTGCCACACATTTTATTAACAAAAGAAGAGACAAAGTGTTACTTTAATTTTGCTAAAAATATAAAATTTAAGAAACTATGAAGTTACCCTTAGGTTTTATAACTTTAATCACACATAAGGCAGAAATTATTCAGATGTGCATTTCAAGTGGAATCTGGGACGGGCGTGGTGGCTCACGCCTGTAATCCCAGCACCTTTGGAGGCCAAGGCGGGTGGATCACCTGAGGTCAGGAGTTCAGATCAGCCTGGCCAACATGGTGAAACCTCGTCTCTACTAAAAATACAAAAAAATTAGCTGGGCATGGTGGTGCATGCCTGTAGTCCCAGCTACTTGGGAGGCTGAGGCAGAGAACTGCTTGAACCAAGGAAGCGGAAGTTGCAGTGAACTGATCGCCCTACTGCACTCCAGCCTGGGCAACAGAGCAAGACTCCACCTCAAAAAAAAAAAAAAAAAAAAAAAAAGGTGGAATCTGAAAATATCAAAGGTTCACAGTGTATAAGATGTGTCATTACATAAGGTTCTCCAGTATTAATCCATTATAATATCTGCAGGCGAACCATTTGGAATCCTTGTCTAGCCCCAAAAAACCCAGAAGCAAAGAAAAAATAATCCTGACTGCTGATGCCATGTTTAATCCATGTTCTATGGACCATCTCAATTTGTTGGAGCTTTCATTCATTTCTTTACCTTAACAAAATTCTGGCTTGAGCCTTTCAATCAAGCTTCCCAGTCTATGTATTCTCAAAGCGTTTATGAGGTTTGTTCCCTTCCTCCAGGAAATTTCTTTCCATCTTGCAGTCTCAACCCAAATGTTATTTCTTCCTAAACCAGTCAGCCAAGGACTGCTCCCTCCTTAGTTCTCCTGCCGTTCAGTTCCCTTCTGGGTACTAAGTCTCTTGCATTTACATCAAAAGAGCCCTAAGGTTCTCTCCTAGAGCTTATGAATTATGGATTCAATAAAATCTAGTAGATGCGGCTCTCTTATTGCCCTGATTACAGAATGTTAAGGGTAATAAATCAGCAGTAAAGGTGGGTGGGTGGGTAGGTGATGGAGCAGCAGCTCATGGCCCGAGTCAGGGAAGAGGGACAGCTACATTCTGTATAGACTCAGGAAAGAGATCACCTACATACCCCTATGCTGGTTCCCAGGTCCCTGGATTATATTCACTATAACATGGTTAGAACAATGGCCATGACATATCAAAGAAAAAAAAAAGGCTAAGGCCAGGTGCGGTGGCTCACGGCTGTAATCCCAGCACTTTGGGAGGCCAGGGCGGGCGGATCACGAGGTCAGGAAATTGAGACCATCCTGGCTAACACGGTGAAACCCCATCTCTACTAAAAATACAAAAATTAGCCGGGCGTGGTGGCACGTGCCTGTAATCCCAGCTGCTTGGGAGGCTGAGGCAAGAGAATCGCTTGAACCTGGGAGGTGGAGGTTGCAGTGAGCCGAGATCACGCCACTGCACTCCAACTGGCCACAGAGCGAGACACTGTCCCAAAAAAAAAAAAAAAAAAAAAAAAAGCTAAACTATGTTCACAATGCTCTGCAAGGAATGCAAAAATATCACAAAAGTATGACAATGTAGTTAATACAGTTAGAAAAAAATGTTTAAAGTTTAGGCCCTTAAAAGTTGTTTGCTTCACTTACTTAGCAAATACACATTATATATGTTTACCACTCCTGGAAATAGTAAACATACAAGGTGTCACTTCCTGTTCACTTACACATCTGAAGCAACAGGAGGAAATGGTTCCTAGGTAAAATCAGCATAGCTCAGAGGCCCTCTCTGAATGGCCCTGGCATTTTATCTTGTCTATCTCAGTGCTCACCACCTCCTACTTCAATTATGATTTATTTATGTGTAAAGTACATACATTTCCTACTAGATTGCTAGTTTTGTGAGTCTGTGATCAATGTCTAATCCAATTTCATGTCTCTTTGGTGCCTGGCACAGCACCTTGTACACTCAGTGCTCTATCAGCACAGACATGAATTAACTACAAAACAGCATGAAGCACAAGGATCTCCTCCCTTACTTTTACTATCTTTTCTCTTAGAACCTAAAGCTCTAAAAATCTGCACTACAAAATGAAGTTCAAGTTAAATTTCAATCTTAACCTAACAACCTCCTCAGAATGAGGCTTTCATATGATGAGACCACAGATAAGGGAAGAATCAGACATAATGGAAAATGTTATAACTAGAAAATGGAATCTGTTTATCCCAAATAAACTAACCGATTTAAACTCTTTCTAAAATCTTGAGTCCTGCTGAAAATACTAAATCATCCTCCAATCAGTGTAGTGAAGCAGGAAATAACATAAAATATTAGGAACTATGATTCACAGCTACACTTTACAGGAAACTAAACTTGGTGAATAAGACTGAGTCCAAAAAATCATATGCTGAAAGAAACCAGCAGGTTTAAATAACATTCTCTTTCCTTGAGCAAGACATTGCTTGCTGTGGCAACTGTTCTTGCCTTTGAGAATGGTACTCAGCCTGAAAGACTTTTTTTCTTTTAAATTTCACATTAGTGTTACTATCAACTTTATTAGCTCATTTTCTGCCAAATGAAGCCAAGTGTTTTCCGTATTGCTTTGGTCAAATCCAGTGTGCTCCCAAGAGCACTTGACCTCATACTTACTTAGCAAGCTCCACCCATCTGAGGACATCAGGAGGCAGGCGGGCCTTCCCGCGGACTCGCTTGGCAGGCAGCTCAGCAGGCAGAAGGCGGAGCAGAGCCTCCTCTAGCAGGCGGATGCCCACGGGCTGCTGTAGGCTGGCCAGGCAACCAGCGCTAACAGCCACTGGGTCAAGGCTCAGCAGGGCTGCGTGCTGACAGCTGATGTCCTGTGAAACCACACATACAACCAGCTGTTTAGCTTGTGGTACTTGGACCATGTCTTCACAAGGAGTAACATACTTTACTAAACATAAAAGGTACCAATGTGAGTAGTGATATCACCAGAAGTTTCTCTGTGTAATGCTATTAACAAATTTTCCAACAATATTCAATTTGCTCAAAGGAGGAAATGACCTTTTAATTTTACACTTCCAATCCAGGGATCTATTTAAAGCAAGAAAAGCACTATCAAAATATGAAGATCACACACACATGTAAATCAGAAACCAATAAAAAACGGAGCTAATGTATAAAGAAATTTATACTGACAGTTTCTCGTTCCATCAAAAAGAATAAAACAAAAAAACTAAGTATTTAATTTCACAAAAATATTACCCAATTTGTTTGTAAACCGATACTACCGATAAACAATATTGAAGAATATAAATTAGTAATTATTTCAGAAAAGGTCACTAGATACAAAAATACTAAAATGAATCAAAAAGATGTTCTACTAGGGAATTTTATATAATCCATACTTTGGCACAGAAAACATTTCCTACATGAAAAATAATCTTCTGACAAATATATATAAGTAGTAACTGAATATTAAATTAGATTTTCTGCTCAGGCTGTGTTGCCTTGGAAAGGACTTCTCTGACCACTGCATCTAGGCACTCACACCCTACCCCATCAAGAGGCACCTGCTTACCTGCTTCATTACTATCTTACACTGCTTTAATACTTCCCTATTATTCAAGTACTATGACGCTTACTACTACCTAATGTCCCGTTCTACATCTCCCTGTGGGTTGCCTATTACCCATCTATTAATGGGAATGTAAGGTCAGGAGGAAAGGAATTTTTGCCTCTGCATAGATGTGGCCCAACCACCTAGAACAAAGCCAGGCGGGTACTCAGTCAACACCTTTTGATAGCAGTCAGGAAGTAGAACGAATTTGGTGAAATACTACATAAGGAAAAATGACTAAATAAACGAAGGGTTTCACCAAAAACACTGAAGGGACTGGCTTACTACAAAATAAAACATAACATGTTTGATTTCTGGTTATTCTGTCACATATCGGTTTTTCTGGGGGGAAAAAATAAATTACATCTACCCATTTGGGAAGTGGTAACCCAAATAGTACATCTACTCTGTTAAACACCAGGTTATTAAGAGTTTCAACACGGGAAACATAGTGATAACGGAAAGGCCATGTGAAGCCACAGCAAACAATGTATATTTGATGAAGTGTGTGCAGACTTTACCTGAATACAAGAGACAAAAGGTGGAAAGAAAGAGAAGGTGGTATTAAGAAAACGATTGAAGTCTTGGAGCAACTTTTGAGTGATGTTGTTTTTTTCAGACAGTGTCTTAAATTTATCCATCTCTTTCAAAATTCCAGAAAACAAGCTGCTAAAGAGCTGTTTTGCAATTATTGGGTCTCTCTGTAAAAAATTCAAAACAAAGACAAATTAGGATCTGAAGCAAAAATGCTATAAATCACCAATACTATCAAAGCTTGGAAAATACAAACTGTTGCAAGCACATCTATTATACCTCTCAATTCTATTGGAAAGATTTAGCAGGCATTGACAAGGGGAGCATTTGGAATTTAACCAAATATATCTGTTTGATGTATGTTATGGAAACATGGACTTCTGGTCCAGAGAGATGAATTTAAAAGCTGGCTTAATCAATACATAATGACACAGCTTCTCTCCTGAGTTGAGTCTGGGTCTCCAATCTTTAAATGGGGGCTACCAGAACACATCACATTGGGCTGTGGGGAAGATTAGCCCAGATGATGTGCAGCCAGGGCTTAGTGCAGCACTTCATAAAATCTCAGAGAAAGATTAAATGTTCAGGTATTTTCCTCCTATCAGCACCGTGGTAAAGCTTAAAATAACTGATGAGCTTAAATAAAATGCCAGTGTTAATTTTCAAGGTCCCACCACCTGACCACTTTAAACTATTGAAACCATCAGAGGCTTCTTCTGAGCATCAGCTCCCACAAACAGCACACTACTTAATCATTTACAGCCCTAACCCTCGCACACTTCATGGCCACAGGATACTCTCTTTATTTATTCATGCTGTGACATCAGTACCAACAAAAGTTCCTGGCATATAGTGTCTATCTTTGCTAAATGGAGGCATGAAAGCATGATAAATAAAATTTAAAAATTACTTTGTGTAATCTTCTAGGGATCTTCCCTGTTAATAAGTTTTCTATCATATTATAATTGACAGGTCAATTCTGTTAATATCTTTTTGTTAATTTTGCCACACGTTTGCTTCTGAAGGAGGTGAGACTTGTGCTGCTTTTTGGGATCATCTTCTTTTTTCCTGTCTAAGACCTATTTTAATTATGCTTACAATATAATGATAATCCATTTTTGATGTTTTATGAACAAATTACATTATTAAATGAATGTTGTTAAATCAAGTGTGATTTTTGCATATTGTTGAAAAGAACATTAAAAGCAATGGTTTACACTTAGTTATCATAGCCAAAAATTAAATACTTGAAAAGTTTACTGTGAAATTCTACTGATTTAAGATTATACTTAATATTTAAAAAGTAAATCTAATTATCAAATGCAAAAAATTACTTTGATAAAAGCTATGTATGACTAAAACAAATTTGATTTATTCCTTATTGTTTATTTTAAGTAATATATTTATCTTATTATAAGAAGTTCTAGTGATTACTATATAAAATTTTAGAAAATATGGCTAAATCAAAAGCACAATCCTATTTACAACAGCCACAGAAAGAATAAAATACCTAGGAATACACTTAACCAAGAAGGTGAAAGATCTTTACAAGGAGAACTAAAAAACACTGCTGAAAGAAATCACAAAAGAACGACACAAATAAAGGGAAACACATTCCATATTCACGGATTAGAAGCATCAGTATCATTAAAATGGCCATTCTGCTCAAGGCAATCTACAGAATCAATGCTAATTCTATCAAACTACCAAGATCATTTATCACAGAACTAGAAAAAACTATTCTAAAATTCTTATGGAACCAAAAAGAGCCCGTATAGCCAAAGCAATCCTAAGCAAAAAGAACAAAACTAGAAGCACTGCACTACCCAACTTCAAACAATACTATAAGGCTGCAGTAACCAAAAAAGCATGGTACTGGTACAAAAACACACAGACCAATGGAACAGAATAGAGCACCCAGAGAATGTGGTTTAGGAAAAAAGAAAGTATCGCCCATAATTATACCATAAAGAGATAAGTCACTGGCACGAGTCTTTTACTGGTGTGTACACTTTTACACCTGTTTCATAACCTGCTGTTTTTGTTAACACATGGTAGACAGGTTTCCATGTCTACAATCCACTGATTCCTGAGTGCTAGGTACAAATTCCTTCATTTATGCTCCCTTTGTTCAGACAAATGCAGTGGTAATCCTGATAAATAACGATAAATAATGTCTTCAGCAGTGATGATCTCAGAGTCTCAGCATGTGTAAAGAAGTCATGGAAGTAGGAAATGGCAGAGCCAGGACTTGGAGCAAGGTCTTTACACCAAGTCCACTGTTCAGGACAAACCAGCACCTCATCTGTGTTGCAGGACCGCCTCAGCCATGTTTCCTCACATAGGCAAACCCCTAAACTGGAAACAGATTTTAACCTGTCAACAGAAAACGCAGCGGCAAGAACTGACCTGGGCCACCGCCTGTAACGGGGTGATGAGGCTGCTGTGCTTGATCTGAATGTCAGGAAGGTCTCCGTGCCGGTAGCTTCTGTACAGAACGACCTGGGCATCCTGCTTCATTTTTAACTCACTCTTGATTTCCTATAAGCACCAGAACCAAGAAGAAGATGAGCATTCTCATTGAAGGAAACTAGTCGTGCATGAGCTATGAGGCTGCCAGGATCCCCTGAACCACAAAGGCGAAGCGGTGGGAACTGATGCTCGCAGAGGCTCAGTCACTCTACTTTACAAACGTCTAGGGCAGACACTGCATCCAAAATAAAATCACTATGCAACAAGCAGTGGAAAGGCTTTAAACATTCCCTATAATCAGAATATTTATAAAATCGGAAAATTTGATTTAGAAGTATTTAAAAACCGGCTGGAGGGCTGCATCTCTGAAAAGTCTCACTGAGAATGAGGCTGGCAGCCGGTGCCCACTTCCGCCCCAAGGTCCTGCCCTCCGGCTGCCTCTGTTCCCAGGCAGCTGCAGAGCCCAAGGCTCCCCTCCGAGGGGGCAAAATAGTGCCCCGGGGGCACAGCCCGGGAGGCCTCATGCTCCACAAGCATGGCTGGGCGGCAGGGCTTGGGGAGGGGGCCGGCACAGCGCCCCACTTCGAGGGCTTCACACCCAGATGTGGATGGAGCCGCTCCCGTGGCAGCGGTGGCTGGCGCTGAACTGGAGCCACCGCGAGGGATTTTTCTTAACGATCCGTCCTACCCCCTTCTTACAAATGCATCCTAATGAGCCATTTCTAGGCGGAATGGACGCCGCGGCTATGGAGTCTCCACGCCATGGGAAGGCCCTCCAGGCCACCCGTCCTCGGGGCCCCGTGGGTCCCAGCCTCCAGCTGCCCTCCCGCCGCATTGGTCCCTGAAGCGAGGGCCAGTGAAGTCCTGCGAGGGCGCGGGCCTTGAGGTAGGCCACGCTTCCACCCGCAGAGAGAACGGGACGCACTCCTGGACCCCCACCAGGGCGCCACGGGGGCTGCATCCCTGTGGGGGAGCCCCAGGAGGCTGGCTCGGAGCAGCCCCGCCACCTGGTTTGCAGGTGACATTGGAGCCAGCGTCTGGCAGGAAGCTTGTTCACTTCGTCTGTATCCTGTGACAGAAACTGCATCACTCTGATCAAATTCTTGACAAGATACAAACCTTCTCTCGTTTTTGCTCAGCAACGCCTTTTCTGGCATACATCAAACTGAGCTTCTCCTGGTCCCTCATAAACCGTCTGCGCAGTCGCAGTAGATCCGTCCGCCCGGCCGCACCTGGAGAGGGAAAGCAGGCCCAGTTACTCCCCACCGCCCAGACACTTGGCTCTGCTGGTTCATTTTCACCTCGGGTTTCCTCAAAGACAAAACCTAGAGGTGCCGCAGAGGCAGCAACCGGGAGCAGGAGAGCAGGGGCCACAGCGGCAACTGGAACTGCTCAGCAGTGGATTCAGCAGGCATGAGCGCTGAATGGGCCAGGCCCCTCCAGAGGGAGGCCCAGGGAGGGCACGCAGCCACCTTCTGAACCCCCGCCCAACTCGCCCGGGAGTGCTTTGCCTCTGGCTAACTGAATAAGAGAGGAGCTGCCTTGGAGGCTCAACACTCGGTGCAGACCAGCCTCCCTCGGGACTGTGGCAACCTGACCAGGGACATGTGACCGCAGCACTCCTAACCCGTATGATACCAAACGTCTGTTTAGTACCCCACCAGGAGACACCAGCCTTAACCTCCAAATCACGACAGGTTCTAAGGAAGGCTTCAAATATGAACAACAGAAGCCAAAGTAAGCAACAAGGAAAGAGCAACTGTTAGCAGATCACGCAGGAAAAAATTTCAAAACATGATCATTTATCAGAAAGACAAGAGTAGGAACTAAAGAAATGTTCAGGCCGGGTGCGGTGGCTCACGCTTGTAATCCCAGCACTTTGGGAGGCCGAGGCAGGCGGATCACGAGGTCAGGAGATCGAGACCACGGTGAAACCCCGTCTCTACTAAAAATACAAAAAATTAGCCAGGCGTGGTGGCGGGCGCCTGTAGTCCCAGCTACTCGGAGAGGCTGAGGCAAGAGAATGGCGTCAACCCGGGAGGTGGAGCTTGCAGTGAGCCGAGACTGCGCCACTGCACTCCAGCCTGGGCGACAGAGTGAGACTCCGTCTCAAAAAAAAAAAAAAAAAAAAAAAAAAAAGAAATGTTCAGAGCATGAAAAAAAGCTCATGGAAACTGAAACATGTCATAACTTAAAAGCACAGGTTGAAAGATAAGGTTGAAGGGATTTCCCAGAAAAGAGGCAAAGGAAAAAATATAACACCTCAGAAAGACACTCACGCAGGTGTGATATCTAAGCACTAGGACTCCAAAAAGAGAAAACAGCAAACTGAGATAAAGAACTCAACAAAATCACCTGTGATGATGCTCCAGAACTGGAAGGTGAGAGCGGCCTGGAAGCTCCCACCATATGCCCAGAAAAACAGACTGAAATGGACCTATGCCCAAGGACCTTGTGTGCAATGTCAGAACGCTGGTTTAAAAGAGAAGATCCCGAGAGCATCCACAGAGAAAAGACCCATGTACTCACAAAGGATCCCCAAGGAGGATGGCACCAGGCCTGGCACCCACAGCCCTGCAAAGCAGGGAGTCCGGGGGCCGCAAGTATGGAGCTCCACAGCAGCACTCCAGCCAGACCACCAAGCCATCAGCTCCCAGAGAAAGCTCCCTGCTGCTGACCTCATTCTCAGCACCCAGGCGGCTCCACCTGAATGACCGCCACCAGCACTCCTTCAACTCACAGCACATACCAAAAGGTGGGCCACACTGACCTCTCCTGGTTCCATTTAGAGAACTGTGTGTGGGTCACAGGTTTGTGACTGAAAAGTATGAGAGAGTGGTGGAGTAAAGCAAGTTATGTTGCCTGTGTTTTAGTTCCTACATTTAGATAAGAAGGCAGGGAGCTTTGCTTCTAAGTTCTTCTAAGTTTACTTCCACAGAGCTGAGCTTCCCTGCTGGCGCTCCCCCAGGGTTCTGTCATGGGCCCTTTCCTCTCTGCACATGTCCTTCCTCTGGGCCCTTGTTCCCTCCCAGAGCCGCACTTCTCACAAACAGCTGCTTCCAGCCTCTCGGCCCCCATCTAGCTCTGGTCATCTGTTAGCCAAGACTAGGTCCTGGTGCCTGTGGTCCCTGCCTCCAGTCCCCATCACTCCACTTCTGCCCCACACAAACCTCAGAGAAGGGCATTCAGTCCCCGTGCCTTCCTCTGCTTGGTGCGTTACAAGGCTGCTTCCTAAAGCTGAAGTTCCACACACACCCCCACACCCACAAGCCTGGCCTCACAGCACCCTTTGCCGTTACTCTAGCATTTCCTGAAGCATCCCTTCACTTGGACTGTGCAATCGATCTGAGCCTGCCCACCCTGACACTTCTCCATCCCTGTTCTTTTCATCCTTTCCCTTCCCGCACCCCCAGCTCCAAGGCTCCTCTCAAACGCTCTTCCTTCACCCAGTCTTTTCGGACGCTCTCCCGGTTCTCCACCTGTATTAAGCCCTCTAGCCCTAGACCATGCTTGCTAATTTCACCTCATCTTACAATCACTCCTTTATAAATGCCTCACCCACTCCTAATGCTCCAGAAGGTCACTCAACAATGGATCGAGTATAACTTACTGAAGGATTCTTCTGGAACTCCCAGAAAATAATGTCTTCAGCATGGTAAGTGCCTAGGCAACATTAACTGAATTTTAAGGGGCTTGATTACGAATGAGAAGGAAACATGGATACAGTCAGAAATGTCCCCAGACCTGAGCTCTGCAGTAATTTAGTGGGGAAGCTATTTTAAGCACACTCGGCAACCCAGCTTACCTTTCACTTTGTTATCCACCTCGTCCCCTGGAAGGCCCAGCCTTTTTTTCCCAAAATCAGGCCCCACTGACTTCAAGGGTGCTCTCTGTAACCTTTCACTCCTCTTGTGGGCAAACAGCAAGGAGTCAGATGAGGGACTGGTGTGGTCGCCCAGCGGGTCAGTGCTGCTCCCAGTCAGCCAGTCAAACGAGCTTCTTCCATCTGCGACATGCAATCAGAGAGGTCAGGCACTCAGCACCACCCAGCTCTGTGCATGGGGAAGGACCACCTGCCAGGACACACCTGGTGGCACCCTAGGCCTCCGTGCTCACCTCCAACCCTGGGCAGAGACTCTGTCAGGTCCCAGGGTATGCCCCAAGGAAAACTGGGTACATGGGCCTCAGTGCCCCTGGACAGCAGTGTCCCCATTTGTAAAGTAAGAAACACGCCACTTGCTCCCACCACAGGAATAACACTTTGTTATCTACTGAAAGGTGCTAAGAGCCCCTGACTTCTAATATTAGTGTCACAGAATTTCAATTGTGATTATTCAAATTAGTCCCACTTCCAGAACCAACAAAATGTGAAAAAAATTACATAAAGGAAAAACGTTAAAGAGTTTATATAAAAGGATTAAGATATGTTACTCTACAATTTGTACTTTGCTCATCAAAGGAAGCAGTTAAACCATCTGAGAAAGAATAGTTTAATAACTGTAAATCTAGTAAATGAATTTGGTTTACCTCTACTCTGCTTTGGTGATAAGATGTCTTAAATTTGCTGCACTATGTTTTTCTGTACCAAACCAAAACCAAAACATACATATACCGAAACTTTCCCTGATTTTTCCGGTCAGAAATAATCCATTTCTTTTTTAGAAAAATTGTAGCAAAACAGGCTGTGCGTGGTGGCTCACAACGTCCGGATATCGAGACCATCTGGCCAATGTGGTGAAATCCCATCTCTACTAAAATATAAAAATTTAGCCAGGCGAGGTGGTGCGCGCCCGTAGTTCCAGCTACTCAGGAGGCTGAGGCAAAGGAATCGCTTGAACCCAGAAGGCAGAGGTTGCAGTGAACCGAGATTGTGCCACTGTACTCCAGCTCCAGCCTGGTGACAGAGCAAGACTCCGTCTCAAAAAAAAAAAAAAAAAAAAAAAAAGAAAAGAAAATATACATAAAATTTACCATTTCAATCATTTTTAGGTGCACAGTTCAATGGCATTAAGGACATTTACACTGCTGTACAACCATCAACATCTTCCATGTCCAGAGTTGCTTTGTGGGTTTTTTTTTTTTTTTTTGAGACAGGGCCTTGCTCTTTTGCCCAAGGTAGTAGGGTGCAGTGGCGTGATCACAGCTCACTGCAGCCTTGAACTTCTGGGCTCCAGCCATTCTCCCGCCTCAGCTTCCCCAGTAGCTGGGACTAACTACAGGCGTGCGCCACCATGCCCAGCTAATTTGTAAAATTGTTTTGTAGAGATGAGTCTTTCCATGTTGCCCAGGCTGGTGCGGAACTCCTGGGCTCAACTGATCCTCCTGCCCCAGCTGGAACAACAGGAATGAGTCACGGCACCCTGCCTCCACAGCACTTTTCCTCTTGCAAAACTGAAATTCTGTACCCATTAAACTATAAATCCCCATTCCTCCTCCCCACCCTGGCACCTAGCACTCTACTTTCTGTTTCCATGAGTTTGACTGTCATAGGAACCCCCTCTTTTGACTGACATCTTCCTTGAGTTCTTAATGCTTTTTGCTATTATCCCTTACTTCTCTCGCAAAAGCCCAACACTGTTGTGACAGAAGCTGCCCAGAGGTCAGGGTGCTGTATACATGGCCGGCAGGCAGGGTCACTGTTACCTGCAGTCTGTGTCAGTGTGAAGTCATGCTGCTGCTGGGTGGCCCTTATCTGCCCCGCCATTGGCCAGCGAGCTGAGAGGGACCCTTCCTGGGTACGGGTCTGTAGAGTGCCCTGGGAGGCCTGGGTGTCCACAAACATCGGAGTGAGAACAGTACTTCGGAAACGCCAATCAGAATCAATGGTATATTCCTGTACATAAGAACGTTTCAAATGAAATAAAGTTTCAAATGAAATAATGCTCCTTTTTTAGGAACACTGATACATTTCTATTTAAAATCTAATGGTACCATCAGCATATTTGTACCGTTACTTCATATGCAGCTGAAGAAGAACCTTCTCTAATTTAAAAGGTTTAACTAAGTGATTTGCCAACTAGAAAAAACTAGTTAACTATCGAGGGAGAAAACCCAGCTTTCTTAATGTTTGCATAAAAAGGCTTGATATGCTCAGCACCACAACCCAAATGCAACGAGTCAAGTGACCCAGCTTGTCCACAAACACACGTGCCACTGGGACAGATCCTGAGCTTGTGAGCGGGACAGGAGGGGCCCTACCCCAGGAGCTCTCTGCATCCTGCCCATCGTTCCCACTGCTAAGGCTGCTGCGAGAGAGCAGAAGCTCAGCATCCACTGTGGGTTGGGAGGAATGAGGGGAGGGAAAGCAATGGTGATCCTGACAAGGGAAATCTAGTGGAGGCCAAGAGGGTGAGGCCAGGGGACCTCCAGGTGGCTGAAGCAGAGGCATGAGCCTTCCCTTTCCTTTTCAGAAAGGAAAGTGTGAGTATTCCGAGAAGGCAAAGAGCCAGTCAAAACTATTAAAAATGTTCATGAACAGGAAAAGCTTATAATATTCACTACTATGAGAGAGAAGACCACATTACCTGAAATTCACATTCTGACAGAGGATGCTCGAACATGGGATTTGGATAATCTGGGCTCATGCTGGTCATTTCGAGCAGAAAATTTGTTGCTAAACTTAAAAAGTGCACTTCTATCTTAGGAGAATATAAGGAATTTAGTGCTAGCAACCGGTCCAAGGTATTTGAAGGTAACCTAGTTTCATGGCTCCAGAAATTTCGAATAATTAATCTGAAAAGCAAAGAGAAAAAAGTATATTGCTTAGACAATGGCAAATGGGAAAGAATGTGCTGTACAGGGTGTCCTGTGGAGAAGGCACAGCTCTTCACCCACATGAAGCTTAACAGAGAGGGAAACCACATTCAACTATATCAAAAATATAGTCTGAGTTAAGAAACATATCAATTGAAGGAAGAGAATATTACAAAAAATGTAACATATTTTTTATTGCCACAGAGGGCAGGGGAGAAACTGGGTGATTTTATTCTCTTATGTCTATTCGCTGGGAAGTTTTCAATGATGAGTACATAATATTAACTATTTGAAACAAAAAAAAATTTAAGAAAGTACACAAAATCCTTCACTGCCTTGCCAAAACAATCCATTATAAAAATTACTGCCATAAAATACTCAAAACATATATTAATTAAATACCAAATTAGGGGTCAGGTGCGGTGGCTCAGGCATGTAATCCCAGCACTTTCGGAGGCCGAGGTGGGTGGATCACCTGACTTCAGGAGTTCAAGACCAGCCTGGCCAACATGGTGAAACCCCGTCTCTACTAAAAATACAAAAATTAGCTGGGCGTGGTGGCACGCACCTGTAGTCCCAGCTACTTGGGAGGCTGAGGCAGGAGAATCGCTTGAACCTAGGAGACGGAGGTTGCAACGAGCCAAAATCGTGCTGCTGCACTCCAGCCTGGGTGACAGAGTGAGACTCCATCTCAAAAAAATAAAATAAAATAAATGTATGTATGTAGTTAGTGCACATACATACATATATACATACATACCAAATTAGGTCTTATAATTTATGAATGCATATCAAATCCAAATACAATTTTAAGAAGCTCAATGAATTTTAAATTATAGCAGAATGGAAAAATAAGTAATATACAGAAACATATAAAAAGTATATGGCTTCTTATATTGAGGCTGGGTGCAGTGCTCACATTTAAAATCCCAGCACTTTGGTAAACCAAGTCAGGAGGATTGCAGCCAGGCATTGAAGCCTAGCTTGGGTAACATAGCAAGACCCTATCTTCACAAAAAATAAAAAATCAGCCAAGACTGCTGGCGTTATGCCTGTAGTCCCAGCTACTCAGGAGGCTGAGGGAGGAGATCACCTGAACCCAGGAGTCAGAGCTACAGTGAGCCACAGTTACACTACTGCACTCCAGCCTGGGTGCCACAGCAAGACCTCATCTCTAAAAAACATAATAATAAAAAAAAGTTTACCCCTCTTCTTATATAGTCAGTATTTGGTAAGAAACACATATAACTGACTTACTCAGGACAGGCATTTTAGAGGGTAACAATCATCATTCACACTTTCATATATAACTAATATTACAGTTTCCTCTCATTTCTAAGGTTTCAAACACTTTATTTTCAACATTAATACTTACAGCATTATCTGAACTATGTGTGTTAAGTGGGAAACAGAAGAACTGTCATTACAGACTTTCTTTTCATTTTGAAACACTTTAACTCACTGCCCTAGCATAGAGCATTTGGTCCATACGACTTTTTCAAGAGTGTTATTTTTAAGTTGTCAGGATTGTAAAGCCTTACTCTTCATAATGTGCTTTAAAATACTCTTTTACTAAATATTGTGAAATGCAGAAAGCAGAGAAAATGCTAATACTGCAAATACATTTCTAAAACTCCTGAAAAATACTCTGTGCTACCTTTGAAAGCAATACCCTTAACATTTAATTGTCCCAGCCCAGTTATTCAGGGGGAGCACGTACTGAAGTCCAGGGTTCTCATCGATCAATCCTTGAATCAGCACATCTTTTGCCAACTTAAATATTTCCTGGGAGTCATTATCTGTCTCACTTTCTGGATCTCTGCTTGAGAAAACAGCAAAATGTCACAACATTAATGCTCTCTTCTAGCCCTTTTGTTCAACTACAGTAACACCATCTAGAATTCAATTTTAAAAGGCTGGTTTTCCCATTAGACTTCACATCTCCAAATCACAGCTTGCCCCACTCATGGGTGTGTGCACAAGCCTTGAGAACCCATCCTCGCTCCCAGCAGGAGCAGAGTGGAACAGGAGGATGGGCCCACAGGAGGCCCAGCAGTCCTGTGACGCTCAGCTGTGGTGGTGTGGTAGTGCCCGGTGGTCCTGGCAGAGTTCATCTCCTTAGCCTTTGCAAGATCTTAAAAGGACAACTATGAAAATAGGTTTTATAGGCACAACACCACACTTTTTCACTCTGATTATTTCACACACATATGGGAAATGAGTTTTTAAAAGGATACAATTAGATATACCAAAATACATATTTTAATTATTAATCATATGGTAAAAAAAAAAATGTGTTATTATGTTCCAGATTGCTAAGGGGACCCAAATGATCCCTAAAATGTTAATGTTGCCCAGGCAAAAAGGCGAAACCCTGTCTCCATAAAAAATAAACAAAATTAGCCAGGTATGGTGGTGCACACCCATAGACCCAGCTACGCAGGAGGCTGAGATGGGAGGATCAACTGAGCCCAGGAGGTTGAGACTGCAGTGACCTGTGTGTGCCACTGTACTCCACCCTCATCGACAGAGCAAGACCTTATCTCAAAAAAATAACAAAATAAAATAGTCAATGTGTAGCTTACCTGTAATTATCATGAATCCACATGAGAATATTATACATTTGTTCCCTACATGTTGTAGAAGGATGGGAAACAAATTCCACAACGGGGTTCAGAAGTTCTCGAAGTTCTACTGGTTTTAACTTTGGCATCATCTTATAAATTATGTCCAAACATACTTTTTGTCTTTCATCATCTCTATGGGAGAGATTTTAAAAACACACAAATTTAGCTATTTTTATTATTGTACTTTCAAAGTATGACAGGCAACTTTTTCTTCGTTTTAAAATTAGTTATAATAGATAACACTATATTTATATAAAACTTATATTCTTAAAATAATCATGGACTAGATTATTAAATATAAGACAAATTACTTCATGTGCTATCCTACACTGGATCCTGAAATAGAAAAAGGATATTAGAAGGAAATTGGTGAAATGGAAGTAAAGTCTAGTTTGGTAAATAGTAATGTTCTAATGTTAATTTCTTACTTTTGACAAATGTACCAAGATTATGTAAGAGGGGAAAGCTGGGTAAAGGGTGTATATGGAAATTATGTGTACTATCTTTCAACTTTTCTGTAAATACAAAACTACTTCAATATAAAAAGTTTATTTTTAGAAAAACCTAATAATGGCAAAGTATTTTTTAAAAGGACTTCAAGTGCTACCTGGTATGGTGTACAGCGAAGTGCAATCTGAGCTCTAAATGAGGCAAATATCTATTTCCTTGTTTTCACTCCTTATAGCACCCAGCTGAATGCTTCACACAGTAGATACTCAGTGAATGTAAGGATATTAGGACAGTGACATACATTCTTTGTTACTGACACAATGCATGTTTATTGCTGTGTAAAAATATTTACATAGGAAGGGGACAAGATGGCTGAATAGACATAGCCAGGAGAGCCTCTCCCACCAAAACAGAGCAAAATGAGTAAGCCAACATGCTTCGAAGAGATCTTTGGAAAGAAAGCACTGAGCATCAATAGAGAGAGGCAACACAGACACTGAGGCTGAAGAGGGAGGAAGCTGGGAAGCCTGCACAGAGTCTCTGGGTGCCAAGACCTGCCCCTGGCCCTATTCAGGTCCTAAGCAAGGGGTGAGTGGAGTGACTATGGGGCACCCCATGCTCACCGTGGACCTCTGGGATACTAGCCACAAGAGATCCCACAACCCCCAAAGACATTTGAATTGGTAGGGAACTGTCAGAGAGAAGGCACAGGCAGAGCACCAGCCTATGTGGAGCCCAGCAGGTCTCACTCAGTGTGGGGCAGCTTCAGCAAAATGCAACCCCAGGCACCCATGCCCCCAGGTTCTCACCTTGCTCTGAGTCACTCTAGCCCCTGCTGAATGCTGGGCTGGGAAAGAGCAGGGCTGTCCTTCCTGTGGGTCTGGGGAAAGCCTGATCAACATTCTATCTGTGAAGTTCCCAGGCACTCCCAACCCCAGCTGCTCCCACAAGAGCATACACACAGCACAGCCTCCACTACCCAGCCTGAGTGCTTTGCCAGTGGCCGTGGAGCACTTCGGCCACCCCAGCACAGTGCTTGATTCCACGGGGACAGAGGACAAAGCCGTGGGCCTGGTCTCTGCCCCGCAGGGTCTAAGCACATCGTTCAGGAATACAGAGCTGAGATCTGTGGCCAGAACATAAGCTCTGTTTAGAACACTGCGTAGAGTGAGACGTGGGTTTGTGTTCCAGCATGAGTGCTGGGTGAGTCCCCTTCCACAAGGCTGGTCTGGGAAGGGTGAGGCCTGTTTGCCAGCTTTGCATCTGCCTGAGGGACCCTGTGGCCTTAAACACCTAACAGCCCAGTGATCTGGGCGCAGAAAGCATGGCATAAAACTGGGTGGTCAGGCTAGCTACAGGGGCAGACACCAGCAGACTTGGTTGAGGGAACGTGAGCTGGGCAGTGCCCACAACTGTCTGCTGGGCAAAAAACTCCAGGCTGTGGGCACCTCACCAGCTACACAACCACGACAACATCACCCTGCCCTGAGATCCCCCACCCTTGACCTACTATACCAACAGACCACCCACAGACATACCCCACAACCCTCTCTGACTTTGCCAAGCACAGAGGACCAGTGGGCCTCCAGAATGCTGCGGGTCTCCTGGTGACCTAACCTTCAGCTCAGGCCACTGCTAAGGGATGGGGAGCACAACCCACCAGGGCCCCCCTTGGGGTTCAGGAAATGTGAGTATGGTGCTAGTGATTGGAAGGGGCTCCTCTAAGGCCTGGGAATGAACTTGGTGAGGGGGTCATCTCCCTTCCCCTACCCCCAGCACAGAGCACTGTGCTGAACACACTGTAATCTAAGAGTCTGTCTGCTAGCCCTTACCCTTAAGCACCATATACTGGATCATAGCCTGAATTACATCACTAAAAAAAATTATTCTAGTATCCATCACCTGTGAAACCCAATGCAGGAACCTAGCACAAAGAGAGATCCTATACAGAGCCTTAGCCCGCTGAAAACACCCAGAAAGGAAGCCAATCGACTATACTCAGCATACACCACAGTTAAACCCTCAAGCAAAATGATGAATAAGAAAACAAAAGGCCCCATCCAAGCAAAAGCAACTCCAAAAAGATAAACGAACACCAGCTCTCTCAGATGAGAAAGAATTTGTGCAAACACTCTGGCAATTCAAAGTATCTCCTCACCTCCAAACAACTGTACTAGCCTCTCAGCAATGGTTTTTAGACAGATTGAAATGGCTGAAATGACAGAAATAGAATTCAGAATCCGGATGGCAAGAAAGCTCAAGATCCAGGAGAAGGCTGAAATTCAATCCAAGAAATCCAGTAAAATGATTCAAGAGTCAAAAGGCAACATAGCCATTTTAAGAATGAACAAGCCAGGCGTGGTGGATCACACCTGTAATCCCCATCACTTTGGGAAGCTGAGGCAGGTAGATTGCTTCAGTTGGGGAGTTTGAGACCAGCCTGGGCAACATGATGAAACCCCATCTCTGCAAAAATATAAATCATTAGCTGGGCATGGTGGCGCATGCCTGTGGTCCCAGCTCCTCAGGAGACTGAGATGGGAGGATCACCTGAGCTTGAGAGGTTGAGGCTGCAGCAGTAAGTCATGGCCACACCACTGCACTTCGGTCTGGGTTACACAGCAAGACCCTGTCGAAAACAAAACAAAACAAAACAAAACAAAGGAAAAGAAAAGGAACCAAACTGAACTTCTGGATTTGAAAGATTCACTATAGGAATTTCATAATACAGTTGGAAACATTAACAAAAGAATAGACGAAGCTAAGGAAAGAATCTCAGAGCTTGAAGACCAGTCCTTCGAATCAACCCAGTCAAAAAAAAATGAAGAAAAAAGAATTTTTAAACAAAATCTCTAAGAAATAATGGATTATGTAAAAAGAACCAAACCTATGACTTATTGGAATTCCTGAAAGAGACAACTTGGAAAATATATTTGAGGATATAGTCCATGAAAATGTTCCCTATCTCACTAGAGAGGTGGGCATGCAAATTCAAGAAATTCAGAGAACCCTGTGACATACTATACAAGACCAGCCCCAAGACACATAGTCATCAGATTTTCCAAGGTCAACGCAAAAGAAAAAATTTTTAAGGCAGCTAGAAATAAGGGTCAGCTCACGTACTGAGAGAACCCCATCAGGCTACCAGCGGGCCTCTCAGCAGAAACCTTAAAAACCAGAAGAGACTGGGGCCTATTTTCAGCATCCTTGAAGAAAACAAATTCCAACCAAGAATTTAATATCCAGCCAAACTAAGTTTCATAAGGAAAGAAAAAATAAAGTCCTTTTCAGACAAGGAAACATTAAGGGAATTTGATACCATCAGACCTGCTTTGTAAGAGGTCCTTAAGGGAGTGCTAAACATGAAACAGAAGAACAATACCCGCTACCACAAAAACATACTTAAGTACATAGCCCACAGATACTATAAAGCAACTACACAGTTAAGTCTACAAAACAACCAGGTAACAACATGACAACAGGATCAAAACCTCACATCAATATAAACCTTGAATGTAAATGGTCTAAAGGCCCCTCAAAAGCCACGCAGTGGCAAGTTGGATTTAAAAAAATAAAACTCAACTATCTTCTCTCTTCAAGAGACCCATCTCACATGTAACAACACCCACAGGCTCAAAGTAAAAAGATGGAGAAAGATCTATCACAAAAACAGAAAATGAAAAAGTGCAGCGGTCACTATTCTTTTATTAGAGAAAATAACTTTAAACTAACAATAGTTAAAAAGGACAAAAAAGGGCATTACATAATGACAAAGGGTTCAATTCAATAAGAAGACTTAACTATACTACATATATAAATAAGTACCTAACTTTGGAGCACCCAGATTCATAAAATAAGTTCTTTTAGACCTATGAAGAGACTTACACAGGCACTCAATAATTGTGGGAAACTAACACTCTATTGACAGTGTTAGATAGATTGGGAAAGCAGAAAACTAACAAATTATGGACGTAAACTCGACACTTGAACAATCGGACCCAATACATCTACAGCATACTCCACCTAATATACCAGAATGTACATTCTTCTCATCTGCACATGGAATATACTCTAAGATCAACCACATGCTCAGCCATAAAGCAAGCCTCAATAAATTAAAAAAAAAAAATTCAAAATCATACCAAGCACACACTCAGACCACAGTACAATAAAAATAGAAATCAATACCAGACCTCTCAAAACCATACAATTACATAAAAATTAAACAACCTACTCCTAAATGAGTGTTGAGAAATCAACAAAATTAAGGCAGGAATCAAAAAATTTTTTTCAATTAAGGAAAACAGGGACACTAAATGCCTACACCAAAATATTAGAAAGACCTCAAATCAATAATCAAACATCGCATATAAACTAGAAAAATAAGAACAAACCAAGTCTGGGTGCAGTGGCTGACGCCTGTAATCCCACTTTGGGAGGTTGAGGCAGGAGGATCATTTCAGGTCAGGAGTTTGAGACCAGCCTGACCAACATAGTGAAACCCCATCTCTACTAAAAATACAAAAAAATTAGCCAGGCGTGGTGGTGTGCACCTGTAGTCCCAGCTACACGGGAAAGAGGCTGAGGCAAAAGAATAGCTTGAACCCGGGAGGTGGACATTGCAGTGAGCCGAGATCGCACCACTGCACTCCAGCCTGGGCAACACAGTGAGACTCCGCCTTAAAACCAACCAAAACAAAACAAACCAACCCTAAAGACAGCAGAAGAAAAGAAATAACCAAAGTCCAGAGTGGAATTGAATGCAATTGTGATCCAAAAATCTACACAAAGATTCAACAAAACCAAAAGTTGATTATTTGAAAGAATAAACGAGATAGACCACAAGCTAGATCAATAGAGGGAGACAGAGACAGACAGACAGAAGATCTAAATAACCACAATAAGAAATGACAAAGATAACATCATACCTGATCCCACAGAAATACCAAAGATCCTCAGAGACTATTGTGAACACCTCTACGTAAGCAAATTAGGAAATCTAGAGGAAACAGATACATTCCTGGAAACATACAACCTCCCAAGATTGAACCAGAAATTTAAAAAAAAAAAAACAAAAAACAAAACCTCAACAGACCAATCAGGAGCTCCTAAATTAAATCAATAATGAAAAAAACTTACCAACCAAAAAAAAAAAAAAAAAAAAAAAGCAGAAAACAAAAACCCCAGGGCAGATGGATTCACAGCTGAATTCTACCAGACATACAAAGAATTGGTACGAATGCTACTGAAACTATTTCACAAAACCAAGGAGGAAGGACTCCTCCCTGACTCATTCTATGAAGCCAGCATCATCCTGATACCAAAATCTGGCAGGACACAATGAAAAAAGAAAACTTCAGGCCAAAGCCCTGATGAACACAGATGCAAAAATCCTCAACGAAATACTAGCAAATTGAATCCAACAACACAACTAAAAGTCAATGCGTGACAATCAAGTGTGCTTTATTCCTAGAACGTGCGGTTGGTTCAACATACACAAATCAATAATGTGATTCACCACATAAACAGAATTAAAAACAAAAGCCATATGATCATTTCAATAAATGGAGAAAAAGCTTTCAATAAAATCCAACATTCTGGGCCGGGCGCAGTGGCTCACGCCTATAATCCTAGCACTTTGGGAGGCCGAGGCAGATGGATCATTTGAGGTCAGGAGTTCGAGACCAGCCTGGTCAACATGATAAAACCCTGTCTCTACTAAAAATACAAAAATTAGCCAGGCATGGTGGCATGTGCCTGTAATCCCACTTACTCAGGAGGCTGATGCAGGAGAATCGCTTAAACCTGGGAGGCAGAGGTTGCAGTGAGCTGAGGTCACGCCACTGCACTCCAGCCTGGGTAACAGAGGGAGACTCTGCCTCAAAAAAAGAAAAAAAAGAAAAAAATCCAACATCCTTGCATGATAAAAACCCTCAAGAAACCAGGCATCAAAGGAATATTCCTCAAAATAGTAAGAATCATCTATGACAAACCCACAGCCTATGTGATACTGAATGATGGCAAAAACTGGAAGCATTCCCCTTGAAAACTGGAAAAGACAAGGATGCCCACTCTCATCACTCCTATTCAACACAGTACTCGAAGTCCTACACAGAACAATCAAGCAAGAGAAAGAAATAAAACGTATTCAAATAGGAAAAGAAGAAATCAAACTATTCCTCTTCTCTGATGGTATGATTCTATACCTAGAAAACCCTAAAGACTCTGACAAAAGGTTCCTAGAACTGATAAATGACTTGAGTAAAGTTTTAGGATATAAAATCAATGTACAAAAATCAGTAACATTTCTATACACCAATAACATTACAGCTGAGAGCCAAATCAAGAATGTAAGCCTATTTACAATAGCAAAGAAAAGAATAAAACACCTAAGAATACAGCTAACCAAGGAGGTGAAAGATCTCTACAAGGAGGACTACAAAACACTGCTGAAAGAAATCAGAGATGATACAAATAAATGAAAAAAAGGATTAGAAGAATCAATATTGTTAGAATAGCAATTCTGCCCAAAGCAATCTACAAATTCAGTGCTATTCCTATCAAACTACCTATGTCACTTTTCACAGAATTGAAAAAAAACTATTCTAAAATTCATATGAAACCAAAAAAGAGCCCGAATAGCCAAAAGAATTCTAAGCAAAAAGAACAAAGCCAGAATATCATATTACCCAACTTCACTATACTACTGGGATACAATAACCAAAACAGCATGGTACTGGTGGGGGGAAAAAACAAAAAACAAAAAAACACAGACACACAGACCAACAGAACAGAATGCAGAACCCAGAAATAAAACCGAACCATCTGATCTTTGACAAAGTCAACAAAAATAAACTGTGGGGAAAAGATGCCTTGTTCAATAAATGGTGCTAACTGGCTAACCATATGCAAAAGAATGAAACTAGACCCCTGCCTATCACCATATAAAAAAATTAAGATGGATTACAGACTTCAATGTAAGACTTCAAATTACAAAAATCCTAGAAGAAAATCTAGGAAATACCCTTCTCAATATCAGCCTTAGCAAAGAATTTATGACTAAGTTCTAAAAAGAAACTGCAACAAAAACAAAAATTGACCAGCAGGACCTAGTTAAATTAAAGAGATTCTGTGCAGCAAGAGATACTATCAAGAGGGTAAACAGACAACCTATAGAATGGGAGAAAATATTCAAAATATTCACAAACTATGCACCTAACAAAGGTCTAATATCCAGAATCCATCAAAAACTTAACTCAACAAGTAAAAAGTGACCCCATTAAAAAATGAGCAAAAGACATGGATACTTCTCAAAGGACATAAAAGTGGCCAACAAATATATTTATATAAAAAAGTCATCATCACAAATCATCAGAGAAATGCAAATGAGATACCATCTCACACCAGTCAGAATGGTTTTCTTAAAAAGTTAAAAATCTGGCAGATATTGGCAAGGCTGTAGAGAAAACGGAACACTTACACATTGTTGGTGGGAATGTAAATTAGTTCAGCCACTGTGGAAAGCAGTTTGGAGACTTCTAAAGGAAGTGAGAGTTGAACTATCATTTGACCCAGCAATCCCATTACTGGGTATATACGCAAAGGAAAATAAATCATTCTACCAAAAAGACACATGCACCCGTATGTTCACCATAGCACCATTTACAACAGCAAAGACATGGAATCAACCCAGGTGCCCATCAATGGTGGACTGGATAAAGAAAACAGTACATATATACCATGGAATATTAGGCAGCCATAAAAAAGAATGAAATGTCCTTTGCAGCAACATGGATGCAGCTGGAGGCCACTGTCCTAAGTGAACTAGTGCAGACACCGAAGAGCAAATACTGCATGTACTTGCTCATATGTGGGCGCTAAACACTGAGTACACATAGACATAAAGTCAGGAACAACAGACACTGGGGAACAGAATAAGGGGAAGGGAGGATATGAGGCTAGAGTTGAAAAACTAACTACTAGGTACTATGGTCACTACCGGAGTGACAGATTCATCTGTACTCCAAACCTCAACATTACGCGATATACCTTCGTAACAAACCTGCACTTGTATCTCCTTATTCAAAAATAAAAGTTAAAAAAATGGAAAAAAAAAAAAAAGGTATATAGACTAATAGACTAAGACCGGAAAAGAGAACAGGGACAGGGAAATAATATAATGTAAGTGATCAGCAGCTTTCTCTTTTAACATATACTTTTATGCTATGTTGCAATTTTGAAAATAAATGAACAATTTAAACACATTAACAGAAGCCTCTCATCTGGCAAAATAGGTACAGAACTCAAAAGCATACATTTTAAATCTGAAGAGAGCCAAGGTAACCCCATAGGCCACCTCCTTCATTGATGGATGAAACACACGCCCTGGGATGTGGCTCCCCAAGATGCCAGGCCAAGGGAGCAGGGAGCAGGCCCACCTCAGCAGATATCCTATTCTTATGGTGCCTTCACCTTTTCTTCAGAGATTTCAACTTCACAAATGTGAAACCCACAGGTTCTTCTTGAGTTGGAGACATCTGAATAAATTAGCACTTTATGAGCCAGTGGGACCCAAGAGCAGGGCTAGTGTTCACTCACCTATGCCTCATGACTTGAACGAAGTCCTTGCTCTTTAACTGGAAGTACAGCTCTGTCATTCCCTCCACACGACAAAGTACCACCTCCAGACAGAGTGTTTTCAACACTCCATGAAATTTTGGCAGCAGAAAGAACACAGCATTCATGAACCTGGCGGGGAAGGGAATTGGTGAGAGGAGGGCCAAGGACCCTCCTGCCCCCACAGGATCCCTGGACTGCCCATACCTGTCTGCAAGAGGAGGAAAGCTCTTGGTCACTTTGTTCAAGCACACAATAAACTTGTCCTCCATAGTATTCTGATGTTGCTTCAATTGTTTTGCAACCAATTCACACAGAGACTCCTCCAGTATCTGAAAAATGAAGTTTATTTTCAAATACACAAAAGTGGAAATGTAGGTTAAGCACTGAAAGCAAGGTTTATCTTGAGTATTTAAGTGAGCCCAATGAAGGTGCTCAATGTTATCACCTACAACAAGGTAGATGATGGGACAGTAGGTGCTGGGGATGTCTGCTGGTCTACACTGACCATCGCACACCCTTAGGCTCCGGATCCTTGAGTTCCTACACCTCGGTGAGCCAGTCCACATCACTGTGCTCTGTGCTGAGCACCCAGGTGTCTGGCTCATGTAGATGTCAGACCAATGAAGATTAGTGTTTCCTACTGACACCAAAACACTTGGTAGGACCAGTAAGTCCTTTGAGAAGCTAAGCTAAATATTATTTGAGACATATTTTATGATGTTCAGATTTCTGA
The DNA here is from genome assembly GCF_028878055.3 of Symphalangus syndactylus. Lineage (NCBI taxonomy): Eukaryota > Metazoa > Chordata > Mammalia > Primates > Hylobatidae > Symphalangus > Symphalangus syndactylus. The sequence continues at coordinate 69,782,109 of NC_072429.2, read as the reverse complement.
TAAAAAATATTCACATAGACTAGAATTTTCAAGCAATTCTATTCACACAGCAGTCCCTATCACTGTACTGTCTGCTCATGTCCTGCCTCTTTTCACCAAGTGTTGCTACCTGTTATATATTCATCTGTGTACCATCTGTCTCCCCTCCCCAACTGCCAGCTCCTCAAGGGCAGGGACATGACCTGTCCTGTTCCCTACTGCATCCCTAGAACCAGAAAGTCCTCAAATGTCCTCCACACAGAGAAGCACTCAGTAGAGTCCACTGGAAGGAAGCAACGGAAAACACTGCTGTCCTTTCTGACTCACCTCCTTCCTCACAAACATCAGAAAGAGGCATAGGCATCGTTTCAAAGTCACAAAGACAGAACAGTTTTTCAATGCAAACTCAACACAGACTGAGCGCCTCAAATCTGAAAATCCAGAATCCTCCAAAATGTAAAACGTTTTGAGCCTCAGAATGACACTCAACAAAACGTTCACTGGAGCATTTGAATTTTGAATTTTTGAATTAGGGATGTTCAAACAGTAACTATCATGAAAATATTGCAAAACCAGAAAATGGAAACACTCCTGGGCCCAAGCATTTTGGAACAGAGATACTGAATCTGTAGTATGAGGCTATTTTTAAATTATCTTAAGAAAAACCCTTAACACAAAATCACAAATTTCAACGGCCTGAACCCCATATAGAATACATATAGTATTACACTACCAATTCATCAGATGTCTTTTTATTTAAAGTATTTAATACAACACAATGAAATGATCACAATCTAGCAAGTAAAGAAAGCAAGTTATAAAACAGTATGAATAACAGAGACCAAGGACAGTGGAGCTGTGTGCCACAGGTGCTGAGGGACGTTGCGTGGGAAGAATGCGAGCCTCTCTTACTGACTTCTTTTTATTTTTTTTGAGATGGAGTCTCACTCTGTCGCCCAGGCTGGAGTGCAGTGGTGTGATCTCAGCTCACTCCAACCTCTGCCTCCCAGGTTCAAGGGATTCTCCTGCCTCAGCCTCCCAAGTAGCTGGGATTATGGGCGTGTGCCACCGTGCCCAGCTAATTTTTGTATTTTTTGTGGAGGCAGCGTTTCACTATTTTGACCAGGCTGGTCTTGAACTCCTGACCTCAAGTGATCTGCCTGCCTTGGTCTCCCAAAGTGCTGGGATTACAGGCATGAGCCACAGCACCCGGCCTCTTACCAACTTCTTTATGTTTACTCTGCTTTCTAAATTTCTACGATAAATCTGTATCACTTTTATATTCAGAAAAATATATGTAAAACAGAAGTGTTTTTTCTTCTTAAGTTGAAATTTAAGTCATGAGAAATTAAACCTGGGGATCTACTGTAACTTGCTCCATTTATGGTGGAAATGAAGCATATTATGTAGATTTAAACCTCATATTTAGGGATGTTAGAATCATCTTGTAAAAAAGTTATACTGAATTTAAAAAATCTGTTCATTTACAAAAATAGCGGATAATCCCTAAAATGAATTACAAGTAATGTTTGATCTTCCCAAAGGGGTCATCTTAATTTTATTTTAAATCCAAACAAATCCATACTTGGTGACATGGACAAGGGTCCAATCACAGCACTGGGCCGACTGGTGCCTGCTCAGGACCACCTGGCTTCTCCTGAGCCTCTCCTCATCCTGTCCTTTCTTTCAGGAGAGTAACTGAGCTGGGGATGCAAACTTGAGAATCATGAACACAAAGGCAGTCTATATAAAGCCATCAGGCTGGATGAGGCGGGCAGGGGAGCAGTGAGTGAGGCCAAAGCCAAGCTGTGGAGGTGGTCAGGGAAATGCAGCTGAGGAAAGAGAGAAGGGGCTGCCACAGGAAGAGGACAGGAGCCAAGAGTGTCCTCAGGGTGTGACCAGCTGGGCCACCCAGACAGGCTCTGCAGCAGCAAGATCCCCAGGGATCCACAGAGCACCTTATCCCAGTGATGACCCTGAAACCCACTACCCTGCTTGGGCAACATGGCGAAACCTTGTTTCTACAAAAAATACAAAAATTAGCCAGGCATGGTGGCATATGCCTGTAGTCCCAGCTATTCGGGAGGCTAAGGTGGGAGGATGGTTTGAGCCCAGGAGTGCAAGGCTGCAGTGAGCTATGATTACACCACTGCACTCCAGCCCAGGTGACAGAGCAAGACCCTAGCTCTAAAAAGACTTTAAAACAATAAAGAACATGTTACTTCTTCATTCATTCCTCTTATCTGAACAGCGCACTGCACTTAAAAACGTTCAGTTAGGCTCATCTCAGTCCTGTCCAGTGGGCAAAGCAGCAGAGCTGAGAGGGTCGCCTAGGAGGTCCCTGCCCCTGTTCAACAGCTACACCAAAAACTGCAAGGGGAGGAATGGACTGGGAGAGGACAGCAGCTATCTACCAGGACAATTTCCTCCACAAGGAAATCCTGAGACCAAGTTCACAGTAATAAAAGCTGGTTAAATACTCTCATCCTGATTTTACATTACCAAGTCGGTTGCTGATCTCTCCACGTTCACCAAGTTTCCAAGGTGTTTAAAAATCATGTGCCCTCTCTAAAAAACTGAGTATTATATTTGCTATATTATAGTAAGAAACAGTAAAATATTAATAAATGCAGATGCCCATTTTGTTTCTAATACCATTCAAGAAATAAACATGTAAGTATCAAGGGTCATAACAAATCAAAATAGAGTAAGAGGTATTTATTGAAAATTGCGTAGCACACTCACGTTTTTCCTCTCCATAACATATCGCAGTATAAGTCCTAGAACTTCTGCTGCAGCGGCATACACTTCTTTATATCTTACAAAGGACATATTATTCACCAAAGCCTGAAAGTATCTACAATAAACACAGAAAAGACATATACATCAAATAAACCATTGTTGTTCCATAAATATAAATGACATTTTTCCCTCTCATGTCATATTGACAGCCTAAGTTGAGGAAATCTAAATATAGAATGTGATGCAAATTCCATGCACAAATGCACACATCAGCATGTATGTAAGGGTGCCCGATGTCATAACCGCATATAAGGCAGTCTGCTGTCCCATCATGCAGAACCGCTGCAGCTGGACCATCCCACAAGGCTGAACAGACAGAAAGGTGCAGTGAAAGAAAGAGCTACTATCCAAGATCACGGGACACTGACTCCCTTTCAAAACCCACCTACTATAGCAGGACAAGGACAATAAAATGAGAAAGAGCATACTCCCAGTGCCGTCTGTGTGAGGAGGCTTCCCAGGGAGCCGCCCATTCACTGTCAGCACTCAGGGGACTCTGCAAGGTTATCCTGGCGTAGAAGCCAAAGCCCCAGCCAGTGACTATCTAAAAGGAGCCGAGTTCCCACTGAGGCTGCTACAAAGCTGGCTGCCTCAGCCCTGAGGTCATGTGTCGTCTCTGGCACCAGTAACTGGTCCGATGGTGCTGGGGGGCCAACATGGAGGACTAAACAGAGAGAGTGATTGGGCAGGGCAGGCGGAAACCCAGGGAGTGGCCAGAAGTCAACACTGACTTCACAACCCTCAGGAGCAGGACAAAGATGTCCTGCTCCTTTTATGATGTCCCGGAACCATCTTTCTGAGGCCTCTTGTCTTGGCATGTCACACCCAGCTGCCCTAGCTCCCAGGCAGGATGGTGCAGCCCAGCGTCTACCAGCCCTCACGGTCAGAGAGCCCAGAACAAAGCCTCCTGAGGGGCCTGCATTACTTTTGAGGATAAATGTTCAGAATATCAGTTTAGAAAATAAGAAATACTTAACACCTCTCACCTGCCAGTATGTATATGAAAAAATTACACTGTTTTAAACACCTACATTTCTCATTTGCCCCAAACATATTTTTTCTTCCAAAAAAATCTAAATCCATCTTTCTAAATTTAGGTAGAAAAAAAAAATTTTTGGTACAGATGGGGTCTTGCTATGCTGTCCAGGCTGGTCTCAAACTCCTGGACTCAAGCAATCCTCCTGCCTTGGCCTCTCAAATGTGTTAAGAGTTACAGGCATGAGCCACCATGCATGACCCAGAAACATTTGTAACATGGGCCTGGTCCTTAAATTTATCAAAACTGCACCATATTGAAGTCTGTCAATCCAGTTTGGGTAGACGTGACCTAAAAAATAATCAAGCAAACACGTACTCGCTACTCTGGATGCCACACTGAGGGTCATAGGGAGGCAGGTCATTGGCCATCACGATGCCTAGCAATTGAATCCCTACTGAGTTGTCTTTAGAATTAGGATCTTTACCGGAAAACTTTTCAAATATTAACCTGAAACATAAGCACAAAGGAGAAAATTGAGACTGTCACATAATCAAATAAAAAGCAGGAAGACAAATACAGAATTTTATTTTTTTGAGACAGAGTCTCACTCTCGCTCAGGCTGGAGTGCAGTGGCGCGATTGGGACGGAGTCTTGGAGTCTCGCTTTGTCACCCAGGCTGGAGTGCAGTTGGCGCGATCTCGGCTCGCTGCAAGCTCTGCCTCCTGGGTTCACGCCATTCTCCTGCCTCAGCCTCCCAAGTAGCTGGGACTACAGGCGCCTGCCACCACACCTGGCTAATTTTTTGTATTTTTTAGTAAAGACAGGGTTTCACCATGTTAGCCAGGATGGTCTCAATCTCCTGACCTCGTAATCCGCCCGCCTCGGCCTCCCAAAGAGCTGAGATTACAGGCGTGAGCCACCGTGCCCGGCCAAATACAGAATTTTCTAAAGCTAATCTTCAGGGTAAGAAATGCTTTTTCTTTATTTCTGTTTCTTCCCCAGGTCTAGCTTTGACTTTATAGATAGAAATGCTTTCTTTTTCTTTTCCCATATCCAATACCCCTGCTTGCTAACACCTCCTGTTCACATCCAGGTTCCTCCAGCTTTGTAACACTGGCAATTTTATCGCCCTCATATTTTAATTATTTGCCTAAATTCTCCCTTAGTTGATAGCAAAACTTTTTGAAAGTTTTAGCTTGCCTTAGGCTACAAAAAAAGGAATTACACACAAGTCCTACCCACCTCCCACCACCCTCTACCCCACGGGCCAATGGAGGGTGGTGCCCCTCCCCAGAGTGGGGACATCAGAGGCAAGCTGAGGCAGAGGGCAGGGCCACTGGAGGGCGCGAGACATGCATCTGGTGCCACACTCTGGAGGCTGTGGTTTTATAGTAATAATAAATTATTTTCTTCCTCCTATCATTTCAGGTAATTAAATTTCACTGTAATCATCATTTACCACACACCATATTTTAACCTAAATTTCTAAACAATACTGCAAAAACCAGTAAACATACCTATAAGGGATGGATAAACAATCCTTCCAGCACTCGACAAGGGTCTTTATAATTTCAAGGTTGTGTCTAAACACAGCTCTTTTTGGATGAAAGACATGTTTCATTAGGAAATTAAGCAATCGATTTGCTAACACTTCATCTTTAGGGACCCCCTGAAAAGGTAGAGAAATTCTATATTAATATGCAGCATTCCATTCTGGAAAAGCATTTTTTAACTCGAGTTAATTTATAAAAGAAATCTGGCATTTTACATGAGTCTGGCTCCTGTTCAAAGCCCTGTGATTTTTCAGAAACAGACAACAACAAAGGCTGACCTGGCAAGAGGACCAGGCACCGCCGGCGCTGCGGTCTCGGAGCTGCCGTCCAGGGTGCAGGCTGCCAGCCCATGCCCCATGCAAACTCCTCTGCTTTCCTCCCTGGAGCCTCCATGCCTAGGACCCTTTATCTGAGGCCCTGGACAGGGGTCACTTGCAGGGCAGGGGAGCAGCATGAAGGCACTTTCCCCACTCTGACTCAGTATCCAGTGCTTTCTGACTCAGCTCTTCCCCATAAAACTGCAGAGCCTCCTGTTCGGGGCCTCTCAACGGTGAGACGGCCCATGTCTGTGCTAATCCATCTGGATGCTGAGCAGTGCACCACTCTAGGGGCAAACAGAACAGGGGGAGTCTCCCTCCAGTGTTAGCCTCTCACTTCCATGACTCCAGAGTGAGTAAAAGCTTCACGGCAACCTTCTTTCTGGCTTGCTGTTGCTGTATTCAGCTACCCCAAGCCTGGCAGTTCCACTCTCTTGAGTTCAGCTGAGCCGCTGACAGCTACATCAATCTCTTCCAACGGACCCTTAGTTAAACTAAACCCCTCTTAATTTTTTCATTTTATTAAGCAGAAAACAAAGTATTTCATTACACTAGGACAAAGAAATCTAAATTTGGTTAACTGAAACAAATGAGATAGGCACATCCAGAGACAAGCTTATGAGAAAGCTCCATGTATTTTTGTGTGGGCGGGCGGGGGTGTGGGGGTGTGGGGGGTGGGGGGAGCTGGGGGAACATAGTCTCACTCTGTCACCCAGGCTGGAGCACAATAGTGCACAATTTCAGCTCACCACAACATCCGCCTCCCGGGTTTAAGCAATTCTCCTGCCTCAGCCTCCCGAATAGCTGGGATTATAGACATGAGGCACCACGCCCAGTTAATTTTTGCATTTTTTCAGTACAGATAAGGTTTCACCACGTTGGCCAGGCTGGTCTCAAACTCCTGACTTCAAGTGATCTGCCTGCCTTGGTCTTCCAAAGTGCTGGGATTACAGGTGTGAGCCATCATGCCTGGCCCCGCATGTGTATATTATATTTAATACAGACTGTTCCTACTATCTCCTCACATGAAAACGTTTGTATGCTGTCAGTGTCCACAGTTTTAAACGAGTAGGCAAAGCTCCAACACACACGTCTACACTGGTGGGTATTGCATTTGCCTCAACATAACACGGTGTTATCATCTGGCAGCTACTGCTTTAGCCCTAATCTTGCCATTCCTGGTATCAGTCAATACTCTGGGAGTAGAGAAGCTGGCACAAATGCCAACATCCAGGGAATTCAGGACAGAAGTCCTCAGAGCCTCCCATTCAGGGTTGGTTGACATTCAGTTTACACAATAGTTTTAATAAATTTGCAATCTCATTTCTAAGGCAAGTAAAGGCAGCAAACAAAACAAAACAAACACCTGACAGCTTCACAAGAAAAGCAAGGTCAGACGAATTACCAAAGGCAAAGGAAACAAAACAAAACCAAAGCAGGCTGAGGCCATGTGGTTTAGGAGCACACCAGCAATGTAGCAACAAATGCTGAAAACCACAGCACAGTCAGTGAGAGGGACCTGAATTATGTGTCACAGGCTCTATAGGCTATTGGCAAAGGATAATATATTAACATAAAAGATGCATCAATCCTTACTGTCGGAGTGGCCAAGCCTGTCCATGAAAGAATAGTGGCCACTATCTCAACCACCATGTAGTGAATTCCTTCTCCTCCATTGTTTTCAGAAGCAGCCAGCTGCAGCAAGGGGCTAAGCCAGTGCTTTGCGTAAGGGCGAAAGACCTACAAGAGGATGTAAAAGTCAAACATCAAAGAATGGTCTTAAATTGCCAAAATATTAATATAAGACTGTATCTTCCATCGGCTAAAATTTTATACTATGACTGGACCTAAAGCCAAAAGGGAGGTAAGCATGTTAAAGTGAAGTCATTAGTGTGGGCCCTAATCCAGTATGACTGGTGTCCTTATTAAAAGAGGAAATCAGGACACAGAGACAGATACAAGGGGAAGATGTGGCGAAGACACAGGGAGAATGCCTCTGACACACCACACAGTGCTTGAGGCTGCCAGAGGCTGGGAGCAGCCTGGACCAGGCTCTCTCATAGCTCTCGAAGGAACCAACCCTGCCAGCAGCTTGATCTCAGGCCACGGCTGTCTGAGTCCCCCCAGTATGGCACCCTGAGACCACATGCCCAGGGTGTGAAGAATCAAGTGAGCCCTGAGGAAAGCAGGTGCCGCTGCAGCCCTAGAGCAATCTGTCAGGGACCTCCTGACAGACTCGCCACGTCTGCAGAGCTGCCCAGAATGACCTTCTATGGAGCCAAGTGGATGGTGTCACCCCACCACTTGGTGCCCTTAGTCGTTCCCTGGTGCTCAATGAATGAGCCCAACCCTCTGCATAGCTCTGGATGGCCTGGCCTGGCTCTGGTCCAGGCCACACTCCCACAGCCCGGCAGTCAGTGCAGACCTGCATTGCTCACCCAGGGACCACCCGTGCTATTCTACTCCTTCCCTGCCTAGTGCAAACTCTCACTGCACTTCACCACGTCTAGCTCAAAGGCCTTTCCAAAATCGACTCCAAGATGCTCCTACCTTACAAACTCAGCAACTGCCTAAGAGTCAGCCGTTTTTCATATAGAGTTAACAGGAATATTTTCTCCCCGCCTCCACCCCCCGCTTTTTTTTTTCTACTATAAGGAGAGAACGTTGGCAGCCATTAGAAAGCGGCTACATGTACTTTATACAAAGACCACTTCTAACTCACGAGAGGTGAATTTATATGTGTTAAAAACGATAAAAGAATGGTGATGAACAAGTAGATAAATATTGGATGGCTAATCAGAGAACAAAAATGTCATGCTCTGTCCCTTTACATTTTCCTTTTTTGTGTGTTTTTAAGTATATTCACAGAATTGCAATTGATTCATTCATAGAATTGAATAAACAGACTTATAGAATCTATTCAAAGAATAAACAAAGAATCAATTTTCAAAGAATAAAGAAATAATCAATTACTTACCTCTTCTGTATTAATAACAAGCTTGGCTAAGAAGAGACGGATATTTAATGGTACTAATGGATTTCCCAGTTTGCCATGGAGGAATTTCATCCAAGGAGGAAGATCTCTTGGCACTGAATCCTAAAATAAAACATTCAAAATTACCTTAAAAAGTGGAATAAGGCCGGGCGCGGTGGCTCACGCTTGTAATCCCAGCACTTTGGGAGGCCGAGGCGGGCGGATCACGAGGTCAGGAGATCGAGACCACGGTGAAACCCCGTCTCTACTAAAAATACAAAAAAAAATTAGCCGGGCGTGGTGGCGGGCGCCTGTAGTCCCAGCTACTCGGAGAGGCTGAGGCAGGAGAATGGCGTGAACCCGGGAGGCGGAGCTTGCAGTGAGCCGAGATTGCGCCACTGCACTCCAACCTGGGCGACAGAGCGAGACTCCGTCTCAAAAAAAAAAAAAAAAAAAAAAGTGGAATAAAATAATGATACATTTTGATATTATGGAAAAACAATGATAAAGTAAGACATGAACAAAAAAAATTACATTTATTTGATAAGCAGTTTGGTTTTGTCTTCAATATTAAATGTTCATTCTCAATATGACACCAATGAATATAGTGTTAACAGGTAAGATGAGTGGGAAAAGCACCTCTTCTCCTTGAGGCGGGCCCAGGCTTCTGTGCATGTGCTTCACCAGGGCCGTCAGGGCCGCCATGCACTCGTGCCGATTGAGCTCGTCCATCTCCAGCTCCAGCACATCATCATGCACCCCGGGGTCCCGCTGCTCCTGCGAAAGGGAGGGCCCAGGAGAGCAGAGGGTACAGTTAACATTCAGTGGACAAGGCAGTGGATGTGGGAGGCTCTTTCTGGGGGAACAGCATATAACAAACACTTAGGTAATAATGATAATTTGGTAATAATATCAAATATACTCACACTGTACAATTAACACATAAGAAAGATTTCATGTCTTCCTTGCATCCCAAGTACATAGTCCCCCTGCCCTGTCTGCCCAGTCACTCCACAGGGTGGCTCCTGAGGTCAGATGTCTCTGTTACACTGGCCCCTGACCCCCATCTATGGTCAATCCCCAGGGTGGCTCCTCAGGCCAGATGTCTCTGGTATGTTGACCCCCTGACCTGTCTGTATGGTGACTCCCCAGGAGTGCACCTCAGTCAAAGCATCTTTGCTATGTTGATCCCTGACCTCCTACTGTGCTGATGATATCTGACTGCTGAGTCTACAGAATAAAAGGCTAGGAATTAGATCTTGGGAAATTCTCCAAATTAACTCTATACTCCAAGGGTTGTCAATGGACAGAGAACTGGCTTCCTGTAGTAACAGCAAGGCATAGCTGTGACCCCCTTTCTTCACAAACATCGACAATATTCTTTTAGTATGTGAAATGTGATCACCCGTCTCCGAAAACGACCAGTGGCAGGTCTAGGGTCTTGGGAGCTGTATGAATAGCTCTGAACTCCGGTTGAGAAATCAAATTGACTCATTTCCTCACTCAGGGTACTGTCTGCCAAATATGACAGGGAAGACATATAGGAGGGACCATCTGAAATATAAAAAAGGAGAAAATTACGTGTATTCAAATATAATCAGTAAGAAATGTATTTCTCTAAACTCAAATGATATGAAAATTAAAGGGTATTTTAATCTAAGGTTTTCATCAAGCTGGTGATTATTAACCTATTATCCAGATTAAGAAAGCAAAAAAGAAATGAGGAAGAGACCTCATTTTCTTTTTGTTGTTATCAAGCAGTTATTCTGTCATAGACAAGGAAATTGTTATACTGGTCCAATTTTGCATATGATTAACAAATTTTCTTTGCATTTAAAATTTTGATGATGTACATTTTGCCCATTAAGTCTAACATAAATGTGGGAAGAAATACTACTGAAAAGTAGCTAATCCAAAACACCTAAGGGATTTAGAAAACTGGTCCAAATTTTATTGTCATATCAAGAAATGATGATAATGCTATAAGGAAAAATTAAGCAAAAAACAAAAACAAGGAGCATATAGAGGGATAGTGGACTAATTTTAAATAGGGAGGCCAGGAGGAGTCTACTTCAGGGGTTGACATTAAACAAAATGTCATGAGGTATGCTGACACCTGGGGTTGTGGGTATTAGACAAAACTGCAAGTGCAAACGACCTGGGGCAAAAGCAGGCCTGGCACCTACAAGGCACAGGCAAGGGCCATATGCTGGAGTGAGCAGGAAGAAGGGCTGCAGGGGAGGGGGTCGGCAGGTCAGGGGCCTTGAGCAGCTCTGTCCTGCTGGAGATGGGAACCCACAGTGAGGTTGGGCACAGAGTGGCTGGAAAGGACTTGTATTCTAATGTAGACTTCTGAATGTATCTAAATAACATACAAATACAATCCATATGCAAACAATAAGACACTAAGCTAATTTTGTACTTTTAAAAAAGTGTAACATATCTGAGCCCCATCTGGCCGCTCTGAGACCTTTTTATGCAGCTAAGTTTAGCTAAGTACATTTCTTTCAAAATATAATTCCATTTGCAACTTAAAATACTTTTTCAAACTCAATTTCAATGTTTTAGGGTACTTAAAGTATTTTCTATTTACATAAAAAATACCTTACTCCTCTATTTGTCTTAGAACCAAACAAAACAACCCATCGATTTGAATCCTTTCTCGTGATTTTGAAAACATCCTACCTGAATCCCCATTTGCTGCTTCTCTGGCTTCTTTCCTAATTTCAATGTACTTTTTCTTTCTTTCCATAGGAAGCTATTGGGCAGAACAAATAAACAATGTAAAACATTTTATAATAATAGTCATACTTTTTCTGTTTTAATAGCAATCTGGCAAAAAAAAAATTACAAATTTTTAAACAAAACAAAACAAAAAATTTTAAAACAAAACATATTTAAAAGCACTCAAAAATAACCTCAAAAAGAGACTAGTGAGTGTCCCTTAAGGAAAGCCCTTCCTGCAGATTCCCACAGAACTCGGCCCAGGCACTTAACCTCCATCTCAGCTCTGGTACAGCTCACTGCGTACAGTGTGTACCAAGCTCTTATGCCTGGATTGCTGATAAATTTTATTTATCTCTGAACCTCAATTTCTTCAAATCTAGTTATGATATATCATAGTACCTGTAATTGTTGTAAAATATAGAAGCAACATACAGCATGTGTCTACACACTTAATAAACTGGTGCTAATTTTGTTGTTTTTTAGTTCTTTGAACATATGCCTAGAAAACAATCCTAGTCTTGTTCAGAAGTACAAGGCAGGATCACCATTCACATGTAGTGGTGAAGCACTAAGACATGGTGGAGATCAGCAGCTGTGTGGGGAAAGTGCATGCCATAGTGGATGAGCTCAGCTCTCTGCCCACCTTCCCATTTCCAATGGGTGGTGAAGGCAGCAACCACCACATTCTCACCAACTGCCCAACTGCTGAGGTTGGCATGTCAATCTGAGCTTGGCTAAAACAAACCTTGTCCTATCTGCCAGAGCATGTCTTCCAGTTAACCCATGACTTCTCCATGATCCTGCCACGTTGCCCAAGCAAAGCCACAGTAAGGATCTCAACTTCTTTGACTGGAGCAATTCACTCAGAAAACAACTTCTGGGATACGTCCTAACACTTCCTTTTACTGGCACCGTCTTTCCTTCACATGTCAAGAGATGAAATCAAGTTCTGACAAATTTTGTAGTTGCCTGAGATTGTATCTGAAGCTACAATTGCCAGATTTTGTAGAAACTACATGAAACCACCAGTTTTTGTTGAAAGCCAGCTTGAATATTGGCAACTTAACGTGTTTGACATAATATGGTTTTCTTTGTGAGCGCTTGGTAAGTTTTTTTTAACTTAGAACATTGAAAATTTCACTCACCTCAACTTCTACAGGAAAATTATAGCGGCGCTTCAGGTCGATCAGATTTTCAAAAATAAGCAAGTTCTGTAAATACAAAGAATCATGTAAAAATAGCTGAATGGTGAAGATCCTCATAACCGATGTTACTTTAGAATTAATGCTATGTAATAGCTCATGGAAAAGCACTCCAGCTTTAAATATACCTATGCAGAATTAAACGAACCACATCTTTAATATAAGATGGTGCAAATTATCTGTAAGTTTAACTGATATAATCTAACTTTTGAACTCCTACAATGACAATAGTGCACACCTTAGGAGAGGCCTACCTTTTCTGGCTTTTCACTAAACAGAAAACCTTGGTAAAATTTTAACTCATTGAAGACACAGCAGATGACAGATATGGCGCAGTTGTATGCTGCACAATGGTAAAGTCTTCTCCTCTCCAGCAGCTGATTCTCTCCTGCCATGTTCTCTGTAAATGCATCATAGCACAATCTGCAGAGAGATCCATGTGACAAATCAATTCACACAACATGGCAATCACTGCTCAAACCCAACAATGCCGGACAACAGGACCTAATGCCATTCAGCCCTTCTCGAGGGTCAGGCTTGTGCCAGGCAGAGTACTGGGCACTGGAAATATGAAAAGGAGCATGTCACCCATCTCACAGCAAGGGCAGCATACATACAAGGATCTTGCAACACAGTGGTCAGTGATGCAACGGCATCAAGTGCAGTAAGTAAAGAGAGGGAAGCAAGGAGGACAGACAACAGTCTAGTCATGACTGAATGGTGACATCATTCACTGATGAGGTAAGATAGCACCAAGTAAGAGGAGGGTAATAATGAATTTGTTTGGAGATGCAAAATGAGACACGGCAAAAGTCTGTGTTCAATATTTACTAGGAGGAGAACTCCATTAAAAGACAAGTTTTAGAGAAAATACATTTGATTACTTTCGTACTGTTTAGAATGCCAGTTAAAAAATATTTACTATGCCTTTAATTTCAAATCTCAGAAAAAATAAAATACTCTAAATCTTTTGTTACTGAAAATCACAGCACTAAAATAAACATCAAGCTATTCAAGGGGAAAAACAGCAGGAAAAGAACAGTAAAAGGAAAAAGTTTTATTATTTGTAAAATATTAGTACAAGATAAAACAACTGTTATCTAATACACCCTAAATTAACGCCCTAAAATTCACCTAAGTGGTTTGTAAGAAGAAAACTATAAAAGCTCAGTATCTAAATAAAATATTTATTCACACTATATACACACATAAAAATATATGTACCCAAAGCATTGATAAATAAAATAGAATCCAAAATTAAGTAAAATCTTACTTAATCAGTGTCTTTGTAAGTTCATTTCCTTCTGTAATACACGAGCCATGGAAAACTTGATTAATTTTTGATTCCTTAGCGTGAACATCATCTTTGGGAAGACGAGAATACATCACATCTAGAATCTTATAGTAGCCCATCTTCTTGGTGATTTGAGTATCAAAGGTTGATTCATTTAGCTTCAAAAAGGTAACAAATAATTATCTTTGGTCTTATTAAACATGAAATATATCTTATAGAATATATGAAATTTAATACTTAATATCCTTTAGACAGACAGAATTTTAACAGTCAAAAATGCTAAATCACTTCAATAAGAAAGCATGCAATTGTCCAGGTCTAGAACACAAATATAAGCATTGATATGTTACACTGGTGAAGCAGGAAATAATGCATGACATCCAAATAGTGAGCCAAGGGTAGAAAATGTTTGCACAAAATCTTACTGAAGACATGGGAACAACAGATGAAAATCCAAAATTCTCAGCTATTTTGAAGTTTGCATTAACAATGTGGCATCTGGGTATTCATAGTATTTCCCAACAGGATTCCAAGAGAGGCTGAGTGATACACCCTGCCCTCGTCCCACAAAAAGTATCCACAAGATGCCCTCATCCCTAAATCCTACCTCCTCATGTGGCAAAAAAGGACTTTGTAGACAAAATTTAGTTAAGGGCCTTGTGATGAGGAGATTATTTTTGACTGCACAGGTGGGTAGGCCATAAATGAAATCACAGGCAACCTTGTAAGAAGGATGTGTAGGGAGATTAGATAGACAGGAAATGGAAATGTGACCAGAGAGGAAGAGACCAGGGTGAAACCAGCACAAGCCAAGCAATGTTGGCAGCCCCCAGAACCTGGAAGAGGCCGGGAACAGCTCTTCCCTGAGTTCCCAGAGTGAGCGTGGCCCTGACAACACTGTGATGTTAGCCCAGTGAAACTGATTCTGGATTTCTGGCCTCCAGAAGTGTAAGAGAATATCCAAATTTGCATTAAGTCGTTACAGAAGCCACAGGAAATAAAGGCAGATCCCATGTAGCCACAGACTGTTATGTGGCACACTCCTCGAACAGCAGAGGCCATGTGACTGAGCACACAGCAGTGTCTAAGCACACCAGTCAAGCAGGCTGCTTACTTCTTATTACTATTTCACTGATTTAAGGCGTATGATACCTTTGTAAACCTGGACTTCAACACATCAATGGCATCCACCACAATTGTGCTGAAGAATTCTCTCAAAGCATCCAGGCTACAGTGCCACAGCAGAGTGAGGAGGGAGCGGTCCACAAAGGATTGGCGTGTGAAACTTAGGCGGGGGTCATCCTTCCTGAACATTTCATACACGCTTTCCAGAAGGCCTACTTGTGTGACGCATGAACCCCTAAGAAAACAAGATAAAATTATATGAACATCCCTGCTTTGAAGAGGAACTTTATGAGTGCCTACTACGTAACAGGCAAAGTAAACACCAGTGATTACAAATTACAAAAATAACTTTAAGGACTATATATATGCAAAATCCACAAAATACAAAAAGCATTTGCACATGAACCATACTACTTTTATCCACTCCCCAAAATCTTCAAATCAAATGTGGGCATTAAAAAGAAGAATGTTTCATTTACTTTCAAATCTGGTCTTGCTTAAAGAACATCTGGAAGGCTCTGGAAGAATCTCAAGACTAAAAATAGACACATTTCTAGGATATAAAACTCAGAAGTTGGCTGGGCGTGGTGGCTCATGCCTGTAATCCCAGCACTTTGGGAGGCTGAGGCTGGCAGATCATGAGGTCAGGAGATCGAGACCACCCTGGCCAATATGGTGAAACCCTGTCTACTAAGAATACAAAAATTAGCTGGGCGTGGTGGTGTGCGCCTCTAGACCCAGCTACTCTGAAGGCTGAGGCAGGAGAATCGCTTGAACACGGGAGGTGGAGGGTGCAGTGAGCCGAGATCGCACCACTGCACTCCAGCCTGGCAAAAGAGCGAGACTCCATCTCAAAAAAAAAAAATTCAGAAGTTATGATTTTAAAATTCTAGTTTCTCCCTACCAGTGAACCACCATTGCTATTTCCCAAACAGAAATATACCTGTCATCTGGTCCTTTATTTTCTCACCTGAAAATAATGTATTTGAATAATCATCTATAAAGTTTTGTCTATAAATCTATAAATTAAGAATGCAGAGTTAGTATCTTCATCTGTAAAAATAAGAGGGTTAAGACTAAATGGCCATTAAAATTCTGATGCCATGAAGTTAGATAACCAGGTCAAAAATACTAGATTCAGAAGGTAACTCAGTCATAAAAAGACTCTAGGACACTACTAGATGCCATACAGGATTTGCAAAGTTTATTTGGGTACTATAATGGACTGAATGTTTAAGACTCCGCAAATTCCTATGTGGAAACCCTGATCCCCAGTGTGATTGTATTAGGAGGTAAGGCTGCTGGGAGGTAATCAGTGCCCTTATGTAAGAGGTCCCAGAGGCTGGGCACAGTGGCTCACGCCTGTAATCCCAGCACTTCGGGAGGCCGAGGCGGGTAGATCACCTGAGGTCAGGAGTTGGAGCACGTGGATCACCTGAGGTCAGGAGTTTGAGACCAGCCTGGCCAACATGGCGAAACCCTGTCTCTACTAAAAATACAAAAATTAGCTGGGCATGGTGGCAAATGCCTGTAAACCCAGCTACTCAAGAGGCTGAGAGGCAGAAGAATTGCTTGAACCCGGGAGGCAAAGGTTGCAGTGAGCTGAGATCGCACCATTGTACTCCTGCCTGGGCAACAATAAACTACATCTCAAAAAAAAAAAAAAAAAAAAAAAAGAGGCTCCAGAGAGTTCTTTGCCCCTTCTACCATGGATGACTCAGAGAGAAGGTGCTGCCTACAAGGCAGGCAAGCGGGCTGTCATTAGACACTCCATCAACTGGCAGCACATTCTTGGACTTCCCAGCCTCCAGAACCATGAGAAATATATTTCTGTTGTTTTATAGGCCACCCACTCTGTGCTATTCTGCTATAGCAGCCTGAAAGGAATAACACAGGCACCATCCTAGGCTCATTTTCTCTTGAGGAGCTTTCCACTAGCAAGCACTGCAGAGATGCACATAAAACATCTGACTCTTACATAAAAAGCTAAGATAGTAAGGAGAAGCAAAACAAAAAGAGCAAAGACCTAATGTTAAAAATGGGCCCACAGATGATTTACTGAAAAATGCAAATTAAATATATAAAAATATGCCTGACTTCACTCATAATAAAAGAAAAATTAAGGTAACAAAGGGAAACCCTTTCTCACCTATAAATTGGAAAAAATCTAAATGTTTCACAATGGTGGCAAGACAATGGTGAAACAGATACACTAGTACATTACAAATAAGGGAGGAATGCAAATAATACAGCCCCAAAAGAAGCAATACAGAGATACGTGGCAAAATTACAAATGTACTTACCCTTTCATCTGCATTTAGGACTCTACCCCAAAGATACACGGGCAAATACAAGATGATATAAACAGAAGGCTATTCACAACAGCATCATTATTATTTTTAAAAAATATTTTTTGTAACGATGGGGTTCTGCTATGTTGCTCAGGCTGGTCTCAAACTCCTGGGCTCAAGTGATCCTCCTGCCTCAGCCTCCCAAAGCACTGGGATTACAGGTGTAAGCCACCACATCTGGCTTCCCTGTGGCATTATGTTTAACAGCAAAAGATTGAACCCAGAAGTCCATTGGCAAGGGGCTACTTTAAAATACTATGATACTTCTTTGCAACGAAGAATTAAACACTAATTTTTTAAGACAAAGAATGAGAAAGATTTCTATATGCTGATAGGGCGAGATCTGTACAAGACACAAGTGGAAGAGATAGGAAGGTGATGGGGCAAAAGAGGAACAAGAGAAGGGCCCGAGATGGAAGGAAGATCCTCTGAATTGCAGCTCATTATATAGCTTTGATTTTAGTCATGTAAATATCGTACATGTTCAAAATGAAAATTGAGTCAAAAGAAAAAACAAAATTTCTAAAATTTGAAAATTAAATAAGCACTACTAATTGGTGTAATAACCACCCATCAAGAAAAAACTACATCAAATGATTTTGGAACACAAAATTTGACTGTATATCCTTAGATGGCATGTACTAAGAAAATTATAGCTAAAATGAAAAATTTAAACTTCATCTAGCTGTCATTATTCTATGTAATAATACTGGTATTGTTATTTTTGAAAGTATTTTGTGCATATTGTAAAGCCATTGAGTAATTATAGACTACCATTGGGAACAACATTAGAAAGAAGAGAACAAGATGCACAGTGTAAAGAAATAAGAAGTTACATTAAAATCCTGTAAAACAGAAAAAAGTAAGAAAAAAATTTTAATAATAAAAAATTTAGTTGCCTTTTATTTATTTTTGTTTATTTTTTCAGGCTCTCTGGCCTTGTTCCCAATCTCAGGAGGAAGCATGCAGTCCTTCACTATTACATATTTTGTTGGCTATTGGTTTTTCATAGACAGCCTTAGTCAGTTTTATCATAAATGGATGTTGTAGTTTGTCAAAAGTCTTCTTGCATCTACTGAAATTATAATGAGTTTGTGTCCTTTATTCTATTAATACGGTATCTAAGACTAACTGATTCCCAGATAGAAAAGCAACCTTGCATTCTTACAATAAACACCAATAGGTTATGGCGTATAAAGTTTTGTGGGTGTTGCTGAATAGGTTAATGTATCTTTAAAAAATTTTGTGTTTATATTCATGAAAGATACTTACTGGTCTATAGTTTTCTTGTGCTGTCTTTCTCTTATGTTGGTCTTGTTACTGGCCTCACAAAAGGAGTTGGGAAGTATTCCTTCCTCCTCTATATCCTTAAGGGTTTATGAACTACTGGTACAATTTCTTTTTAAATATTTTAATTCCGGGTACAGTGGCTCACATTTGTAATCCCAGCAATTTGGAGGCTGAGGAAGAAGGATCATCTGAGTTCAGGAGTTCAAGACCAGCCAGGTAATTTAGGAAGAACCTCTCTACGTTTAAAAACAAACAAACAAACAAACAAACAAAACAAAAAACAAAACAAAAAAAGGCTGGGTGTGATAGCATGCCTGTAGTTCCAGCTACTAGGCAAGCTGAAGGAAGACCACTTGAGCCCAGAAGTCAAGGCTGCAGTGAGCCATGATCATGCCACTGCCCTCCAGTATGGGCAATAGAGCAAGACCCTATCTCAAAAATAATAAATGAATGAATGAATGAATGATAAAATTCAATGTAAGGAGTGGACGAAGAAGGCTAAATAGAAGCCTCCAGTGATTGTCTCCCCTGCAGAACGCCAAAATGAACAACTATCTGTATAAAAAAGCACTTTCATAAGAACCAAAATCAGGTGAGTGATCATAGTACCTGGTTTTAACTTCGTATTAAGGAAAGAGGCACTGAAGAAACTAAGAAAGATAGTCTTCAATCAGCTACACCACTCCTTCCTCATCTTCCAGCAGCAGTCGCACACAGGACACAGAAGCTGTGCACTTGGGTGAGGAAAAGCACAGTGACAGGGCACTTTGCACTGGAACTCAGTGATGTCCTGTCACAGCAGAAACCAACCCAGGGCAGAATTTAGCCAGCACTCACTGGGAGAACATTTAGACCAGCCCTAATCAGAGGCAAACTGTCCATCCCAGTGGTCAGAAACTACATTCTGGCAAGCCCTGCCACCATGGGCTAAAGTGCCTTGGGGTCCCAAATAAACTTGAAAGGCAACTAAGATGACAACAGCTGCAATTCTTGGGCAAGTCCTGGTGCTGGGCTGGGCTCAAAACAAGTGGACTTGGGGGGCACATGACCTGAGATACTAGCTGTGGCCACTATGGGAGTGCTTGGCCATGCCTCCCCAAACACAAGTAGTACAGCTTGCAGGAATAAAAGTGATTCCTTTCTTCTGCTTGAGGAGAGGAGGGGGAGAGTAAAGAGGACTTTGTCTTGCAACTGGGATACCAGCTCAGCCACAGTAGAACAGGGTACCAGGGAGAATCCTGAGTCCCTCACTTCAGGTCCTGGCTCCCAGATGACATTTTTAGACACACTCTGGGCCAGAAGGGAACCCGCTGCCTTGAAGGGAAGGGCTCAGTCTGATGGGAGTCATCACCTACTGACTAAAGAGCCTTTGGGTGATGAATTATCAGTGCTAACCAGGTAGTACTTGCTGTGGGCCTTGGTTAAGACCCAGGGCCACGCTGGCTTCAAGTGTGACCCAGCACATTCCCTGTTGTGGTGGCCACAGGGAGAAACTCCTTCTGTTTGAGAGATGGAGAAGGAAGAGTAAAGGAGCCTTGCATTATGTTTCATGCCTTGCAACACGGGCACCAGCTTGGCCACAGAGGGGCAACATCCCAAGCAGGCTTCTGAGGTCCCTTAGGATTTCTGGACCTGCCCTGGGCCAGAGGGGAGCCCACTACCCTGAAGGGAGAAACTCAGGACTGGCAGCATTCACCACAAGCTGACTACAGAGCCCTTGAGCCTTGAGTGAAAATCAGCAGTAGCCAGGCAGTCCTCACTGCAGGCCTGGGGCAATGGTGACCACAGGCAGAGACTTTTCTATTTTAGGAGAGGGAAGAATGAAAAGGACTTTGTTTTACAGCTTGGGTGCCAGCTCAACTACAGTGGAATAGAGCAGGTAAATTCCTATAGTTCCCAACTCCAGGCCTGGCTCATAGATGGCATCTCTTGACCTACCTGAAGCCAGGGAGAAATCATTGTCTTGAAGGAAAGGACACAAGACTGGCTAGATTTGCCTCCTGCTGACTGTACAGCCACTGGGCCTTGAATGAACACAGGCAGTAGCCAGGCAGTGGTCACTGAAGGCCTTCAGTGAGACCCAGTGCTGTGCTGTGCTGTGCTTCAGGTCTGACCCCATGCGATCCCAATGGTGATGGCTACAGAGGTGCTCATATTACCGTTCCCCCAGCTACAGGTAACTCAGCACAGAGAGACTCCATTTGTTTGAGAAAAGTAAGTAAAGGAAACAAGAATCTCTGCCTGGTAATCCAGGGAATTTTCCAAGATTGTACCAAGACCACCAAGGTGGTACCTCTAGAAGTCTGTAAGAACCACAGTGTTACTGGGTTTGGGGTGCCTCCTACAGCAGATTAGGACTTAGGGTGGCCCCTAAAGCAGATATGGCTTCAGTGACTAAAGACTTAGATCATACCCCCAAGTACCTTCAAATACCTGGAAAGTCTTCCCAAGAAGGATGTATATAAACAAGCCCAAAAGACTACAATAAATACCTAAAATCTTTAATGCCCTGATATCAATGAACATCCACAACCATCAAAACCAGCCAAGAAAACATGACTTCACCAAATGAACTAAATAAGGCACCAACACCAATCCAAGAGAGACAGAGATATGTGACCTTTCAGACAGAATTCAAAATAGCTGTTTTGAGGAAGGCCAACAAAATTCAAGGTAATACAGATAAGGAATCCAGAATCCTATCAGATAAATTAAACAAAGAGATTGAAAAAATTAAAAAGAATCAAACAGAAATTATGAATCTGAAAAATGCAGATGACATACTGAAGAATGCACTGGAGTGTCTCTTAAAAGCAGAACTGATCAAGCAGAAGAAAGAATTAATGAACATGAAGGCAGGCTATTTGAAAATACACAGAGGGGACAAAAGAAACAGAATAAAAAACAATGAAGCATACCTACAAGATCTAGAAAAGAGCCTCAAGAGGGCAAATCAAAGACTTACTGGTCTTAAAGAAAAGGTAGTGGGAGACAGGGGTAGAAAGTGTTTTCAAAGGGATAATAACAGAGAACTTTCCAAACCTATTGAGAAAGATAGCAATACTCAAGTATAAGAAGGTTATAGAGCACCAAGCAGATTTAACCCAAATAAAACTATCTCAAGGCATTTAACAAGCAATCACTCAGAAGTCAAGAATAAAGAAAGGACCCCAAGAGAAGCAAGGGGAAAGAAACGAGTAACACACAAAGGAGTGCCAACACATCGGGCAGCAGACTTCTGGGTGGAAACTTTACAGGCGAAGACAGAGTGGTATGACATATTGAAGATGCTGAAGGAAAAAAAACCTTTTTTTCCTAGAACGTATATCCAATAAAAACATCCTTCAAGCATGAAGACTTTCCCAGAAAACATAAGCTAAAGGATTTTATCAGTACCACAAGAGAAATGCTACAAGAAATGATAAAAGGAGTTTTTTTATTTGTTTTTGTTTTTTGAGACGGAGTTTTGCTCTTCTTGCCCAGGCTGGAGTGCAGTGGCACAATCTCAGCTCACTGCAACCTCCACCTCCAGGGTTCAAGCGATTCTCCTGCCTCAGCCTTCTGAGTAGCTGAGATTACAGGCACCCGCCACCACGCCTGGCTTATTTTTAGTAGAGACAGGGTTTCATCATGTTGACCAGGTTGGTCTCAAACTCCTGACCTCAGGAGATCCACCAGCCTCGGCCTCCCAAAGTGCTGGGATTACAGGCATGAGCCACCACGCCTGGCCAGGAGTTCTTTAATATGAAAGAAAAGGACATCAATGAGCAATAAGAAATCACCTGAAGGTATAAAACTCACTAATAAGTACAAAGAAAACCACAGAATATTGTAACACTGTAATTGTGTTATGTAAACTACTTATATTTTGAGTAGAAAGACTAAAAAGATAAATTCATCAAAAATAATAACTTTTCCAGACATAGACAATGTAATAAGGTATAACTTGAAACAGCAAAACATTTAAAAAGTGGAAGATGAGATTAAAATGTATAATTTTTATTAGTTTTTTGTCTTGCTCATGTGTTTGTTTATCCAATCAGTGTTCAGCTGTCAGCAGTTTAAAATAATGAGTTATAGGCCGGGCGTGGTGGCTCACGCTTGTAATCCCAGCACTTTGGGAGGCCGAGGCAGGCGGATCACGAGGTCAGGAGATCGAGACCACGGTGAAACCCCATCTCTACTAAAAATACAAAAAATTAGCCGGGCATGGTGGCGGGCGCCTGTAGTCCCAGCTACTCGGAGAGGCTGAGGCAGGAGAATGGCGTGAACCCGGGAGGCGGAGCTTGCAGTGAGCCGAGATTGTGCCACTGCACTCCAGCCTGGGCGACAGAGCGAGACTCCGTCTCAAAAAAAAAAAAAAAATAATGAGTTATAAGATATCATTTGCAAGCCTCATGGTAACCTCTAATCAAAAATAACATACAACAAACACACAAAAATAAAAAGCAGGAAATTAAAACATATGACCCGAGAAAATCACCTTCACTAAAAGGAAGACAGGAAGAGAAGTAATAAGGAGGAAAGACCACAAAATGACCAGAAAACAAATAACAAATGGTAGAAGTCCACACTTATCAACAACAACATTGAATGTAAATGGACTAAACTGTCCAATAAAAATAAAGTGGCTAAATTGATTTAAAAAAGTAAAAAAAAAAAAAAAAAAAAAAGATCTGTTGCCTGCAAGAAACACACTTCACCTATAAAGACCCACATAGATTGAAAATAAAGGGATGAAAAAAGATATTTCATGTCAATGGAAACCAAAACAGAGCAGGAGTAGCTGTACTTACATCAGACAAAATAGATTTCAAGACAGAAAGTATAAAAAGGGATTTTTGAAGGCATTATATAATGATTAAGGGGTCAATTCAGCAAGAGGATATAACAACTGCAAATATATATGCACCGGTCACTGCAGCACTCAGATATATAAATCAAATATTAGGGCTAAAGGGTGAGACAGACCACAATGCAACAACAGCTGAAGACTTCAACACCCCACCTTCAGGACTGGACAGATCTTCCAAACAGAAAATCAGTCAACAAAGAAACATCATACTCAATCAGCACTACAGACTAAATGAAACTTATAGATGTTTACAGAACATTTGACTCAATGGCTGCAGAAAACACATGACCCTCATAGGCACACGGATCATTCTCAAGGATAGAGCATATGTTAGGCCACAAAACAAGTCTTAATACATTCCAAAAAACTGAAATAATGTGGACAAAGGATATAAATTGTACAGCCAGTATGGAGAACAGCATGGAGGTTGCTGAAAAAATTAAAAATAGAACTTCCATATGATGCAGCAATCTCACTGTTGGGTATACACACAGCTTGGGTGACACGGCAAGACTCCATCTCAAAAAAAAAAAAAAAAAAAAAATAGGCCAAGCGAGTTGGCTCAAGCCTGTAATCCCAGCACTTTGGGAGGCCAAAACGGGTGGATCACCTGAGGTCTGCAGTTCAAGATAAGCCTGGCCAACATGGTGAAAACCCATCTCTACTAAAAATACAAAAAAAAAAATGAGCCGGGCAAGGTGGCACTCATCTGTAACCCCAGCTACTCGGGAGGGAAGCTGAGACAGAAGAATTACTTGCACCTGGGAGGCAGAGGTTGCAGTGAGCCGAGATCGTGCCACTGTACTCCAGCCTGGGTGAAGAAAGGAAATCAGTATATTGAAGAGGTATTTGCACTCCCATGTTTACTGCAGCACTACTCACAACAGCCAAAACTTGGAAGCAACGTATATGTCCATCAACAGACAAATGGATAAAGAAAATATACACAGTGGAGTACTATTCAGCCATCAAAAAGGAATGAGATACTGTCATTTGGAACAATGTGAAATTAGTATGTTATGTGAAATAAGTAAGGCACAGAAAGACAATCTTTGCACATTCTCACTTACTTGTGGGATCTAAAAATCATTAAAACAATTGAACTCATGGAGATAGAGAATAGAAAGATGGTTACCAGAGGCTGGAAAGGTTAAGAGGGAGGGGGAAGTGGGGATAGTTAACGGGTACAAAAACATGGTTAGATAGAATAAATAAGATCTAGTATTTGATGGCAGAATAGGGTGATTACAGTCAATGGTATTTTACATTTTTTCTTTTTTTGTTTTTTTTGAGACAGAGTCTCACTCAGTCACCTGCCTCCCAGGTTCATGCCATTCTCCTGCCTCAGCCTCCCCGGTAGCTGGGACTACAGGCGCCCACCACCACGCCCGGCTAATTTTTTTTTTTTGTATTTTTAGTAGAGACGGGGTTTCACTTTGTTAGCCAGGATGGTCTCGATCTCCTGACCTTATGATCTGCCCGCCTCGGCCTCCCAAAGTGCTGGGATTACGGGCATGAGCCACTGCGCCCAGCCAATATTTTACATTTTTAAATAATTAAGAGTATAACTGGATTATTTCTAATGCAAAGAAGGGATAAATGAGGTGATGAATACTTCAGTCATCCTGACCTGATTATTACACATTATACACCTGTATCAAAATATCTCATGTACCCCCATAAAATATATGCACCTATGTCCAACAAAAACAAAAATATATTATATATCTGGGCTGAGCACTGTGGCTCACGCCTGTAATCCTAACACTTTGGGAGGCCGAGGCGGGAGAATTGCCTGAGCTCAGGACTTTGAGACCAGCCTGGGCAACATGGCGAAACCCTGTGTCTACTAAAAATACAAAGAATTATCCAAGTGTGGTGGTGTGTGCCTGTAGTCTCAGCTACTCAGCAGGCTGAGGCACAAGAATCATTTGAACTCGGGAGGCAGAGACTGCTGTGAGCCACTGCACTACAGCCTGGGAGACAAAGTGAGACTCTTTTGACAAAACTCACTAGTAGCTATCTGGAAGCCAGGCGCAGTGGCTCATGACTGTAATCCCAGCACTTTGGAAGGCCGAGGCAGGCAGATCACTTGAGCCCAGGAGTTCAAGACCAGCCTGGGCAATATGGCAAAACCCTGTGTGTATACAAAAAATACAAAACTAGCTGGGTGTGGTGGTACATGCCTGTAGTCCCAGCTACTCACGAGGCTGAAGTGGGAGGACTGCCTGAGCCCAGGAGGTCAAGGCTGCAGTGAGTCTTGACCACTGCACTCCAGCCTGGATAACAGAGTGTGACCTTGCATCCAAAAAAACAAAACAAAAAAGCTACGTAGGTCTGGGATTTCCTTCACAGAAAGATTTTTAATTATTAATTCAATTTAATTACTTGTTGGGGGTGTATTCGTACATTTTATTTCTTCTTCAGTCAGTTTTGGTAATTTATGACTTTCTATGAATTTGCCCATTTTGCTTAAGTTGCTGAATTTGCTGGCCCAATATTTTTTGTAATATTCACTTATAATCTTCTTACAGTTTCTGAGAGGTCAGTGGTAACATCCACCTCTTTTCATTCTTAGTTTTGACAAACTGTGGTTCTTCCTTTATTTTTGGCTAGTCTAGCTAATGGTTTGTCAACTCCTTTAGCTTTGTGAAAACAAATACTGATTTTTCTCCGCCATTTTTCTGTTTCCTATTCCCTTCCTTTGTATTACCTTTGATTTAGTTTTTTTCTTTTTCTAGATTTTAAGGTAGAAAGTTCAGATTACTAATTTAAATCTTTCCTATTTTCAAACATAGAAATTAAAAGATATAAATTTCCCTCTGAGCACCTATTTAGTTGCATCACATTTGGATAAGCTTTATTCTTATTTTATTCAGATCAAAATGCTATCTGACTTCCTTTGTAATTTCTTATTTGACCCAAGGGCTATTTAGAAATATGTTATTAATTAGTTGATTATTTACAAATATTTTCAAATTCTCAAAATTTCCTTGTGTTGTTGAATTCTAATTTAACTTCGCTTTGGACAGAGAACATACTTTGTATGATTTCAATCTTTTAAAATTTATGAAGATTTGTTTTTATGATCTAGTATGTAGTCTGTCCTAAAGAATGCTCCAGGTATGCTCAAAAAGAATGTGTTCTGCTGCTGTGCAGAATTCTGTTTTATAGTTGGTTAATTATGATATTTTTTAAAATATCAGTAGAAAGGAATGAACTATGTCATGGATGAACATCAAAAATATTATGCTGAACAAAGAAGCCAGGAATAAGAGATCACATATCGTATGATTCCACTTACATAAAATGTCCAGAGAAGGCAGATTTATAAACACAGAAAATAGATTAGTGTTTGTGTGGAGCTAGGATCAGCAATGGCAGTCAGCTGTAAATGGTCCTGTGAGGTCTTACTGGGGAATAAAAATGTTGTATGGTGCTGGTTGCATACTCAATAAAGTTCCTAAAAATCATGGAAATATATACTTACAGTGGGTGAAGTTTATGATCTGTAAAATACAACTCAAGACAAATTTACATGGATATTTACGAATTCAATATAGACAAATGCCAATTTTAAAAATTCATTTGAAGTTTACTATGAGAAGTAGCCATGGCATCAAACCCTTACTTCAAAAATCAATAATCAGGGCCAGGCGGGATGGCTCACATCTGTAATCCCAGCACTTTGGGAGGCCGAGGCAAGCAGATCATTTGAGGTCAGGAGTTTGGGACCAGGCTGGCCAACATGGTGAGACCCCATCTCTATTAAAAATACAAAAATTAGCCAGTGTGTTGGCGCGTGCCTGTAATCCCAGCTACTCGGGAGGCTGACGCAGGAGAATCATTTGAACCCGGAAGACAGAGGCTGCAGTGAGCCAAGATCATGCCACCGCACTCCAGCCTGGGTTACAGAGCCAGACTCTGTCTCAAAAAAAAAAAAAATCAGTAATCAAATATGTCCTATCTTTCCCACTGTATTCTTGCTAAAATACTAAATTGTATTTTTGGTAACCAAACAATCCCAGTGATGAGACCTTCATTACACTGTAATTCCAGGCACTAAATTTAGAAGGAATAAAAGAATCAGAAAAATGGCCATTTGCAACTCTTAATGAAATAAGTGATTCAGGGCAATCATCATAAATGGAGCTAAACCATGAGGAAAATACAATCATGCACATGGCTAGTCAATCCCAGCATCACTAAAAGCAGGACCACCAGAAATTATGCACCTCCTAATGCCATGAATAAGAAGTATAAAGTATCAACTATTAGTCTTGCCAAAATTTCAACCTGAATCTAACTGTGCTTTTAGACATAACTTTCCATTTACAGAAAACCCAAGGGCTAGAGGAAGAAGTTAAATGAAAGCAAAAGAATCAGATAAATCCAGAATATAAGACACTATACAGGACAAGTGTCCAAGTATCTCCAAAAACAAAATAAATAATAAAGGAGGAGACTGTTTTAAATGCAGACTGAAGAGACACAACAGTGAAATGCCATGTATAAACCTTGTTTGGATCAAATTTCAAATAAGCCAACACTGTCAGCATGTTTGAGACTACTGAGGAAATCTGACTATGGAATTACTGTTAATTTCGTTCAGTTGATGATGGTACTATGGCTATTCAAGAAAACTGCTTTAAGAGATATATACAGAAGGATTTAAGAGGTGAAACGACATGGTGTCAGAGATTTGCTTTGAATTACAATAGCAGCAGCAAAAAAGAAAAATGATAAAAGGCCAAGATGAAGCTTGGAAAATGCTGAACTTTGTTCAGTCTGGGGCCTTATTTATACTCTTCCTCTAGCTTTGTATATGTTTGAAAAATACAATAATGAAAGTTTTGTTTTAAATACAAAAAACTAAAATAAAGTTCAGTAGCAAGAATGTAATTGCCACTCAGCTTTTTTTTGGAACAGAGAAGATAATTTCCCACAAAACTGAAATGCGTATGGTCTGACATCCCAGGCCAGAATGACTTACCTTCTGGCAATCCTCTTGAAACTGGATTGAAATAATTCTTCCATGACATGCTGCTGTTCCCGACAAAGAACTTCTGTCATCAATTCCAACAACATAGGGCTTTGAGATAATTCCAGTGCATCTAGAAACTAGAAAAAATACATCAACATCGTCAAAATTCTGTTTTTTACTTTTGCTTCAATAGTTAAATTATATACTAAAAATATAAAAAGTTTCTTATATAATAAAAATATATAACATACAGAAAAATACACCAGAATTTCACAGACTTAACAAATACCAGTATTTCTGTCATTTTTACAGATACTGTGAGTGGCTAGTATATATCAATGTTCACTATATACTGAACCTAGATTCTTTTTAGGCTTTTTTTATTTTATTTTATTTTTTTGAGATGGAGTCTCGCTCTGTCACCCAGGCTGGAGTGCAGTGGCACGATCTCGGCTCACTGCAAGCTCCGCCTCCCGGGTTTCACGCCATTATCCTGCCTCAGCCTCCCGAGTAGCTGAGACTACAGGCGCCCGCCACCACGCCTGGCTAATTGTTAGTATTTTTAGCAGAGACGGGGTTTCACCGTGTTAGGCAGGATGGTCTTGATCTCCTGATCTGGTGATCTGCCCTCCTCGGCCTCCCAAAGTGCTGGGATTACAGGCGTGAGCCACTGTACCCGGCCCCTATTCTTTTTAGGTTTTGCAGATGTTACTCTTCTCTCTATCTCAGGTTCTGAGAGTACATGGAGACGTGCTTTCAACAGGCCCCCCTCCTTCACCATGCCAGGGGCTCTTGCCCTTACTTTGATTCCGGTAATGTGCATCTTTTCCTCACCGTCCTCGCTACAGAGGGGATATCCCAGGCCACTCCCCCGATGTTCTCATCTTGACTCTCCCCTTCTCCATCTCAGTTTCTGTTCTACTTTCTAGGAGATACCCTTAATTTTATCTTCAGAATAGAACAAGTATGTTTTATTTAAATTTTGCTTCTACATATTTAATTTCCAAGGTCATTATCCTATCTCGTTGACACAATACCTTCTTTCATCTCTGAAACTATTCTGTGCAGTTTCCACTGCACTCCAGCCTAGACGACAGAGCAAGACTCTGTCTCAAAACAAAAGAAAACAAAACAAAAAACACCAATGCATTTCATGTCTACGTCTAGACTTGAGTCCTATCCCCGGGGTATCTCATGTATACACAAACATTCCAAAATCCGAAACACTTCTGGTTCCAAGCATTTCAGATACGCGATGCTCAACCTATCATATTAGGGATAATCACGAAATGCTTCTCAAATAATCGCTACTCCATTAAATTTTAGAAACTGGAAATTATTGGTAATATTCTATTTCTTAGCTTCTTTTGGTATTACTGTTCATAACGTACATATACTTTATACATTCCATTTTATGCATAAAATATTTCACAATTAAAAATGGGAGAAAAAAACAAATTCCAGTGGATTCACATATACTCCTGTCACTGCTTTCCAAGTGAATCAAATGAATTCTCAGGCCATACACACATAAATAAATGGGACATGGTGCTGATTCGGTATGTGCTTCCTCTTCTACAAATAATGACCCTAGTAAAAATGTACTGTACAAGCTTTGTGTAGAAAGAACATTTTGAATAACCTATTGGGTGGTTTACAACTTCTCTGATTGTAGATATTTCACTCACCTCTTTTCACCAAGATATGTAACAAGAAAAAAAAAATCAGTGTTTTAATTTTACTTGATACTACTAGAAACTAACCTTTTTCATGCAGTCCACATAATTATTGAACCGCGGAGTTCCTGGGGGAAATTCCCTGGACTGCATGGGGAAGTGAGCAACGATGAGTTGCTCCAGAACACGTCTAAGTTCCTCCAGACTGCCTCCAGTGAGGCTGGTGAAGAATGGAAGAAGAGTGACAGCTTGGCCCTGTGGAGCAAGACAGACATAAGAAACTGCACGAATTATGGCTTATATATCCTACAGAATAAATAAAATTACTGTAAGACATTGCAAATAAAGCACTGTGGAATCAATGAATGACTTCAGCATAATTTCTAAATTATATTAAAAACCAACATGAATACAATTCTATACCTCAGTGTTTTTGTTTTTTTTTTTGAGACGGAGTCTCACTCTGTCACCCAGGATGGAGAGCAGTGGCATGATGTAGGCTCACTGCAACCTCTGACTCCCGGCTTCAAGTGATTCTCCCTGCCTCAGCCTCCAGAGTAGCTGGGATTACAGGCGCCTGCCACCACGCCTGGCTAATTCTTTTCATATTTTTCATTAAGACGGGGTTTTGCCATGTTGGCCAGGCTGGTCTCAAACTCCTGACCTCAGGAGATTCACCCGCCTTGGCCTCCCAAAATGTTGGGATTACAGGCGTGAGCCACCGCACCCAGCCTATACCTCAGCTTTGACTCTTACTCAGGCTAGTTGGTTGACGCCAGCTATGGACACATAAATAAATGGAACATGGTGCTGATTCGGTATGTACTTCCTCTTCTACAAATAATGACCCTAGTAAAAATGTACTGTACAAGCTTTGTGTAGAAAGAACATTTTGAATAACCTAAGGAGGAGTTTACAACTACACATTGCAGAACTACATAAGAACTTCATACTGAGCTTAACAAGAACTAGGAGTTGATTCCTGTTCTCCCTCGCATGGCAGAAAATTCCAAGACTGTCTATGGAGAACCGGGAAACTTGATTAATCACACAGCAGAAAATTCCAAAGAATTATCCCCTTTATCCAGTAAAAAGGTCCCTTGAATTAATGCCACTTTTCAATAGGGTTTAAAATCTAATTGTTCTAGGACTTTAAAATTAGTAACCTTAAAATGACAGTATTTATTAATTCTTGACCCTAAAAATCACCAAAAGTTTTTATATTATTTTTAATAGAAAAATGACTGAGTGATAAAGTCATTACAGCACAAAAAGCCAATTTAAATCATATGTGTGCAAACACAAATGTTAATTCATCCAAATATGATAATCTTATACTTTAAAAGAAATGTTCTAGGCCGGGTGTGGTGGCTCACACCTGTAACCCCAGCACTTTGGGAGGCCGAGGCAGGCAGATCACTTGAAGTCAGGAGTTTGAGACCAGCCTGGCCACTATGGTGAAATATACTAAAAATAAAAAAATTAGCCAGGCCTGGTGGCGCACGCCTGTGATCCCAGCTACTCGGGAGGCTGAGGCACAAGAATCACTTGAACCCAAGAGGCGGAGGTTGCAGTGAGCCATGATTGCGCCACTGTACTTCAGCCTGGGCGACAGAGCGAGACTGTCTCAAAAAAAAGAAAGAAAGAAATGTTCTCATGTCTTGGAGAGGCACACTGAACTGAAGCAGATACAGGTCAGATAACACGCTTGGCCTGCTTGGCGTTCCTTGCCTGCTGATGGGTGGGTTGACTGCACAGGTGAAACAAACACCCACACAGGATGGTTATCCAGACTGGCTAATAAGTACAGGGGGATTACTGTGCTAGTCTCCCTACTTTTGAACATGTTTGAAATTTTCCATAATAAAAAATAAAAAACATCACAAATAAAAAATATGAAAATAGAGGAGAATGTAATCCAAAAAAATAAATACTTCACTGTTTACCTTTAAATGTAGATCCAGCTTTGTGTCAGCAAGTAGACTAATATATGTTGTAAAGACTTCAGGGAATGAACCATGACTTGTATTAAAAGATACAGATGAATCAATCTAAAGGAAGGAAAAGAAAAACAGGACACATTTGTATATTACATCTCTATTTCCTTTAGCCCACTGCTCAAATGTTTAAATTCCAGAAATGAACTGTAAATTTAATTTTGAGCTTCAATAATATTTTCACAATCTTATTGTAAAATATTGTAATACTATCTGTTAGGAAAATACATGCAAAGGTACCTTAAAAAGATATAGCATAAGAAATAGTAAGTCTAATAAATAATGGAAAAAGTTTAAAAAGGTAAATATAAGCAACTATCCTGTCAAAATATTTTATTTGTCAAACCAATGAGCTTATGGAGTAACCTCCATCAAATTTTAAAGACACAAGTTACAGAGTTCAGAAGAATCAACATGATTGCTTTTTAAAGGAATCTCAAAATACCTGTAAAATTTTTGCCAGTAAGGCCAGCACTGCCATTTTAGTTTCGAGAGGGGAATCTTTGGCCCACCATGAATCACACTTCTTCCAGTGTTGCAGAATTGTAGTTGCAAGTTTCAGTCCTTGGTGTTTCTGGCTTGCTCGCTCCCTGAAGCTCTGGTCTAACATGCCGTTCAAAATGGCACTCACCTGAGACAATTTCGTTGTGAGTGAAGAAAAATTCTTAATTTTGAGAATGACAGAAAACAAAATTTACCTTTATTTCAAAGCTATTCTTGGAAAATAAATAAGCTATTTCTATAATAGATGTTTATCTACTTCAAAACTCCTCGAGTTTGATTTGAGGTACACTTCAACCATAGTTTTTCCACAGAAAGTACAGGGTGGCCTTAGCTACGGCATCAGGCTTGCCCGGCTTCTCCTGGCTTTCCTCGTCTGGGCAGTCTAGGAAAAAGGCGTCAGCTCTCTTCTGTCACCACCACCACCACTGTACATGCATGCACAAGCACACGCAGGTGTACACACACAAGCACACAAATATGCACATATGCACAAATGCACACTTCCTGTCCCACCACCACTGTACATGCATGCACAAGCACACACAGATGTACACACATAAGCAAACATGCACCCAAGCGCATACTTCTGGTCCCACCACCACCATACAGGCACACACTAGCACACACAGGTGTACACACACAAGCAAACATGCACACGCACAAACGTACACTTCTTGTTCAACTACCATCATACATGCACACCCACATTTCCTGTGTCACCACCACTCCTGCAACAGAGTGACAGGCTAATTTTGGTCAGATTAACATTGACTATTCCTGTCATTCTGACTATGCAAACATTTTTCACAGATGTTCCAAGTAGAAACAATGCTTTTCCCTTTTTGCACATTTTGTACTCTCTGAAGCTAACCTTGTTTGCTTTCATTGCTCTTTTCAATGTGTCTGTCATTAATTCGTCATCAAACTCTCCCAAGTTATGAAACTGCTGCAAGCCCTCTAAGCCTATCAGGTCTATCTGCCCCATTTCTGTGGCAACTCAGCTCCTGATCTGCAGTGCTGGTGCTGGGCCATCCATGCCTCTGTGCGGGGCGACGTACTATCCAGCACCTTCCCCTGTGTTGGCTCACTGCCTGATCACTCTCTACCCAGCAGCATCGTGATGAGAGTGCACAGGGACCTCTTGGGGATCTGGCATGTCTAAAACATCTGCATTCCACTCTCACATAATGGATAATCCAGCTGGATTCAGAACTTTAGGCTGAAGATTTCTCTTATGAACTGTGGAAGAAATCTGGTTCAAGTCTTGCAGTGTCCACACTGCTGCTGAGAAGACATATGTCATTCAATTTCTAGATCCTTTCACACATAACTGCTTTTTCTCCAGTGGAAACCTGAGAATCTTTTCTTGTAGTGAAACCCCACCATTCTGAATTCTCAAGAAATGTGCTCCACGTGGAGCTGTTTCTGTGCACCATGCTGGACACTCCATGGCCCTCTTCCACCTGGAAACTCAAAGCCTTTGCTTCTGGGCTCCTCTGGAGCTGTGTCCTCAGCAAATGCCACTCCTGGCTCCTGACCTCTGGAGCCAAGGCCCTGCTGCTCAACCTCGTGCGTGAATCCCTAGTCTCCTCATTTCTCTCGTGTTTTCTGTTTTGTCTTTCACTCTACTCTCCGTGAAGAGTTACTCAAGTTTACCTTCCAAACTCATTTCATTTTTAATTTCTGATGCCTATGCTTAATTCCCAAGAGAACTTTTTTGTTCTCTGATGTTCATTCTCCATAGCAATTCTTATTTCACAGTTTTGTCTCTCATCTTTCAGTTTTTTTTCTCCACCTTACATTTCCATCTCAGTGAACAGGCCTTGCCACAGTTGCCTGTGTCCTGCTACGCCCTCTGGTGTCCCTTTCCTCAGGTGTCTGGGCCCCCGGGCTGCCGGCTCACAGGTATCACCCGCCTGGAAGCGCTGTGCAGCATGCAGGGCTCGCTGGTGGGGAGGATCACTGTCACTGACCCAGCTGGCTGTGATGCCTGCATCTTTATTTTCTCTTAGGGCGCTGTCAGGATATTCTGGTGCCCTGCCAAGGGCAGACGCTGAACTGAAAGTATTCAGAGGGAAAGGGCAGACAGCCTGAAAGTCTAGAATTTAGGTAGGCTGCACTTAACTTTCCTCTTTTCATGATAGTATCCACATATTCAGCCACACCAGAGCCCCCCAGTCTGGAGGTCTCTATCCTCTCCAGGGAGTCACTGCCTCCTGCCTTCTCCTCAAGTGGGGAGGATCAGACCCCCAGCAGCAGAGACAGGAGGCTGCCCTGCAGGGGAGAGCTGGCCTTTGCCCAATCCTCTCTTCTCAGCCTCTGCTCACCCCTGCTCCCATGTCTGCCCTGCTGGGGCTCAGCACGTGTGGACCCCAACTTCCGATGGCTGCATCACCTCGCAGCTATCCCAAACTCTGCATGCAGTCTGTCACACCTGTCCTTTTGATTTACAACTCTTGTCACTCTTAGAAGTCCTTTTCTCTGTGTCCTTTGAGATTGTAGTGGTGTTTTCAAAATCTCATTCTGTTACTTTAGAGGAATTTAGGGAAGGAACAGAGGTTAAAGGCATATGTTTTTTCTATCATTTCCATCAGAGGTCATAGTTTATGAAATCAGAATGTTAAATCTCAGTGTCATCTACTACGATTTTATTTCTAATTTTAAAGAATACAAATTCCTACTGCAATCTACCACAAAAGATTCCCCTACAACACACAAGCACTGTTTGCAATAAAAGCTCGACTTAGGAAATCATGTACTCTCCCTTAAAATGGTCTTATCAACAGTTAACAGTTTCTGTCCACAGAACAAGTTAAATTTCAAAATCCCAGAGGTTTAGCAAACGAAAGTCAACTATATATTAAATACTGATCTCCAGAGAGTCAATGTGAAGGGGAAAGGGGGACACAGCAGGAACATGCCGGAAATGATAACTCAGCATCGAGGCCACGAGAGAACTCTGAGAACAGAGAGGTCTACCGGGGTGCGGAGACCTGCCTGCAGCTGGTATGAATGCAAAGCCAGCTCTGGGCCCCAGGACGGGTTTGTAAGCTCCAAGGCCATATCTTGGCAAATGTCAATATCCTGCATAGCTGTGCCTTATAATATTTAGGCTTAAAAATTTGCAAAGCATAAGGGAATAGAAAAAACAATCAATGTTTTAACATCCAATAACACTCATTAGCTATTTTTTACTTTTTTGAGACACAGTCTCGCTCCATCACTAAGGCTGGAGTGCAGTAGGCATGATCTCAGCTCACTGACCTCTGCCTCTCAGGTTCAAGCAATTCTCCTGCCTCAGCCTCCTGAGTAGCTGGGATTACAGGTGCACACCACCATGCCCGGCTAACTTTTGTATTTTTAGTAGAGACAAGGTTTTGCCATGTTCGCCAGGCTGGGCTCGAATTCCTGATCTCTGGTGATCCGCTCACCTCCGCCTTCCAAAGTGCTGGGATTACAGGCAAGAGCCACCATGCCTGGCCTAACATTCATTAACTATTGATAAGGTGTATGTTTTGGGTTTTTCTGAGTTTGTTAAAAGCAAGAGCTTTTAACCTTCTAGGAAAAAGTCTTATCATACTTTAATGAAACATTTCAGGAATATGGCAACCCTTTTATAAGGATTATATAAGAAAATGCTGACCAGGTGCAGTGGCTCAC
This sequence comes from Symphalangus syndactylus, assembly GCF_028878055.3. Classification (NCBI taxonomy): domain Eukaryota; kingdom Metazoa; phylum Chordata; class Mammalia; order Primates; family Hylobatidae; genus Symphalangus; species Symphalangus syndactylus. The sequence goes on along the minus strand of NC_072429.2, from coordinate 69,745,840 downwards.
GCTTGTAATCCCAGCACTTCAGGAGGCCAAAGTGGGCGGATCACGAGGTCAGGAGTTCAAGACCAGCCTGCCCAACATAGTGAAACCCTGTCTCTACTAAAAATACAAAAAATTAGCTAGGTGTGGTGGTGGGTGCCTGTAATCCCAGCTACTCGGCAGGCTGAGGCAGAAGAATCGCTTCAATCTGGGATGCAGAGGTTGCAGTCAGCAGAGATTGTGCCACCGCACTCCAGCCTGGGCAACAGTGCAAGACTCTGTCTCAAAAAGAAAAAAAAAAAAAGTTTATTTAAAGGGAAATTTTGTTACCATTTTGGGATTATCCACTGATGACTGCATGAGCTCCAATACAGCAAGATCCAGATTCTTCAACAATTCCGTGTTGATCGTTTCTGAGAACAAGCTATAGAAATACTCCCCATGGGAGAAGTGGATGACGCTGCTCTGTGAACTGCCCAAGGATGCCGTGGACAGCACTGCTGGGTTCAGGAGAAGACTCACAAGGCGCTCACACTGGGAAAAAGAAAGGAGAGGCACATCTTTGCATGGCACAGAAAGACCCTTGGGCAACTGGTAACTTTGAAATTAGAAAACGACACAGGTCTAAAAAGAGCCTGATATGTGAAGCCTGGATTCAAGCTGAAATTGTATATATTTCAACTAGCCTCCATTTTCTAGGTTTCATTTTGGGAAACAAATCTTCCTTGACCCATATTTCTTCCAAATGTCCAAAAATCTTGTTGTTTTTATTTTTGAGACAGGGTCTCGCTCTGCTGCCTGGGCTGGAGTACAGTGGCGCAATCTTGGCTTACTGCAAACCTCCACTTCCTAGGTTCAAGCAATTCTCCGGCCTCAGCCCCCCAAGTATCTGGAATTACAAGTTTGTTCTACCACACCTGGCTAATTTTTGTATTTTTAGTAGAGACAGCATTTCACCATGTAGTTCAAGCTGGTCTCGAACTCCTGACCTAAAGCAATTCACCCACCTTGGCCTCTCAAAGTGCTAGGATTACAGGCAATAAGCCACCCTGCCCAGCCTTGTTGTTTTTTAAAGACAGGGTGTCACTCTGTTGCCCAGGCTGGAGTGCAGTGGCATGATCATGACTCACTACAGCCTTGACTTCCTGGGCTCAAGCGATCTTCCCACCTCAGCCTCCTGAGTAGCTGGGACTACAAGCATGTGCCACCACACCTGGCTGATTTTTTAAATTTTTTGTAGAAACAGGGTCTCACTATGTTGCCCAGGATGGTCTCAAACTCCTGGGCTCAAGCCATCTGCCTACCCCAGTGTTGTTGCTTTGAGGATAGAGTCTATTAATAAGGGTGAGTATTTTTAGACAATTTAAATATGTAATTGTTTACATTAATTGGACAAAGGGGTGAAAAACGGGTTTCTGCTACAGAAGAAAGGAAGTTGGGATGGAGTGACCACAGAGGGCTGGCTGCAGATTTCAGCTACAGCAGGGACTATTTAAGGCCAGCCCTGCATGGTTCAAAGAGCCATGAGAATATTTTTTTTTGAGACTCTGGTTCCTCTGGGATTATCCTTCACAGGCCCTCCCAATCATCCATGTGAAGGAACACCAAGGAGAGGAGAAGAGGCCACATGTCAGCACGACTCAGCTTCACAGTCACAAAACGTTCTCTAGCTAATTCCTTTTCGAAACAAAGTGGGATAGACAAAACCTCAATTTAAAAAGAATGTTGTTCTATTCCGTTTTTTTTTTTCTGAAACTATTGAGAAAATAATCGTTTAGAAAGTTGGCTCATGCAAATCATACAATACTTGTCCAGCTAAAACCTTACTACCCAAACTCCACAGTTTCTAGAGACACCTGCAAGTGACATATATATTCTATTATTAGGGGAGTGCAGCATGCAGAGGTGTTTTTCCTACCAGTCCTCCAAAAGCAAAGGCTAACTCCAGAAGTCCGCTGGCCAGCTGCTTACAACTGAGGTCTAGAGAAGGCAGACACTGTCTCTCATCTCCAGGGGCAATGCCTTTATAAACCAGGGAAAGAAGTTCTGTGCCAATAGAATGATGCAGATCTGTGGACTGAAAGAAAGCCAACACTGAAATGCCTAGCAAAAAGATATTTCTTAGAAAAAACAACTTCACTCCTCTCATTAAATAAAAAACCCACTTCAGATGGCACTGACAATTACCTTCCAATATTCAGAAAAATTTTAATTCAATTTTGCTTTTGTTGTTCTTGCTATTTTGAGACAGGGTCTCGCTCTGTTGCCCAGACTGGAGTGCAGTGGCACAATCGTGGCTCACTGCAGTCTCAAGCTTCCAAGCTCAAGCAATCCTCCCACCTCAGCATCCTGAGTAGCTGGGACTATGGGTCCGCAGCACCCACTCCTGGACAATGTTTTTTTTTTTAATTGTTTGTAGAGATGAATTCCTGCCATGTTGCCTGGGCTGGTCTCCAACTTCTGGCCTCAAGCAATCCTCCTATCTGAGCCTCCCAAAGTGCTGGGATTACAGGTATGAGCCACTGTATCTGGCTCAACCTTGCTTTCTATACTAGATTCTTCATTTGTGTTGTCTTGCCACAAAGGCACAACTGCAGTTCCTAAAGTTTTTCAGAAAGCTGCACTGGAAATACCTAAATGTCCTTTATTTTACTTTCATTTTATATTTATAAATTTTTACATTTGCTTTCATGTTTATATTGATATTTCATAGATATACAGATAATATCTACATGTCTAGAGCAAGTAATTCTATAATTCCCATTTCAGCATGCTCAATACATAAAGGACTTTTAAGAAATAATATAAATAAATACACTAATTATCATACTAAAGCTAAAATAAATGTAAAAACAGTAAGTTATAGTTACCTGAGATGGTAATATACTATGCAGAAGCCCAGCTCTGTGAAGCTGTTTACAGGCAGACACGACAGCAGCCAGCCTGCTCCTGTCTACTTGCGCGTCAGGGCCATACAAGTTGACAGCACAAAGCTCCTCAATGCTGGCCATGTGACAAAAACAGTAAATTAGGTGAGCTCTGATCTCATTAAATTATCAAGATACACTGAAAAAAATGTTTGCACTGCTATGAAAGCAAACAGAGGCAACATCTAACAGGATCCATGCGCACTAAGCTAGCACGGAGATCAAACATGGCGCTAACCATGTCTGAAGTTTGCTTAAGTTTGGTACAGGGAAGGCACTGGTTAAATGTGATTTCTAAACAACTATTGAGGTCACTGGCAGCAAACATCCCACTGATATGAGCCTTCCCTGAGGAAGCAGGAGCAGCTGCAGGAGCACGGCAACATATTAGGGCCTGAAATTCCAGGACAACACGTCCCCGATTGTGACCCAAGTACCCACCTCTGTGCTGTTATTTTCTCTCTCAGATGGGTCTCTAGGATATCTTTGTATGGGGACATCTTTAGCGCTTTCATCAGGTTCACACAAACATCAGGAAGATGAGCCATAACCTGGACGTCTCCGATGTTGAAACCTACGCTCGCGGGCTCACACAGTGTCTGCACCAGGACTCTCATCAGGTGTGTATTACACAAGTCCTTCTTCAGGAGCTGTAACAGATTGTTTGATAAAAACACTTTGTCAGACAGCATTTCTATTTTCACCAAAGTGCAGGGCCCACGAGGTTGGGAACTTCTGCCTAAGGGAGAGGTGGGCAGAGTTTCTCTGTAAAACGGGGGCACAGTAAACACTTGAGGTTTGTGGGTTAGACAGTCTCTGCTGCAACTCCTTACGCGTCTGATAAGAAAGCAGCACAGACAACAGGTGGACAGAGGCGCACAGCCATGCTCCTATGTAGCTTTATCTATGGAGCAGGCAGCAGGTGGGGCTATGTCCATGCACAGGGTTTCCCCGCCCCTGACTCAGGACACTGCTGCATCCCAGGGCCTGGTGTGCCACAGGCACCTGGCAGAGATTCCCTGAATAAACTGACTGGAGTTTGTTTACACAATAAGCCTCATGGATACATCTATAAATATTTGCTAGTGTGTGTTTCCTAAGGTAGATGTTTGATGATAGCATAAAATACAGCATCCAATAAAACAATTAGAAAAAACTATTTTGTATTTCATTCACACAGTGAAACTCTGAAGGACATGCAAAGTTTCATGATTTTCAATAGATCGTTCATCACGATGACTGTAGTTAATATAACGATGCATTGTAATTTTGCAAATTGCAAAGAAAATAGATTGAAAAGTTCCCATCACAAAAAATGTTACATATGTGAGGTAACAGATACATTAATTAGCTTGATTTAGCCATTCCACAAGGCAAACCATATCAAAACATCATGCTGTATACCATAAATACAGTTTTTGTCAACTAAAATAAATTGACAACTTGATTTTGACATATAACTCTTCTGACAATGCAAAGTTTTAGAAAAGCCAAAACCTGGCCTTCTCTTCCTGGTTCTTCCCGAAGTCAGGAAAAGCTGGGTTGAGAGGATGAAATATAATAATAATAATAATGATAAATTTTTATTAAAAGCCAAAACCCCTTCTAACAGAAACCTTTGAAGTAGTTTTCCAGTACCAAAAACTGACCTCAAATTAATAGAGCAGCCTACCTTCCATCCTTCTGGGGAGGTGTTCAGCAGAGTCGTGGTAAACTCCATAATCCGGACCACAACGGTGCATTTGCTGTAGCTGTACCTTTCTCCCTCTTGAGGGCTTGGTCTGTTATCTGCTGCCCCCGTGCCAAAGCACTTTTCTGCTGCTATAATGTCATGCATGGCAATGCTTTCTAAAAAGAAAGCCACTGCTTTCAAAAGTGAAGACTGGACTTCAGTACCTAGAAGCAATTATATTGAAATATTAATATATGCTTCCTTTCAACTCCACTAAGATTAATATAAAATTGCTTCTCTAAGCATAGGCATGATGTCCGTTCAGTAAAAATTCAAAATTTTACAAAAGAAACAAACAGCTTAATAATAGCTGAATAAAGTGGCAGTTATTTCTTCTCATATCAAAAGGACACACTGATGGAAGGTCAGGTCTTTATTCCCAAACATTACATGTGAGAAGATAAATTAATATGCTCATTTTAAAGGGCGATTTGGCAATTCATACCAAGTTTTTAAAAATATGCATGCCAATTTCTATCAAATGTTTAAAAACTCATTATGCTTTGAATCAGCACTGAAATTTTAACCTAATGAAATGACTGCAGAATTGCAGAGATGTGGTTGTAAGAATGTTCTTTTTAGCACTGTTATTAATAATGAATGTTATTAATAATGAAAAAATAAAAAATCCTGTCCTTCAAAGGACAGAGACAAATTATGGAGCAGTCTTCAAGCAGGTGTGGACGGGCACCAGTCATATCTTATGGAATCAACTTTCAGGTCAATCCTCAAATGGGCTTTGTCATAAAATTCATTTGTCTGAAAACATCCTGGAGCTGGTTCTCCTTTCCCATCTCAGCCTGTTCATCAGGACTCTCCTGCTTAATGAAAGACAGACCCACCCTCACCTCTCTCCAGTCTAACTGTAGTTTATTACTCCAAGGTGCACAGCCCTTCAGAGCGCCAAGAGACAATTTAAAATACTTGCATACTGTTGAAAGAGTAAAGGCAATGATTGAGTAGGAAAGCCTTTTTGTAAGTCTCATGGTTTCTAATTCTTTGTTTCCAACATAATTTAAGGAAAGTCAATCAAACTGTCAACTGACCTCATTAAAAATAATTTTGATAACATGTATTTTGATGTATTCCAAGAACTGAGATAACTTATATTAAGAATTATTCTCAGCCAGGCGCGGTGGCTCACGCCTGTAATCCCAGCACTTTGGGAGGCCAAGGCGGGCAGATCACGAGGTCAGGAGATCGAGACCACCTTGGCTAACACAGTGAAACCCTGTCTCTACTAAAAATACAAAAATTAGCTGGGCATGGTGGCAGGAGCCTGTAGTCCCAGCTACTAGGGAGGCTGAGGCAGGAGAATGGCACGATCCCGGGAGGCGGAACTTGCAGTGAGCCAAGATCGCGCCACTGCACTCCAGCCTGGGTGACGGAGACTCCGTTTCAAAAGAGAAAAAAAAAGAAATTATTCTCAAAAACCAAATATCCTTGAATCCAACAGAATACTGGATTGTAAGACACACTGCAACCATGGATCTGTTAAATATGGAAAAATGTACATTTTAGAATAAATCAAATATGGCCCTTATTTATGTGAACAAGTTTTTTTGGTTTTGGTATTATTTTCTGAGACAGTGTCACCCAGGCTGGAGTGCTCTGGTGCGATCTCGGCTCACTGCAACCTCCGCCTCCGGGGTTCAAACGATTCTTGTGCCTTAGCCTCCTGAGTAGCTGGGATTAACAGGGACCTGCCACCGTGCCTGACTAATTTTTGTATTTTTGGTAGATATGGGATTTCGCCATGTTGGCCAGACTGGTTTCAAACTCCTCACCTCAGGTGATGTGCCCGCCTCGGCCTCCCAAAGTGCTGGGATTACAGGTGTGAGCCACCACATCCGGCTATGAACAAGTTTTTTTTAATACTAAAATCTATACATACGAAAATAGAATTCCAACCACATAATTTTACATTTTATATGTAATAATTATCAAAATTTTTATATTTGTTGTTTTGGCATTAAAAAATGTAATGTGACTAATAACAAATGTAATAATAACACAGAAGAAAATTTTTTTTGAGACAGGGTCTCACTCTATCACCCAGGCTAGAGTACAGTGGCACAATCACAGCTCACTGTAGCCTCAACCTTCCAGGCTCAAGCGATCTTCCCACCTCAGACTCCCCAGTAGCTGGGATCACAGGTGTGCATCACCACGCCGGACTAACTTCTGTATTTTTTGTAGAGATAGTGTCTTGCCGTGTTGCCCAGGCTGGTCTCAACCTCCTGGGCTCAAGTGATCCTCCTGCCTCGGCTTCCCAAAGTGCTGGGATTACAGGAGAGAGCCACTGAGCCCAGCCAAGGAATCTTTAAATATGTACATCTTTTCATTAAAAAGACGTAGATAGGGATATAGTAAAATCTTAAGCAAAAAAACTTAATACTTTAGGATAAAATCATTTGAAGGTTAGGAAATGAGAATATGAATTCAGGAACTCTGCAAAATTTCCAATAAAGCAGCTATATTTTAAAGCCAATGACGCTGTATATAAAACGGCTATAGTATTTATTGTTCATGGAATACATTTTTTTAAAGTAATATTAACAGTTTTGTGTATTTAAAATGTCAACATTTACAACACACCAGAAAGTATAACTTTTTCAATTATATAAAGCTATGAGAAAAACTGTATTTGTCAACTTTGAAGTATGAAGGAAGGAACCCTTGCAGAGAGGTGACATGAAAGCACGGGCAAGGTGGCTGCACAGCACCTACCATCATGTCGCTGGGATTCTGACCTGGCAGAGCCACTGCCCAGGGTGACTCTGGCAGCACGACACACACCAGCATGAGGCAAGGGTGACCCACCTAGGACCTGGAGCGCTCCCACAGTTCTCTCGCCGATGAACGTGTTGTAGCACTCCAGCGCGGCCAGGAGCAGGTCCAGCCAGCACAGCGTGGCCTGCAGGCTGAATGGCCCCCGAAGGTGCAAGAGGGTGGGCTGGGCCAGGATGCCCGAAGGCTGGCCACAGCCGCCCCCCTCAAAGGTGCTGATGAGAAAAGAGACACCTTCTTCCTTGAGGACATCTTTCAGCCACAAATTAGGGGATCTGTTGCCTTTAAAAAGAAACAAAATTAAAATACACACATATACCTACATTTCTTCAATCCAATCTTTGTACCTAAAATTTCAAAATGTTATGGGACAATCTTTTTTCATTTTACTATGCATTCAACTTGTTTCGCTGTAATTACTTCCAAGAAGGTAATTTCCACCACAGCCATTCTCTTCAGGTTCCTTAAACATTATAAAAATAGTCGGACACCATTTGGAATAGCTGCATACTAATACTTTTTCCCCTGCCTTTTTATTTAAAAATTATTATTCCTTTAAGTCACAAAACAGGATTTGCAAATGAGAACAATAATATCTACCTCTTGGGCTGTTACAAAGATTAGCAGAATTAAAGTAGCTAATATTTGAACATGCTCTTAGAATAACATCTACCACACAGTAAGTGCAGTGTTTGTTAATAAGACAATCAGATGAGCCGTTTCTTCCAGGAAATTTTCTTTTAAATATTAAACTTCTTCTAAATTAAAGACAAATACGTAAAACTGCATTTTGTATGCTCTGAAATCAGTAGCACTGAAAATGTCAAATCATTCTGACTCTAATGAAGAATTCAAAATATGTATCTCTGATGTATTAAAAACAGAACATTCGGCCGGGGGTGGTGGCTCGGGTCTGTAATCCCAGCACTTTGGGAGGCTGAGATGGGCGGATCACTTGAGGTCAAGAGTTCGTGACCAGCCTGGCCAACATGGTGAAACCCCATTTCTACTAAAAATACAAAAATCAGCCAGGCATGGTGGTGCGTGCCTGTGGTCAGCTACTCAGGAGGCTGACGCAGGAGAATCGCTTAAACGAGGGGGAGGTTGCAGTGAGCCAAGATCACGCCACTGCACTACATTCTCAGCTACAGAGTGAGACTCGGTATCAAAAAAAGAGAGAGAACATTTTGTATATTAAGAGGAGGAATATTCTGTAATGTTCTGTTACTTTCACCAAGAAGAGACAAAGAAATCTATAATAATGAGCAAAAAATAAATAGTAAGATATTTAAATTCTACATTAAGAGTGACAGAAGAAAAATGATGGAAAGAAAGGACACAGAAAGGCAGATCGAGAGAGCAGACAAGGGTACTTCACAAGAAGACAGAGAAGCCGAAGACACAGACAAGCACGCTTGGGGTTGGGGAGCCTGCCCAGCCCTACTTCTTCCTTGGTCTCCACCGAGGACCTGCTGTCTGTTTCTGGGCCTGGACCACGCTGAGTCTCAGTATTCAGAAGCCGCCAGGAGCTGTCTCTCTTGGACATATGTCAGAGGGACAACCCTGCACCTGTCGTCAAGTCCTACTGATCTGGGTGTTCCTGTAGCCGGGACTGCTGCTACACAGTGAGCTAAAGAGACACCTGACACAGACACTTAAAAACCACTGAAGGAAGCTAGATGCAATGGCTCGTACCTGCAATCCCAGCACTTTGGGAAGCCAAGGCAGGAGGACTGCTTGGGGTCAGGACTCAAGACTAGCCTGGGCAACATATTAATACCAAGACCCTATCTCTACAAAAAAAACTTAAAAATGAGCCAGGCCTGGTAGCACATGCCTGTGTTCCCAGCTACTCATGAGGCTGAGGCAGGAGGATCCCTTAAGTTCAGTTTATGGCTGCAGTGAACTATAATCGTGTCACTGCAACCTACCTAGCCTGCGCAAAAGAGTGAGACCCTGTCTCTTAAAAACAAACAGGTGCTGCACACCTGCAGTCCCAGCTACTAAGGAGGTTGAGGCAAGAGGATCACATGAGCCTAGGAGTTTGTGTCCAGCCTGGACAACATAGTGAGACTTTGACTCTAAAACTGAAAAGGAAAAAAATAAATCAAAAATACCCACTGGGGGATAAAGACACCAAAGGAGAAAGGTGGCTACACCCTGGAAGGCCAAAGAAGAGATAAATCAAGGAAGGCTCCTTAATGTTATACAAATTACCTCTTGGAAGAAGGGCAAGGCTCACCTACTACCTAGCAGCCTTTGTCCAACAAAACACAATGCTGAGAGGTGGAACTCTATTTAGTTCAGAATACATGAGGTCCATATCATAGGCAACTGAGAAGAGAATAGCACTAGAAATGCCTGAGATCAGTACAGCTAAGGTCACAAGAAATCCTATGTGCTACCAGAGCCACAGACTCAATGTGAGACAGTGGTCTGACCATAAGCAGCTCTACCAACATGCTATCAGGGTCTCGGTTTCTACTAAATATAGGAAAAATGCTGCCCACTGCCCTCCAGCCCTTCCCCAGCCACTGGTCCACTCTTCAATGACTAATTTCACAAGGTTGCTGTGAGAATGACTTAACATACAAAAAACAATTGTTAGCTAAACACATTAAGCAAATTGAAAATGCTAGGCCAGGAGTGGTGGCTCACGCCTGCAATCCCCAGCACTTTGGGAGGCAGAGGCTGGCGGATTACAAGGTCAGGAGTTTGAGACCAGACTGGCCAACATGGTGAAACCCCGTCTCTACTAAAAATACAAAAATTAGCCGGGCATGGTAGCACGCGCCTGTAATCCCAGCTACTCTGGAGGATGAGGCAGGAGAATTGCTTGAACCCTGGGCGCAGAGGTTGCAGTGAGCCAAGGTGGTGCCACCGCACTCTAGCCTGGGCAACAGAGCAAGACTGTCTCAGGGAAAAAAAAAAATTTTTTTTAAATGCTAATGTTTTTTAAACAATTATCTAAATTAAAACACAGATACACATTTCTATTATATATGTAAAATGATATAGTACAGTAAATTTATACTTTATTATTTATATAGCATATATAAAATAATTGAATTCAGTTATACTATGTATTTATACATACTCTATAGTATATAATATATAGTATATAACATTATAATATATCCTATAGTATAACACAATGTAGAGTCCTTCTTAGTTTTAGAAGCCTGGAAATATATAAAGTAACTTTTTTCCTCTTGTTCCATGAAGAAAAAGCCCAGCCAGAACTCCATCCCAGGCCAGGCGCAGTGGCTCACGCTTGTAATCCCAGCACTTTGGGAGGCCGAGGCGGGTGGATCACGAGGTCAGGAGATCAAGACCACCCTGGCTAACATGGTGAAACCCCGTCTCTACTAAAAATACAAAAAATTAGCTGGACGCGGTGGCAGGCACCTGTAGTCCCAGCTACTCGGGAGGCTGAGGCAAGAGAATGGTGTGAACCTGGGAGGCGGAGCTTGCAGTGAGCCAAGATAGCGCCACTGCAGTCCAGCCTGGGCAAAAGAGCGAGACTCTGTCTCAAAAAAAAAAAAAAAAAAAAAACCCCACCCCAACTTTTGCCAAGGAACCAGCACACCCATCTCACCCGAGGCACTCTCCACGCATGGCACAGGGCTGTGACAGCCCACAATGGGGGAAGGCAGGGCCTGATCTCTCCTGAGCACAGCTTCCCCACTCCCAAGCTATCAAACCTAGGTTTGGACTTAATGGACAAAACTGAACAATACATTTATTCCTGAGAAACTTGTCATTATTTCAGTCCATAAGCAGTTTAATGGTTTAGTAATTACTGAAAAGCACAGGTTCACTGCTTTCCTTTAATACACTGATTTGAGATCATTCAGACTTAGGATGCTGGCAAACACATGCTTACAATCACATGCTTAGGATGCTTACTAATCACATGGTGAAACAGAACTGCATTACCTCATCAACTGTTAATATTCTGAATCTTAACTGAATACCATGTTAACTGCAATGATCACCCAATTACTCAATTCTTCTTTACTTCTTTTAAATGGGATAATAAAGCAAACTGTAGTGAAATTAAAGATATACAGATTACCATACCTGGCAATAAAGGAACGAATTTATAAAAGAGTTCAATGGATTTGTGTCGACATTCTGTCTGGGGCCTCCCACAATGAGCTAAAAGCCACTTGACCAGATCCAATAAACACAGTGACGCGGAAGGTGGAAATCCTCTGCACAGAGACAGCATACTGTCATTAGTCCCTCTCCAACATGCAACATTCAGCTACCAAGGCTCTAGAAATCATAAACTAATCTTTATCACACAGATATATGTAGAAACCTCACTAAAAGGCATTCGACTTATTTTTAATGTATTATAATTAGAGTGCAATCAAAATAACACAGGTGAAATGGGTCCTAAATGCTGCTCATGTTCATTTTTTCATGTGGGGAAAAATTAAAAAGTTCTCCTTAAAAGAACAGCACTAAGTATTTTCATGTTTCTTGTGCAATATACCTTGTAAAGCAGTGCTTCTCAAAGTGTGGTCCCTGGACAGCTGTTCCAACATTACCTGTGCACTTGTTATAAATCCAAATTATCTGGCACTACCCCAGGTGTACACAGAAATTGAGGGTGGGGCCAGCCGCAATCTGTGTTTGAACTACATCTCCAGGCAATTCTAATGCATGCTAAAGTTAGAACCAATGAACTAAACTGATATCGTAAGTTAATAGTAGAATCTGGAAGAATCAACTTTTAAAATAATAGAGAAAATATTAATAATCCAGTCCACATGGGACTGTGCTTCTCCAGAGTGGCGGTCACTAGCATGGATAACAGATGTCCCCAGACACCCTGCAGAGATCTGGAGGGGCTTATGGAGGGCACTCACCCTATTGGAGAAGGCAATACCACTAAGATGGAATAAGGGCAAAAACTGGAAACCACTGGCCAATATCCCAGCCTTGGTTGGCTCTAAGTAGTTTCATTTCCTAATTTTATGATTCCATGTCTGTCAAAATGTTACTATTTGAACATTCAGTTCATACACTTCAAAATTTACGGAATAATGGCTCATGCATATTCTAGTCAAATCATCCACATCAAAACATGTTCAAAATTAGTGCATATTAAATAGAACGTGTTACAAAACTAATTTTCAATTTCTATCTACTATCTCAACCCAGATCAAATACCTTATACCTTATCCCTTAAACCAAGTATTTTCAAACACAAAGCTTTTAAACATTTTTGGAAACTGAACTCTTCATACTTCCACACATTCCTTGTTTAGGAAGTAATTCCTTATACTTCCACAGATCCATCCCAAGTTGTCCTTCATTAGCTGCGAATTAGTTTTATGTTGTGGGAAAAGACGGAAAAGGAAGCAAGATCACCTACCGCGGCAAACGTCGTTTCTTTGCTTTATTTAAAGAAACATGCTTCTTTTCAATGATGCGGCATAGGTGATCAATGGCATCACAACACTGTTGAATTGTACCTGTTCTCAAGTACAAAGACATATTTCCAAAGAAGGCATACATAGCTGATTATTATTAAATTTGTATTATAAATGTGTTGGCCTAATTTTTAACTGAAAAGGTAATTTTACTATAGATTTAATATGTTTTCATCCCTAAGAATAATAAAATTAGATAAATGATTCACACTCCATATTCAAAAATGAACACAAAACCCATATTTAAGACTGCAGGATAGCATGGTGCGTGCACGCACAAACACACGCACACACAGAGCAATGCCATACCTAACTAGAAACTGTACCACCAACACCTCGGCCACCCAAAGCACAGCCTCTCCTAATGGACCTGAGATGCAAGAGACCTTGCAGGTATTACAAAACCCACATACCAGGCCAGAGCCTGTGGACTTCAATTTGTGGCTGTTTTAAAGGGGTGTTAAGTCCCTTGACCTCCCTTCCTATGCAGGATAAACTATGGTATCATCTGGTAACACAGCCTCTGGAGAAGGACAACAGGTAAGACGGTGAAGTCACCCACAGAAGTCTGGAATTATTTAGGAAAGGAACCTTATACATCTTATTTTGACCTGTGTCACCAAGAAAAAGTTTTCTATGTTTTTTAAATATGTCAGTGATCACAAAAAAAGTTTCACTTGTTGAAAAAATTCACCCATATGGGAAATCAAGACAAACAAAGCAAATTTAAGCTATTTGACAATGAGGACTAAATTTTAAACATTTTTGCCCACAATAGACTATCAGCATGAAGGATAACAGAGCTCAGTTTGTCTTTTTAAAAAATAAAGTTGGCGGGCGCAGTGGCTCATGCCTGTAATCCCAGCATTTTGGGAGGCTGAGGCGGGTAGATCACGTAAGGTCAGGAGTTATAGACCACCCAGGCTAACATGGAGAAACATCTCTACTAAAAATACAAAAATTAGCCAGGCGTGGTGGCAGGCCCCTGTAGTCTCAGCTACTTGGGAGGCTGAGGCAGGAGAATCGCTTGAACCCAGGAAGCGGAGGTTGCAGTGAGCCGAGATCGCACCATTGCACTCCAGCCTGGGGGACAAGAGCAAAACCCCATCACAAAAAATAAATAAAATAAAATAAAGTAAGTCAAGACCCGTATCAGTGATAAATTCCTGCCACAGCTGTGTGGCCCTCAGTCAATGACATGCCTGGGCCTCTGTGCCCCAACTACATCATGTGCTGGGACCAATGGGGAGTTAAGAAGTCTTCTAGCTCAACAACTCTATGTAGTTCCTAATAGCTTCTTGCATAGAATTTAATTGTAATCATTTATTACTCTCTTAGCTATTGTAGCCTACTTCTGACTTAATATCTTTATAATATTCCTTCATCATGGATGAAACAGCTTTATCACAGTCCTGTAATGAGACCCACTTTCTACTTTCTAAATGATCACCAGTGAGTGCAGAGGCACTGACAACATCTCAGTGGTTATCACATCCAGCTTCTTCAGCATCATATCTGCACATTTTCATGTTCTGTCATCATAGCATCACAGTGTCTGACTGGCTTTGTTGTCTCCCCTGCCCTGGGCAGGATCTGCAACCAACCAGGGTCAAGCTCAATGGCCACCAGGAGTATATGGTGAGTCAAAGAGAATGAGGGCATGAAAAAATTATTAACAAGCTGGATTTAAGGCACTGAAGGGGCTTCTCTTCTCTTCACATTTATTAATTTATACAACTCTTGGAAAAGAAAAAAAAAACCTTATAAGAGAATCACACAAGCCTTAACTCCTCACTGGGGAAACTCTTCAGACCTGTAAGGCAGACAGAACACTGAAGCGAAATGTACCTAAGGACTTCTCATCTGCATGTGCTAAGGCCAGACTCTCCATGTATATCACCAAGGCTTCAAACACAAACTGTTCCACCAGAGACTCTTCTTCCCTGTAAAATAAAGAATGGGAAACCTCACCTAAGAAAACAATAAAGCAGAAAGGACAAAGAAAAGAAGGAATGGAATTAAAGAAGGCACACATTAATTAAATTTGTTTTTTGTGGCTGGGTGCAGTGGCTCACGCCTGTAATCCCAGCACTTTGGGAGGCTGAGGTGGGCGGATCACGAAGTCAGGAGATGGAGACTACGGTGAAACCCCGTCTCTACTAAAAATACAAAAAATTAGCCGGACGCAGTGGCACACGCCTGTAGCCCAAGCTACTCGGGAGGCTGAGGCAGGAGAATGGCATGAACCCGGGAGGCAGAGCTTGCAGTAAGCCGAGATCCTGCCACTGCACTCCAGCCTGGGCGACAGAGCAAGACTCCAGCTCAAAAAAAAAAAATAATAATAATAATTTTTGTTGTTGTTGTCGTTTTTTTAAAGGCTCAGCTGGGTGTGGCAGCGCATGACTATAAAAAATCACTTGAGCCCTTGAGTTCGAGACCAGTCTGGGCAAAAAAGTGACACCCTGTCTCTACAAAAAATAAAAATAAAAAAAATTAGTTGGGTGCAGTGGCGCACACCTGTGGTCCCAGCTACCTGTGAGGCTGAGGCAGGAGGACCACTTGAGCTCAGGAGGTTGAGGTTGAGTCATGATCCCCCCACTGCACTCCAGTCTGAGCAACAGAGCAAGACCCTGTCTCAGAAAAGAAAGGGGGGGGGGGCTCAGTGTTTTAAAACATGAAACAGGTGCGGTGGCTCACACCTGTAATCCTAGAACTTTGGGAGGCTGAGGCAGGGATCACCTGAGGTCAAGAGTTCAAGACCAGCCTGGCTAACATGGTGAAACCCCATCTCTACTAAAAACACAAAAATTAGCCAGGCGTAGTGGCAGGCGCCTGTAATCCCAGCTACTCGGAAGACTGACGCAGGCAAATCGCTTGAACCTGGGAAGCAGAGGTTGCAGTGAGCCGAGATCACACCATTGCACTCCAGCCTGGGTGACAGAGCAAGACTCCGTCTCCAAAAACAGAAAAACCGTGGAACAACCTAAAATACTTCTCAAAGATACCTCCTCAAGAGCAGACTAGAGGAAAGCTACATGAACCAAAGAGGCAGCACACGCTCTGTTTCCACACAAGTGCCTCTGTCCCTTGCATCTGCAAAACTGCTCATTTGCCTGTGGGGCTAATTATTATCCATGTGTCCTTCTGCAATGTAACCCTCATGAAGGGCTATATTGTTATACTTCTAACATGGACACAGGCCTGGCACATCATTTTTTTTTTCTTCAACTTTTAAGTTCAAGGGTACATGTACACGATGTGAGGTTGCACAGGTAAATGTGGTACACAATATTCCTAATAAGGAATGCTGGATGAATGAATGAACACCACTACCTTAGGTCAGTGACCACTTGTCTTTTTTCTTGGACCTCTGAAATGGCCTCTTCACTGGTGTCCCAGTCTTCAGTCTACTCAGACCCACTCTCTACACAGCTACCAGCAAGTGGATTTTAGGAGGAAATCTAAATGCATCTCTCCCTGCACCCACTACTCCACAGATCCTCTGTCACTAGAGGTGACCTACGCTCCTTACTACAGCAAGCAGAGCCCTCCTCACTAGCCTCACGACACCTGCCTCCAAACCTCAAAGGACTTCAGACACCTTCCTCTTTCTTATCTCTATCCCCCACCACCCACTAACTTTGATCTAAAATGCCTTGGCTGACTTCCATTTATCCTTCAAGTCTCATCTCCAGTATAAACCCTAGCAAGAGGCCACAGCTAACCTGCTCACCCTGGATTAGCTACTCCTCCTCTGTGCACCCAAAGCCCCTGTATATGCGTCTTTTGTTGCATTTCCAAAATGGCTGAGACAGTGTTTACATGCATTTCTCAGCAGTTTCCAAGCTTCTGGAGTGCAAACTGAATTTTAATTCACCTTTTAATCTCCAGAGGACAGCACAGCATCCAGCACATAATTACTTACTAAATGCAGGATATATGACACATGGATACACAGAGTGAAACTCCAAGTCACTTTTCAAAACCACAAGTTTCTCTTCCCTGTTGTGTAGCTTACAAACCTGAATTCCCTGTAGATATTATTAAACGCAAGTGATGCTCCCAGCCTCTTGAAAGCATTGGGGTGAAGCGCGAGACTATAAAGTCGCTTGAAAAGCGATTTGGTGTTTACTGGACTCTTCTCCTGCTGCTGTGGTGTTATTTGCTTAATGGACCATTTAAGGAATTCTCGAATACACCGACCACAAAAATCTCTTAAAGTACTGTCAACAGGGTCCACAATTCCATCCTGAAACAAAACAAAGAGACCTTGATTGTACCAATTTTTATAACCACTGACAACTGAATACAAGGGTATAGTTGGTCTATCTCTGAGCATAACTAAAGTATGTTAAAAATTAATTTATAGCACTAGTCAAGAAAAAAATAAACACTAGTAAAACCAATCTCCATAGTGTATCCAGAATCTAGGCTTGAATAACTATTTCCTTCTGATATAATGAAAACATTTTCTTTTAAACAAATTAATAAACTGAAAAGCCATGAAGAGGGGAGAGAAAACTTTAACTATAACAAAACAATCTTTCCCTTCCCTGAAAAAAAAAGAAAACAGCTATATCCTAAGAATTTCAGAGGAATTCTGATTGTTGATTTCACCCCATAACAGTTTTTGAGACACTTTTCATATTGAAGTCAAAGAGAGTAAGACCCTTGGAAGTTCCAAAGAAACTGTACTGCTCCATAAAGGAAAATCCTATGGAAGCATGAAGAGCAGCCCCCATAAAGGCCCTGCCGAAAACATCTATGGACATTTGACCAACGACCACACAGAGATGTATTCTACTTTATGCTTTGTTTCATTCTAGTCATGACGCTCTCTCAGATCTACAAAGGAAAAGTTTAACTTGAAAATGTACACTCAACAATGAATTAAGAGAGTTCTGCCTAACACTTCCAGTTATTTGCTACATATAAAATCCTTTCTTGCAGAGGTAATTAGAATCCAAAAACGTAACACAAGCCACGGTTATGGGAGGAGAGGGCGCTTCCTGCTTTTCAGAGCAGAGGTCACTAGCGCCATGCGGTGATACAGGGAACAGCAGCTATCACCAGGAAACCCACGGCCCTCCTTCACTTGAGTGCTGTGCTACTGAGTTCACGCTGCTTCTTTACCTTTTCTTTCCTCAACTATCTCGTTTTACTTATCAGATTTCTTTCTGAAGCTCTTACTTAATCTACCTTCAAGGATCAAAAGGGAGAAAAGAAACATAAAAAAAACTAAAATAAAAACTTTTTAACAGAAACATTATAATGAAAACATCTGAATGCAAATAAGCCATAAATTAACTTCAACTAACTGTATTTATTATAGGTAGGATTCACTGGTAGACACTGCAGGGAATTAAACTACAGGTTTAATTATGTCACCACCCTAATGAATGTTCAGTCACTCTCCCCTGCCTGTAACATGACTAAGAAAGGTCACACTCAGAGTACACTGCCAGCAGCATAACCAGGACTGTGCAGGTGACATAAACTTATTTGCACAGGTTCAAAAATTATAGTAAAATAAGCATCAAAAGACACTACAATTTAGCTGGCCTCACTGCCTCTGCCCTCAGTGAGCTGGCAACCAAATTCTAAGATGCTGCTTCTTTGTGTCAGAAGAGTTCTGTGTAAAAGGTGAACTGCTGTTTCCAGGGCCCTTTAGTTATTGAATCTGAGTATAGGAGAAAATTGGATATGCTCAGAAATTCTTATTCTTTGTTTTTGAGACAGAGTCTCACTCTGTCACCCAGACTGGAGTGCAGTAGCCCAATCTCAGCTCACTGCAACCTTTGTCTCCCAGGTTGAAGCAATTCTCATGCCTAAGCCTCCTGGGGAGCTGGGACTACAGGTGTGTAATACCACGCCTAGCTAATTTTTCTATTTTTAGTAGAAACAGAGTTTCTCCATGTTGGCCTGGTTGGTTTCCAACTCCTGGGCTCATGCAATCTGTATGCCTCGACCTCCCAAAGTGTTGGATTACAGGCGTGAGCCACTGTGCCCGGCTCACCGCCAAGGTGGGTGGATCACTTGAGGTCAGAACTAAGACCAGCCTGGCCAACAAAGTGAAACCCCGTCTCTGCTTGAAATACAAAAAATTAGACAGGCATGGTGGTGAGCGCCTGTAGTCCCAGCTATTCAGGAGGCTGAGACAGGCGAATTGCTTGATCCTGGGAGGCGCAGGTTGCAGTGAGCCAAGATCGTGCCATTGCATTCCAGCCTGGGCGATGGAGCAAGACTGTCTCAAAAACATAAATAAATAAACAAACATCAAATACAACTAATCGATGGGAATAAGAGGAAAAGAATCAACTATTACTTACCAATATAGCTTCTAGTAAGGCGACAGTATCCTGACTTTCAAATTTCTTATTGTTAGTGAACCAGTGAATCAGCTGCATAACTAGTGGCTCATACAGTTGCCTTGTCACCTGAAGAAAGAATTAAAGTTAATTCCCTTCATGTTAAAGAAATGTTACGCTGTAAAGGGTTCCATTTAAATGCCATTTGCAGTATAAAATTCAGTAATACTACTACCATGGTTGTATTAGTTTCCTTTTTTAGTTCAGGCTCAAGTGGTCCTCTCCCACCTCAGCCTCCAGAATAGCTAGGACTACAGGCATGTACCACCACACCCAGTTAACTTAAAATTTTTTTTTGTAGAGACAGGGTTCCACTATGTTGCCTAGGTTGGCCTTGAACTCCCGGCCTCAGGTGATCCTCCTGCCTCAGCCTCCCAACGTGCAGGGATTACAGGTATGAGCCACCATCCCCAGCCCCATTAGTTTCCTTTTCCAGTTTAATTCCATGATGAAGAGTCCAGCAAAGAAAAATATGCAACAAAAGCTCATTGTTCCTCTGATCGGGAGGGCAATTTAGGATAGATATTGTTGGGTTTGTAATACTCATCTTTATTCATTTGATCTTGAACGTGCACACAAGATATCCTGGATTACAGACAACCTGGTCGCTATTCAACTATTATACAAAGCAAATAACAACCCTGTGGTTCCCCACAGCCTAACGGTCTCCCCTTGTGGTGACAAAATGAAAGCCCAATCAATGTCCTATATACACAAATTCAAAGCCTGTACCACAGGGGAGGAACACAGAAAAACAGATTTAACCTGTTTATATACAAGACAAAGAGGAAGCTGCCTCTCCCACCGCTGCCAAAAGGAGGGAGAAAGATCTCTATGGAGATGGGATGAAAAGGATCCTAGGTCTAACCTTCTGGAACATAAATAAAGCCTCTCCAGGGGCCAGGTAGCCCCGTGCTCCCTGGCTTTGTAAAATCCAAGATGTCTCCAGGCCTGGGCTCCTCCCTTATGACAAGTAAATCCATACCCAAGGAGGCAGAGCTCCTGTCTTCCTGGAAGCTTGGAAGTGTAACCTAGTGGCCTGGTGGAGGTGTGACCATGTGGTCATCTTAGAGCAACAAGAGAAGTGGATCAGAGCAATTAGCTAGACAAGCTGCTACAGATCTAACCCTCATTATACATGAGAGTAAAATGCTGGCCAGGCGCAGTGGTTCATGCCCATAATCCCAGCATTTTGAGAGGTCAAGTCGGGAGGGTCTTTTGAAGCCAGTTCAAGACCATCCTGGGCAACATAGGAAGACCTTGTCTCTAAAAAAATTATTTTTTATTAGCTAGGCATGGTGGTGCGTGCCTGTAGTCCCAGCTACTCAGGAGGCTGAGTCAGGTGGATGGCTTGGGCCCAGGAGGTGAAGGCTTCAGGGAACTATGATTGTGCTACTGCACTCCAGCATGGGTGACAGAGGGACACCATGTCTAAAAAAAAAATTAAAATGGCCAGGCACGATGTAATCCCAGCACTTTGGGAGGCTGAGGAGGGCGGATCACTTGAGGTCAGGAGTTTGTGACCACCCTGGCCAAAATAGTGAAACCTCTTCGCTAATAAAAATCCAAAAATTAGCCGGGTGTGGTGGTGGTCGCCTGTAACCCCAGCTACTTGGGAGGCTAAGGCAGGAAAATCGCTTGAACTGGGAGATGGAGGTTGCAGTGAGCCGAGATCGTGCCACTGCACTCCAGACAGAGTGAGACTCCGTCAAAAAAAAAAAAAAAAAAAAAAAAAAGTAAAATGCTTGTGGTGGAAGTTAAGGCGAACACTCCCACACTGATATCCTGTACATTTCTGCCTCAGAGGCCAGGGCTTTTATAGGAGCACTGAGCCATCCAGGACATCGTTATTCCCCACAGTTACTGAGCTCAACAATTAAGTACTTTGATATTAGAGGTCCATACTGTAGTTAACATCACCTCAAAAATGATGCAATATGTCCCAGGGCTCAGACTAAACAACACAGAGACTCTTCCAAATAGTCTTTCTAGTCTTTGAAGCTATTTTTTTCCCCTAATACCTTCACTGGCCTCTATGAAGCAATTTTTAAAATTAATCAATATAAAAGGGTCTTAACTTTCAGTTTGAAAGCTTAACCTGGTCTTAAAGCATCACTTATTTTCCACAAAAGAATCATACTGGTGTTTTTTTTTTTGAGACAGAGTCTCGCTCTGTCGCCCAGGCTGGAGTGCAGTGGCACGCGGTCTCTGCTCACTGCAAGCTCCGCCTCCCAGGTCCATGCCATTCTCCTGCTTCAGCCTCCCGAGTAGCTGGGATCGCAGGCGCCCGCCACCACGCCCGGCTAATTTTTTGTATCTTTAGTAGAGATGGGGTTTCACTGTGTTAGCCAGGATGGTCTCGATCTCCTGACCTTGTAATCCACCCACCTCGGCCTCCCAAAGTGCTGGCATTACAGGCCCTCCCACCGCGCCCGGCCAAGAATCATACTGTTTTATTCTTAGTACATAAGTTTTTTTAATACATGTATACATAGCTAGATATATATATACAATATAGACATACCCCTTTATAGAAAACCATCCCTCTACAATCCTACATCCCAAAGGTAACCACTGTCGACTTTCAAAATATTTTATTTACATACCTTTTTTTTTTTTTTGAGACAGAGTCTTACTCTGTCACCAAGGCTAGAGTGCAGTGGTGCAATCTGGGCTCACTGCAACCTCTGACTCCTGGGTTCAAGTGATTCTCCTGTCTCAGCCTCCCAAGTAGCTGGGATTACAGGTGTCCACCACCATGCCCAGCTAATTTTTGTATTTTTAGTAGCACCAGGGTTTCACCATGTTGGCTGGGCTGGTCTCGAACTCCTGACCCCCGGCCAATCTATGTACATTTAAGTATGTGTATATACACGTGTAAAAATAAAAATGAATCTGCCAAGGAGGCAGAGCTCCCGTCTTCCTGGAAGAAACCAGTAACTGGTTTCTTCTTAGAGTACTTTCCATGTAAACATATGCACTCTACCAGTGTTTTCACTAGCCGCCCAGTACCTCAACTATGGACGTAACACAACCCAGCTACCAGAACTGTACTGCTAGAAATGAAAGTATTTCTAAATTATGACTACCATACAGAGTGGAGAGTCCTGAGCACACTGTTTAAGCAGCTCTCTTGTAAGGAAGCTGCTAGGCCAGGGCTGTGGTCACCCAATCCAAGCCCAGCTGCAGAGCACTGTGCCTGCGTCGCCCCACCAACCATGACGTGCAGGGTCCTTTCCTTGTGCCCTTGGCAACACCAAACATTGTTCATCTTTTAAATATTTGACAGTAGCCAGTATCATTTTAATTTGAAGTTCCTTGTTTACAAAAAGGTTGACTATTTTAAGATACATTCCATCGGCCATTTACATTTCTTCTTTTATGAGCTGCCTATTTTTTTCTTTATACATTTGTCCATTTTTAAATCTGATTTCTTCAGTAGTATGTTGCACATTATGTATGTGTTACAATGTTGGTTTTATGCCATTCAGTAGTCTTAAACATTTATAAGGTCAAAACTATCAATACATTAACACTTTTATGTGTCTTCCTATCTGTACAAACTTTATAGAAAGACACAGAAGGATGCCGATTATGGAAAAGTAATGAAATCCATCCAAGGAGCAGAAATCACACTGCACACAGAAGAAAATGTTTTGAAATGCTATGGGTCTACTTTTTGTTAACAAAACATCTATGCACATGTCAAGATGTGTTATTATAAAGACATTCTCCAGACTTTCCAGAGGATCTAACATCTTTTCCCAGGGAACAAGCATGTGAAAGGGGTGACGTGAAGGTTCATTTTTATCTTTGAACATTTTTATATTATAAACTGATGTTTATCAACAAAAAAGACCTAAAGATATACACAGACAGATATGCTATGTGGTCATTACATTTTTCTGTAATTTATTTATAGTTCATTTTTCCTTCTAAATCATTGATTTACAGTTAGTTTCTTCACCTGTGACAAAGACCCTCTTCCTTGCCCTAACTCTAGTCAGGCTCCTCTGAACTCTTCTCAACTAGGCCTTGACTTCTGGGCTTCCATGTTCATCTCTATTAGTCCAGTTTTACCAAGAACTCCGCTGAGTCAGTTCAGTGAAAACGCCTCCCCTTGATATATAATCTAATTCCTCATCTCCCACCAGCCCCCAGGCAGTGTCTGGTCACCCTGGCCCATCTTCAGCCATAACACTCTTAGGATTGGTTTAGCCACAATCCTCTTTATGCCTGACATTTCTTCTGTTGTGGGAAGTCAGGGACCCTGAACGGTGGGACCAGCTGGAGCCGAGGCAGAAGAATATAAATTGTGAAGACTGACATTTATCAGTTCCCAAAATTAATACTTTTATAATTTCTCACACCTGTCTTTACTGCAGTCTCTGAACATAAATTGTGAAGATTTCATGGACATTCATCACTTCCCCAATCAATACTCTTATAATTTCTTATGCCTGTTTTTACTTTAATCTCTTAATCCTGTTATCTTCGTAAGCTGAGAATGTACGTCACCTCAGGACCACTACTGTACAAATTGATTGTAAAATATGTGTGCTTGAACAATATGAAATCAGTGCACTCTGAAAAAGAACAGAATAACAGCTATTTTCAGGGAACAAGGGAGGGAAGATAACCATAAGGTCTGACTGCCTGCGGGGTCAGGAAAAACACAGCCACATTTTTCTTCTCACAGAAAGCCTATAGACGGATATGTGAGTAGGAGAAATATCGCTGAATTCTTTTCCCAGCAAGGAATGACCCTGGGGAAGGAATGCATTCCTGGCAGTAGGTCTATAGACAGCTGCTCTGGGAGTGTCTGTCTTATGCAGTTGAGATAAGGACTGAAATATGGCCTGGTCTTCTGCAGTACCCTCAGGCTTACCAGGATTGGGAAATCCCAGCCTGGTAAATTCTAGTCAGACTGGTTGTCTGCCCTCGAACCCTGTTTCCTGTTAAGATGTTTATCAAGACAATGCACAGAGGGACATAGGCCCTCATCAGTAATTCTAATTTTGCCTTGCCTTATGACCTTTATTGCCCTTTGAAGCACGTGATCTTTGTGACCTACTCCTGGTTCATACACCCCCTCCCCTTTTAAAATCTCTAATAAAAATGTGCTGGTTTTGCAGCTCCAGGTTGTCATCATGGTCCCGGCTATAACATTTCTCTCTTTGTACTCTTTCTCTTTATTTCTCAGACCAGCCAACGCTTAGGGAAAATAGAAAAGAACCCATGTTGAAATACTGGGGGCTGGTTCCCCTGATATTCCTCTTAGTGATTTCCATCCACTGACCCTGACCCTGCTCCTTGGCTATCAATCCCCCTGGTCAGGAAGTATTTGGAATAGAGCCCAATCCCTCTCCAGCAGTGTAAAAGCCCACTGGAGTAGCCTCCCCTTTAACAGTTTTCCTTAACATCTTTAAAGAATGTCATGAATAATTTTTTCTTTAACACGTTAGTCATTTGACCTAATACCATTTATTAAATGACCCATTTCCCACTTAAATGAGCCCCTACCATAGACACAATTTTCATATACACACAAGGGGCCACTTCCCGGCCCCTAGCTCTCCCACTGAGCCATATGTGCACTGGTTCAGCCTCTTATACTCCATAAGGCCACTTTTCAACATCTGCTACACAAGACTCCCTACAGCGTGCAACCCTTTCAAAATGTGTCTTGCTTATTAGGCTCAAGCAATTACTCCTTCAGATTATTCTTTTAAGTTCAAAAATAAAATTAATTCTGGATTTTTTACTGGAATTACACCAGAGCTATCAATTGATTCAGGGAAACTTGACATTTTTTTCAATAATGACTTCTACCTCAGGTACATAAGCTATTCATCTTCTATAGTCATAAAATGTTTGCCTGGCACACTGAAGTTTATTCCTAGACATTTTTTTTTTGATGCTGTTATGAACAAGATGTTATAGACATATTTTCCAAGTGGTCAATACTAATATATGAAATATATGAGAATAATGTATGAAAAAAGATAATGAGAATTATGTGTTTATAATTCATCAGCTTTTTCCTTTATTAATTCTTAGAATTTATCAGCTGATATGCTTACTCTTGGGCCTTCCAGATTTTGAAAACAATTATAATAATCTTTTCTCTTTCCTAATATTCCTTCTATGATTTTCTTATCTTACAGTATTGAATAGAATCTCCCAAATAGTTAGTGGGGTTGATGTCCTAGCCTTACTGGCCCGCTGACAAGAGTCTTTTGATTGCCAAGTGCCAAGTGCTGGGGTAGATGCTGAAGAGGAAGCAAGGAACACCAGGCTCTGTCCGTGCAGAGTTTAACTAACCCCAAGTAAAGCACTGACCGCTCCCAGAAACAGGCCGTGCTCTCATGCTGGGTGGAAGCGCAAGGGAGTGTCAGTGCTTCACACAGTGGATGACCTGGCTGCAAGATTCAGGCAGACATTCTATCACATTAAACATCATATGAAACTACTGCTAGTTTATCAGGAGCTGCCAAATGCCTTCCAGGTTTCCATGGAGAGGTTCACTGCTACGTTAAATCTACCTCTGTGGTAAGTTTCCAGTTTTCACCATGAGCTCTATTTAATCACAGTGCATCTGAACATACTGCTGCACTATATCCACTCATGCATACTGCAGAATTTTCCAGCTGCATTATGAATGAGTTTTGCATTTCATTTTCTTTTTTGCATGCGTACCCTGATATTCAGGTCATGCTAGATTCATAAAATGAACTGAGAAGATTTCTTACCTTTTTCTGCTTCATGGCAGCAGTGAAGGATTTGTCCATAAAGTCACAGTATAGGCCACTTGCCAGCCATGGCTTTTTTTGAGAATGAGTCTCGCTCTGTCTCCCAAACTAGAGTGCAGTGGCGTGATCTCAGCGCACTGCAATCTCTACCTCCTGGGTTCAAGTGATTCTCATGCCTCAGCCTCTCGAGTAGCTGGGATTACAGACGTGCGCCACCACGCCTAGGTAAATTTTGTATTTTTAATAGAGACGGGGGTTTTATCATGTTGGCCAGGCTGGTCTTGAACTCCTGACCTCAGGTGATCCGCCCACCTCAGCCTCCCAAAGTACTGGTATTACAGATGTGAGCCACCGCGCCTGGCCCATGGTTATTTCTCTCTTCTTCCCTCTGTGAAAGACTATGTTTGTCCATGAGAGGGGTGACAGCTAATTCACCTTTAGATGCCTGGATTCTCAGTAACTTTTAACTACAACAGCGATTCCCAAACTCCGAGACATACTGAAAGTGGAGGGGAGAGCTTTTAGAAGTCCTGGTGCCCAGGTCGTGCCTAGGTCATGCCCATGACCAATTAAACCAGAGCACCTGGGGTAGCAGTCAGGGAGCAGTATCGTTCCTAACCATCTCCAGGTAATTCCACTGCTCTGCTGACCACTGAATTAGACAAACCAAACTTTTAAAAGTTTTACAACTATTTCAGATTCAAAGCCCTTACCTGATCAACATCACACGCAAGTCGAAGCAGCACAGGAAACGTCCGCTTATAGAGCTGGTACATGGGTGGGGCTCCCTGTCCCCCTTCTGGCATCTGCGTGGCTTTGCCCAACATAAACATTACCATGCTATGTAAAAGTTCACAGGCTGCAACCTAAAACAGACCAGGAGGTCAGCAATGTTTAAGTTATCACGTTGATGACGAGAGAATATTTGAAATGTCACTCAATTTAGCCCTTTAAGAAGAAAAATTTCATTGCACATAACTATCATGTAACCCAAATATAAATTAACTGGAATTAGTATTTCTTGTTGTATAAAACTAATGATTCTGTTCACTTTGTTTTTTTATCCAAGAACGAAGAATTAAAATTTAAAAGCTTTAGAAACTGGGAAGTATATTTCACTGTTGCCATATTAAAGAACTATATAACTTTGCTTCATCTGTTAGCACATTTTCAACTATCACTTTTAGTAAAAATATTTTTTGAAGCACTATAGAAAATTTACAAATTAATACATGCATACCTCATTTTATGGCGCTTTGGATACAATGTGTTTTTTAACAAATTGAAGGTCTGTGGCAACCCTGTATTGAGAAATTCTATTGGCTCAATTCTTCGAACAGCATGTGCTCACTTTGTTAGCATTTTTAAGCAATAAAGCATTTTAAAGTATGTATATAAAGTTCTAATGCTATTGCACACTAAATAGACCACAGTATAGTGTAAACATAACTTTGACATGTACTGAAAAACCAAAAAACCAGTGTGATTTGCTACACTGAGATATTAACTTTATTGCTGTGGTCTGGAGCAGAACCTGCAGTATCACCAAGGTATGCTATGCCTGTATGAAAATTTGAGATTATCTGTTTCTAATCTCCCAGAGTTAAGGGGATAACCAAGAATAGATCGAATATCACTCTCAAATGCCCTTTATATTGCATTTTATATAATGAAGAGCTTTTGGTATATTAATGTTTTGAAAGGCAATTTTTTTTTTTTTTTTTTGAGACAGAGTCTCGCTCTGTCACCCAGGCTGGAATCCAGTGGTGTAATCTCGGCTCGCTGCAATCACTGCCTCCCAGGTTCAAACGATTCTCCTGCCTCAGCCTCCCGAGTAGCTGAGACTATACTTGCACGCCAGCACACCTAATTTTTGTATTTTTAGTAAAGATCAGGTTTTACCATGTTGGCCAGGGTGGTCTCAAACTCCTGACCTCAAGTGATCTGCCTGCCTCGGCCTCCCAAAGTGCTGGGATTACAGGTATGAGCCACCATGCCCAGCCCAATTACCTATTAAGATGATTTATGCTTAACTTACATTTATCAATGACACTGACTTCTAATTAGTAAGTAGTTTTCTAATTACTATATTACAGAAAATACAAAATTACTAATATTGGAATGGCTGAAATGTGTTATCTATATCCTAACCAATATGTATTTTTAAAGCAATAGGCTCTAAATAATGGGTGAAATGAAAAATAGAAGTACTTTAGTTTGTCTGTCACTGGCTGTGAGTGCTAATTCTGTGACTCGAGGCAGGAACACGTCCAGGAAAATGACAGGTTTCATCTCTCTAAAGGGCACTGCAAAGCTCAGCCGCTTCTCTCTGTCCCAGGCCATATAGCTCTTCATCATCTCATCTGAGGACATGACTGTTAGAAAAGATTTAAGAAGAATGAAACATTTTTTTTTTTATTAGTGTCAGAATTATTCACAAATCAAAACATTTCTAATGCCAGCTGTTCTACATTCTATTAAAGTGAAGCACTTCATTCATCTTTCCCTTTTCTTTTGCCTCAGATATGTAATTACAACATCAGAAATCACTCAATTTAATTTAAAGTAAAATTACTTTTAAATAAGCCTAATAGTCTCAGATGTTTAATATCCAAATTCAGTAAGACTTGCTTAAAGTATTTTGTGGAAGAAAGTCAATGAACAAAATTTTTACTTAAAAAAAAAAAAAAAATCTCTTTATAACACTTTCCAAATACAGGCTCTAACTCCCTAAATAATCAAAAGTCACTGGTATATTTAACAACACATTTCAAAAGTAAAAATACAGAGGAATTTTTACTAATCAAAAATGTAGACTTTTGGCCAGGCACAGTGGGGCATGGTGTCTCACACCAGTAATCCCAGCACTTTGGGAGGCCGAGGCTGGTGGATCACTTGAGGTCAGGAGTTCAAGACCAGCCTGGACAACATGGTGAAACCCCATCTCTACTAAAAATACAAAAAATTAGCCAGGCATGGTGGCATCTGTCTGTAATCCCAGCTATTCAGGAGCCTGAGGCAGGAGAATCGCTTGAACCTGGGAGGCGGAGGTTGCAGTGAGCCAACACTGTGCCACTGCATTCCAGCTTGAGCAACAGAGCGAGAAAAAAAAAAGTGGATTCTTTTAAATTAAAATAATAGAGACAGCTTCTTGCCATGCTGTTGCCCAAGCTAGTCTCAAACTCCTGAGCGCAGGCAATCTTCCCACCTCAGCCTCCCAAAGTGCTGGAATTACAGGCATGAGCCACCACACGCAGCCTACTAATCAAAAATGGCAATTCTCATTTGGAAAAATTTCTAAAAATATCAAAATATTAACAATATTGGATCTCAAAGAGATTAAACTTGGAATTCCCGACAATAATATGGAAAAGAGTATCAAATTACATTGTTTCAAACTGGATAACATGCTTAACAAGTCAAGCTAGAACATCTGTTCTACTAGTATACTGAATTATTCCAATTTCACGGATACAGTCAAACCATCAGGCAAGATATTATTCTTTATAATCTTATTTAAAAATATATAAATCACATATAGGAGCAAATATTCAGAACATATTATGACCTGGATACATCCAAATAAAAGCACAAATATATCTACAGAGGTTATTTATTTTAAAAGAAGTTTACCTGTCAGAAGATTTTTGTTTATTTGTCCTCCTAGAGATCCAAGCATTTGTACTACTCTTATTCTTATTTCTTCTAAGGATATTGCTTCATTCTGTAAATTTGAACAATTGTATATATGTGATTACAAATGGGTTAAAGATTAAATAGAAGACATAGGAAAAAACTCTCTGCCACCCACTTGGATGTCCATTTCCTAGAACAGCAGTTCCAAACTTTTTAGGAGGCTCCTTTCCACTCTTAAGAAATATCAAGGACCCCCAAAGAGCTCTGTTTTATGTAGGTCCTGTTTATCAGTATTAATGACATTAGAAATTGAAACACAGAAACTATGTAAATAGTTATTTAAACTACTAAACCCATTACACGTTATAAAAAGTAACTATATTTTTCAAACAAACAAAAACTCTGGGCAAAGTGGCCATTCCACAGTAGTGCAGATCCCTTTACAGTCTAGCTCACTGGGAGACAGTTTGGGCCTCACACCAATATGCAGTTGGAAAACCAGGCAAGAAATTTTAAACAGTCTTTTTAGCTAACTGTAGTTATTCTTCTTTGATATTACATCAAAACTGAACCAGCGGTAGTTTCTTAAAGGTTAGTTACAATGTCGAATCTGAATTCTTATCATGAACTCTACGTACTCTACTATGTTAAAATCTAGTGGCTGATCTTGCACTTTGAGTGGATTTTTCATCCATGTATAATTTGGAAACATCATGTATTCCTCATCTGAAAATACTGGTTCACTGGATTGTGCAGATACTCCAAATGTTGACACATTTCATTACATATGCAAAAAATCACATAAGCAAATATCACCACCAATCTTATTAGAAAAAAATCTTAGGCTGGGCACAGTGGCTCACACCTGTATCCCAGCAGTTTGGGAGGCCAAGGTGGGCGGATCACGAGGTCAGGAGTTGGAAACCAGCCTTTCACCAACATGGTGAAAGCCCGCCTCTACTAAAAATAAAAAAATTAGCTAGGCGTGGTGGCACGCACCTGTAATCCCAGCTCCTCAGAAGGCTGAGGCAGGAGAATCGCTTGAACCCAGGAGGTGGAGGTTGCAGTGAGCACTCCAGCCTGGGCAATATAGCGAGACTCCATCTCAAAATAAAAAAAAAAAGTCTTTAAGTAATGAGAAGCTATCAAACTTACTGCAATAGTTACAAGTTCTCTAAAATTTTACAGTTCACTTAAAAGCTTGAATTTTATCATTGGCAACAGATTTTCAGAAGTTTTCCTCAAAGTGGCAGGCTCGGTTCATTTTAGAGAAAATGTCTGCATATATCCACCTATGAATAACCTCAGTGTGCCTTTCAGTTGTCATTTCAATAAAAATTGTGTCCACAAAGTAGTGGCTACTTCAGCTCCCAGTTCAAAGCACCACACAGTGCTTTTTCTCCAGATAGCTGACACACTTT
The DNA here is from genome assembly GCF_028878055.3 of Symphalangus syndactylus. Classification (NCBI taxonomy): domain Eukaryota; kingdom Metazoa; phylum Chordata; class Mammalia; order Primates; family Hylobatidae; genus Symphalangus; species Symphalangus syndactylus. Next base: position 69,714,791 of record NC_072429.2, on the reverse strand, counting down.
TCTACGCAGGCCTGCTTCATGTGCACCTCCTGCCTCACACACAGAGTATTTTTAAAAATCTGTGCTCAGAGTCAATGCTAGAGAATCAACAGTGTTCTCCATCATAACACCGTCGTGCAAATTAATGGAGTAAAAATAGCTTTGGCCTTGCACCCTGGATACCCCAGGGGTCACAGTTAGAGAACCATAGTGCTAAGGAACAGGCACTGTGTACCTGTACAAAAATTTTGGCAAAGCACAGTGGCCCACGCCTGTAATCCCAGCATTTGAGAGGCTGAGGTGGGCGGATTGCTTGAGCCCGGGAGTTCAAGACCAGCCTGGGCAACAATGCAAAACCCATCTCTACGAAAAATACGAAAATTAGCTGGGCATAGTGGCACATGCCTGTGGTCCCAGCTACTCGGGTGGCTGAGGCGGGAGGATCACTTGAGCCTGGGAGGTTGAAGCTGCAGTGAGCTGAGATCACACCACTGCACTCCACCCTGGGTGACAACATGAGATCCTGCCTCGAAAAAAAATTAAATCGATAAGAATAAAAGAAATTTTATTTGTAAAACCAGAGATATATTTAAGTTATTTTATCCTGCTGTGTCACAAAATTATAAAAACTTTTATGCTGCCATTTCTAGTTTCATTCTAGTCTCTCAATCAAAAGGTGCCCAAAATAATGAGGTGAGAAGAACTGACCCTAGAGTTTGCATTATCAGTTTTAGATGTTAAAAGTTTTTCAAATTTTAATTCTTACTTCATTCCAAAAATTGCTATTTTCCCTATTCTAACTCAATTTTCTCTATTTACGTCATTTTTTACTATCACATCATATGGCTCATCTCGAGAAAACTGGCCCCAAGGAATTATCACTAAAAAGCCATAAAAGAACAAAAAAGAAAACTGGAACAAACTGAACCTGATAATATGACATATTTCAGGTCTAAGCATAAATGAAAGTCTTACATATCCCTGGTATCATCAGTATTCTGACTTGCTTATTTAATATGAACCAGTTTATCTTTTATTATCCACTAAAAACATTTGAGGGCAGGGATGAACAGAAAAACAAGACCAAAAAAATAAATAAAACAGTTAATATAGTCTATATTTTCATAGCTAAAAATGTATTTTTTTTCAGTCAGGCCACTCCCATTGCCCAGGCTGGAGTGCAGTGGTGTGATCTTGCTCACTACAGCCTCAACTTCCTGGGCACAGGTGATTCTCCCACCTCAGCCTCCCAAGTAGCTGGGGCCACAGGCATGTGCAACCACACCCAGCTAATTTTTTGTATTTTTTAGTAGACAGGGTCTTCCTATGTTGCCCAGGCTGAGCTCAAGCGATCCACCCACCTCAGCCTCCTAAAGTGCTGGGATTACAGGTGTGTACCACCATGCCTGGCCAATATATTAAAATTATTTTTATATTGTACTCTACTTTGTATACAAAAATAACTAACATTTTAAATGAAGATTTTTACTTTTCACATGTGTTAGAATCTGATCTCTGCATTATGTAAGGTACAGAAAATACAAAGGATTTCTTACTGATGAAAGGTTCTTTGTCTTCTTCAGATGCTTTAACACCACTTTATTAAATCCTTTCTGGGCAGCCCGAGAAAGAGCTGACACTTCCCAGTTATTCTTGGTCTCATCTATCAATAGTAAACGAAAATAAATTTAAAATAGCATTCATTTATTCATTTAATGTACATTAGAGACAACAAACTGTATTGTCAAATAGAAACATTAAAATCCTAAATTATGATTTTAAAAATTAAGTTTCTAAAACAAAAAATATAAATGGTGGTTGCTTTTAAACATCACTGTCTGCCAAAAGGAACATGGCTCCTTGGGAAGTGTCTGACTCCAGGGTCGAGAAGAGCATGAATCATCTCGTGGAGCAGGAATGGCTCCCACGCATCACACTCAGGCCAAATCTGGGACAATGTGAGCATCAAAACCAATCATGATGACAAAAGATTAGACCCACTGAAAAAATAAGAATCCACAAATCTTACTAATACAGATAAATAAATAACAGGGAAAACTGTTTCTTGCAGTAGAACATCAACTAGGATGAAAGAAATGATGGGGGTAGAAAATCACCATTTTGCAACCATCAAAGTAATACCTGATTCAGAAGAATAGTCAGTGGATACTAAAACTATTATGGTGAGCTTGATGAGGAACAAGAATATTTACAGTGTTGAAGTACCCCAAATAAATTCCTTTTTTTTTTTAAGCAATCATAAACTTACAGAGGATGGAGAGTATATAACTTCTTTCCTGAAGCACTGAGGGTAAGTGACCGACTCAACACCCCACTGCCCCGAATGCTTCACAATGTGTGTTTTCCACAAGGACAGTCTCCCACACAACTGCCACACAACCATTCAAACCAGATTACCAACATCCACTCCTCAGCACCACTCCGAGTTCAGCATTCACCTAAGTATGTTTTTAATTCAGGACAGCATATTGCACTTAGTTGACCTATCTCTTTAGTCTCTTTTAGACTAAAGCTGTTCTTCAGTATTTCCTTGCATTTCATAATTTAGACATTTAAAAAATCATATGCCAGTAATTTTATACATGGTCTCTCCATATGCATTTGTGTAATGTTTTCTCATGATTAGACTCAGGTTATGGGAACCAGTTGTAACATTTTACTATTTCCTTTATTAATAGCTGAATTAAACTTTGACACATGTTCATTTTCTCTCTGCAGAGTCATAGTTCTACAACTATAAAGTCATTTCCAAAAGTTCTGAGAAGTCCAGTGCATTCACTGACACGGCCAGGTGAGCTGCGTCGCGGGAGGGCACCTCCCAGTGGTTTAACCCCAGCAAGTCTTCTCTTGGTTCCAGAATGAATCCCTGGCAGTGGGATCTTAGCTCTGCTCTGTCTCTCTAGCTTTTCCTTTCTATAATTCTGTGGTCCGTTTGGTAACCTTCTATGGGTAGATGTTACAGAGTTCTACTCTCCGATGGGCCAGAGATGATAACAGAATCTAGTTTTTAGTGTTTTTTTGTTTGTTTTTTGAGCTCCAATAAGTTAAGAATTTTTAGTTCACTGGAAAAAAACAGATCTTTGATTTCTGGACTATTCAGCATTTTCTATGTCTGTTGGAAACAGTTCCCCAAATCTGGCCATAAACTGGCCCCAAAACTGGCCGTAAGCAAAATCTCTGCAGCATTCTGACATGTTCGTGATGGCCATGATGTCCACGCTGAAGGTTGTGGGTTTACTGGAATGAGGGCAAGGAACACCTGACCCACCCAGGGCGGAAAATAACTTAAGGTGTTCCTGAACCACAAACAATAGCATGAGCCATCTGTGCCCTAAGGACATGCTCCTGCTACAGGTAACTAGCCAGAGCCCATTCCTGTTTCAGCCCATCCCTTTGTTTCCCATTTAGTTAATCTATAATCTATAGAAACAATGCTTATCACTGGCTTGCTGTCAATAAATATGTGGGTAAATCCTGGCTCTCAGCTCTGAAGGCTGTCAGTCCCCTGATTTACCGCTCCACACTCTATATTTGTGCGTGTGTGTCTTTAATTCCTCTAGCGCCGCTGGGTTAGGGACTCCACGACCGAGCTGGTCTCGGCAATGTCTGTATCTCCCGGTTTTTGGCTCAAACTGCAGAATTGAAAATATTTACTAAGCTCTCTGTGTCTTTGCAAGTATGTGTCTATAATTAACAAAGGCCTATATCTAATTTTGTGTATAATGTTCTGCTGTATTTGGAGGGTACTGATAAATTAGATTATAAAGTCTCTTAAAGGAGCTCTGTTCTGATTTATACAGATATGTAAATTGAGAATTCCTAAAATTCTCCAAAAATAAGGAAGTTGAACTAACAGTGCTTTAAATGTGCTAGATTTTAAAAATCGTACAGAAAATAATTTGGGGTCATTTAGGAATATTCACATAATTAAGGCACATCTGTGGTAAACTGACAAGTTTAACATTTTGGTTTAAATAAATGTATTTTATCTATCAGTATTAAATATAATACGAACACGCACTTTCTACTTGGGTTTGTTTTCCCTATAGTTATTCCAGCTAATAAGCTAACATTACTTCTCATAACGTTTTTTAAAACTGTGGTGTAATATACATAATATGAAATGTACTCTTTTAACCATTTTTAGGTATATAATTGAGTGGCATTAATTACATTCACGACGTTGTGCAACAATCACCACATCCATCTCCAGAACTTTTTCAACATCTGAAACAGTCCCATACAACTTTTAAGATTATGAAAAATGTGGCTGGGCACGGTGGCTCACACCTGTAATCCCAGCACTTTGGGAGGCCGAGGAGGGCGGATCACGAGGTCAGGAGATCTAGACCATCCTGGATAACATGGTGAAACCCCCATCTCTACTAAAAATACAAAAAATTAGCCAGGCATGGTGGCGGGCAGCTGTGTTCCCAGCTACTTGGGAGGCTGTGGCAGGAGAATGGCGTGAACCCGGGAGGTGGAGCTTGCAGTGAGCCAAGATCGCGCCACTGCACTCCAGCTTGGGCAACAGAGCGAGACTCCATCTCAAAAAAAAAAGATTATGAAAAATGCAATAAGTTTATATCCAACTAAATTGAATCATCTGGGTAAACTTTTTATTTCCCCAATAATTACGCTGTGCAGCATGCCAACTGGAAGATAATCTCTATTATCTTTAGGCAATTTGCAACCTTGGACTGAGTGAGTTAATGGATACCTTGGACGGTTGGGTACTTTGATAATTTCTAAGTAAAATATTAATAGAATACCGAAATATTGATGAAAAGGCACAATTTTTGTGTTTATGTGCTTTTCCTTTTTTGCTTTTATAGGCCGTTGAAGGTAGGGGTCTTGGGTCATGCTGACAGGCATGTGCATGCTGTCTCTTGGGGGGCTGCAGACAGTGGTATCTGTGAGCTCCATGAGTCTGACATACTGCTAGTGTGTAAGGCTATTCTCAGTTACCCACTCCAGTTTTCTAGGTGAAATATGAGTTTAGTAATTATATAATTAACAAGTGGTTGTGTGGCTATATTAGAAGAATAGTACAGAAATACAACTGCATGCATGCTTTTGATTTTTTTTTTTTTTTTTTTTTTTTTGAGACAGAGTCTTGCTCTGTCACCCAGGCTGGAGTGCAGTGGCACAATCTCCACTCACTGCAACCTCCGCCTCCCGGGTTCAAGCAATTCTGCCTCAGCCTCCTGAGTAGCTGGGATTACAGGTGCATGCCACCACACCCAGATAATTTTTGTATTTTTAGTAGAGCCAGGGTTTTGCCATTTTGGCCAGGCTGGTCTCGAACATGACCTCACGTGATCTGCCTACCTCAGCCTCCCGAAGTGCTAGCATTACAGGCATGAGCCACAGCACCCAGCCTGATTTTTCTTTTTTCTTTCTTGAGAAAGGTCTCACTCTGTCACCCAGGCTATGGTGCAGTGGTGCAATCATGACTCAGTGCAGCCTTGACCTCCCAGGCTCAAGCAATCCTCCCACCTCAGCCTCCCAAGTAGCTGAAACCACAGGCGTGTACCACCACATCCAGCTAATTTTTAAAATTTTTGTAATGAAATTAGCCAGGTGCAGTGGTGCGCACCTGTAATCCCAGCCACTTGGGAGGCTGAGGCAGGAGAACTGCTTGAACCCGGGAGGCGGAGGTTGCAAAGATCACGCAACTGCACTCCAGCCTGGGTAACAGAGCGATACTTCATCTCAAAAAGAAAAAAAAAAAAAAAAAAAAAAAATTTGTAAAGATAAGGTCTCCTTATGTTGCCCAGACTGGTCTCAAACTCCTGGCCTTAAGTGATCCTCATCCCTCAGTCAAAATTGTACCTGGGATTACAGGTGTGAGCCACTGCACTCAGCCTGCTTTTCATTTTTAAGTAAGGAGGGTAGTTCCTCATAAAACAGTGAGTCTCAAGACTTTTTCTTTTTCTTTTTTTTTTTTTTTTTGAGATGGAGTCTCGCTCTGTCCCCCAGGCTGGAGTGCAGTGGCGCGATCTCGGCTCACTGCAAGCTCCGCCTCCCGGGTTCACGACATTCTCCTGCCTCAGCCTCTCCCAGTAGCTGGGACTGTAGGCGCCCGCCACCACGCCCGGCTAATTTTTTGTATTTTTAGTAGAGACGGGGTTTCACCATGGTCTCGATCTCCTGACCTCGTGATCCGCCCGCCTCAGCCTCCCAAAGTACTGGGATTACAAGCGTGAGCCACCGCGCCCGGCCTCTCAAGACTTTTTCATGTCTGGATCTCTTTCCAGAATTGGGACTTACCCCATAAACCTTTGTTTTGTGGGTTAGAACTAGTAGCAGTTACTATATAGGAAACAGAAATAATGTTTTAAAGACTTATTGATTGATTTGGAGGTCACGTTAACATGTATAACATCTCTGTATTTCTATGAGAAGAGTTCTGATCTCCCAGACACCCTGGGAACCGGTGTTTGAAAGTTGTGTCAATTGGTTTCAGAACCTGAAAGGACATAACACAGGACAAATCTCGGAAAGTGACAATCTGAGCCTGAAAAGATAATATGAGATGAGTTAAATTTTTAGCAAAGGTCACTTAATCTTGAAAAGTTTGCTTCTTTGGTTTACTGATCAAGGACTTTGCCCATACCATGAGTGAGAAGTCATTCGTTTTTTGTTTTTTTTTTGAGATGAAGTCTCGCTCTGTCGCCCAGGCTGGAGTGCAATGGCGCGATCTTGGCTCACTGCAACCTCCGCCTCTGGGTTCAAGTGATTCTCCAGTCTCAGCCTCCCAAGTAGCTGGGATTACAGGTGTGCGCCATCATGCCTGGCTAATTTTTTGTCTTTTTAGTAGAGACAGGGTTTCACCATGTTTGCCAGGCTGGTCTCAAACTCCTGACCTCAGGTGATCCACCCAAGTTATGAGATTACAGGCGTGAGCCACTGTGCCCAGCCAAGAAATCATTCTTTCTATGCAATCTGCCAAGACAGCAAAGATTCACTGTCTTACCAGATAAATTTTCTGAGCTTTACGCTGATTTCACTGTCTGAAAAAGGAGATTCAGGCCATGTGTCTTTGACAGAAGAGGCCCAGAGTGACACTGAGTTCCAACTCAGCAAGTCACATCAGGATGCACGTGTGGCCCACAAGTCTTACTGCTAGTCAGTGGGCAAAGAAGGGCTCTACCAGGTGTCTCTGCTGTAAAGTCACTATTTTCACTCTCAATCATTAGTACGTGTTTGGGTGAGGTACTTTAAAACCACGGTATTTCAAAAAGTGCCATGCTGGCTGTGAAGGTGTAGGGGCCACCTAGGAGGACACTCAGAGGCCTCCAAGAATTGAGAATCATGCTCCAGCCGTTAGTCAGCAAGGAGACAGGAACCTTGGTCCTCCAATCACATGGAACTGAATCCTGCCAACAACCTAGATGGGGAGTGAACAAGTCTGGCCTAGCCAACACCTTGATTTCAGTCATATGACTGAACAGAGAACCCAGCTGAGTCCATCTGGACTTGTGTCCTATAAATCTATAAAATAATCAATGGGTGCTAATTTAAGCTAAGTTTATAAGAACTTATTATACACCAAACAATCAAACAAAAAAAAACCACTAGGAAACTTTAACTTACTCATTTTACTTATTTATATCTGTACATGCTCACTGCTTCCTATTTGATTACATGGGTTATAATGTTTCTAAAGTTATTTATTTTGTGCTCAATTCATCACTACTTTTGCCTGTGACATTTCCCCCATCATGCTTTGAATAGGTCCTTACTTTCTGGATGTTCTATAAAATACAGTATTCTAGGTTCATAATGTATTTTCCCGGCCCCAGGTTGGAACCAAGGAGTCCTGGTTCCATTAATGGAAAATGAGGTGTGGGTCTGGGCATGGTAGCTCATGCCTGTAACCCCAGCACTTTGGGAGGCCGAGGTGGGCAGATCACTTGAGGTCAGGAGTTCAAGACCAGTCTGGTCAACATAGTGAGACCCCATCTCTACTAAAAATACAAAAATTAGCTGGGCGTGGTGGTGCATGCCTGTAGTCTCAACTACTTGGGAGGCCGAGGTAGAAGGACCACTTGAGCCCAGCAGGCAGAGGTTTCAGTGAGCCAAGATTGCGCCACTGCACTCCCACCTGGGCAACGGGGTGAGACTCTGTCTCAAAATAATAATAATAATAATAAAAAAAAAGAAAATGAGATTTGGAGGCCATGACCTGGGTGCCAGGTTTGCTTGTTACTATTCAGGTACCACACTCCTAGAGGTCCCTTCAGTGGCCAGAGTATATGTAACACAGAAACACACACACACTCTCTCTCTGTTCTATTTTCACATTTATTTAGATGCATCCATATGTGAATGCAAATATATAACTGGGGAGAGGCATAGGGAGATGGAGGACCATGGGTTCACACTGATATACTCACTTCCAATGCAACTCCACAGTGTCCACTCCGGTTTCCTGTCTTTCTGTATTTGTAGCTCACTTCAACATGAGAAACCTAGTTTCCCTTATTCTCAATGAATTTATGTATTTGTTCAATCTCCTGTATGTAACCAAATTACTACCTCCATCGCCCTCCTTACCCTGCCTGCACCCCAACACCCCAGACAGCTGTCCCAACACGTGAGTGCCTCATCTGTCTTGGGTAAACCCCGTGCCAGGCCACCCCATGGGGTATGACCTCCTCACGCCCTCAGGAGCACCTGGGACCTCCCCCTGCCCAGCATCTACCTTCCTCTGTACCACCTAAAGGCCTGAGGACTGATCACTCTAGGAAGTGGAGCACGGAATGCCTCAAATTACTAACTCACACAGAGAGAAAAATAGTAACTTGACAACCACAAAAAGATGATGCAAACACTGACCAAATGGTTAGAGTGGAAACAACCAGCAAAGGCACCAAGTGTCCTGAAGAGAACCCAGGGTCTGTCAAAAAGGCATAGCCCAAAACTTATCAAGAGGAAATATCAGACAAACCCACATAGAAGGACACTGTACAAAATAACTGGCCTGAAGCCTTCAAAATGTCAAGTCATGAGAACTAAGAAAGGTTGAAGAACTATCCCACATTTAAGGAGGCTAAAGAGTTACTACTAAAAGTAACACATGATCCTACACTGAATTCTAAACCAGGAAAAATGCAGCTAAAAAAAGAAATTAATAGGGCAAGTGAAAAATGTGCCTATTGACTGTTACTTGGAAGAATATGTATCTATGTATTTTTCCTGATTTTGATAATAATACTATAGTTACGTAAAAGAATGTCCTCACTCTTAAGAAATAATACAATGGGCCAGGCGCGGTGGCTCACGCTTGTAATCCCAGCACTTTGGGAGGCCGAGGCGGGTGGATCACGACGTCAGGAGATCGAAACCACGGTGAAACCCCATCTCTACTAAAAAAATACAAAAAAATTAGCCGGGCGTGGTGGCGGGCGCCTGTAGTCCCAGCTACTCGGAGAGGCTGAGGCAGGAGAATGGCGTGAACCCGGGAGGCGGAGCTTGCAGTGAGCCGAGATCACGCCACTGCACTCCAGCCTGGGCGACAAGAGTGAGACTCCATCTCAAAAAAAAAAAAGAAATATACAATGAAGTCTTCAAGATCTATGACACCTTCGGCTTATTCACAAACAGTTCCAAAAAAAAAGTCCCATGTAAATATAAAAACATGCACAAACACACAATAGAGAAAGTACATGCAATAACATAAATGGTACAAAATCTTAATAACTGGTGAATCTAGATAGAACACATGGAGTTCTTTTTACTGTTCCTGCAATTGTTCTGGAAGTTTGATACACCAAAAAAAGTTATTAAAACACTAACTTTTGTCTCTAACATGATAGATTTTGTTTTGTCACCTAATTTTGCTTACTTTCTGCTTTTCTCAATTATCGAATCATCTAGATAGAGTACATGTTTAACAGGCAAATCCTTTAAAACAATCACAGTAACTTCCTTTATTAATCTAAAACTTTTCAATGAGTTAACAGAACTCAAAAAAGAAAATTAAATACTACAAAGATACATGTTATCAGACATATTCATTTTACTAAGTGATGTATTTGTCACGAATACTCAAATAATGGCACTCCTTATATAAATGTGAATTTTAAAAGCTATAAAGGTTAACTAGTTTGTAATTTTGGTCTCTAAAATATACTTGTTATTACAATCTGTAAGAAAATTGTGACTCTTTCCTCATGAACTCTGCATATGTACTGAGGATGTCACAAAAAGCAGACACAGTGCATGAAATCTGTCATACAACTTTCACTTAATGTTTCCAAGTCAATAAGATTTAACAATAAAATAATGATTTACATAGGTAAAACCTCACAATTTTTTTTCCGTATTTCTTTTTTTGGCCTCATTAATTTGTATTAATTACAAATTAATACTTGACTTCTACTTTGAAGATAGTAAAGCTTAAATTCTTACAAATACTTCAGTCTTTCTCCCAACAGAATCTTTTTGCTTGCATCGGATGACAATGTCTCTTTTCATTCCAGTTTAAGTAAGTCTGTGCCCCACCCCAACTCTGAAGTCCTACTTTTTCTTTTCTTGACTAGTAATATTTTGACCTGGGCAGATAATTTTTTTCTTTGACTCTTTTCCCAAACCTATTTTTTCTATGATGACATTTTTTTTCCCAATTCTTAGCTACCGTTAGTGTGCTTCACCAGTTATGTTTTAAAAAGCAATAAAAATCTAGTGAAAGTAAAAATACAAAATTACTGTTGAATTTTCTGAAGTTTTTAATTCCTGACTGATTTATTCAACAAGTTTTTTTTTTTGCAAAGCAGTGTATTAGGAGCCATAAAAATTTCAAGGTATTTAAGACAGTACTTGTCTTTGAAGATTTTATAAATCTCAGTAAGCTATAAGTGAGTAAATGAAAAATATTTTTAATACCTCAACTATATTTCTTTATCACAATTAGAATCAGATAAATTAGGGAAATTACAAAAACAGCAATCAAACATATTTTGAACACGCTCGGTTTAAATTTCAGGAGTTACAAAAATACAGTCCTGCCTATTATAGTTACTCCATTTCCATTTTAATTACAATACACATCACAATTCTTCTAAACCTTACCTGACAAGGCTGAAGTCTTCAGGTATCCATCCAGGCAGGGGAGAATGTCTTTGTAATAAGGCTGCATTACATGTTTGTCAATATAAATTGACCATTCTTCTAGAGCATTCAGGCCTACTTCTGCCAAGGGGGTATAGCTCAGGCCCAGTTTGAAAGCCATCTGTATGTTAATACAAACAAGTTAAACTGAAACACAGGAAATATAAGATTTAAAGAAAAAAAACACCAAGTAATTGTGGTTTCTAATTAATACTTCTTTTTATTGCTGGATGCCCAACACCGCTGGAGAATGCAGTCCACGTAATTAGGAGGAAAGCAAGCAGCTGTCTCTGTGGCTGTGGTACACCGCAGCCTTTCAAGGCACACAGGTTTAACTCTCACATTGACCTCCAAGTGCAGTTCAGAGTCACCAAGGGTCTAAGTCCCAAAGCCAGTAAGTGGCAGAAGCAGACCCTGACCCGGGCATGCCTGTGAGGAAACGCCTGCTGGGACTGCCAGGGCAAGAGGATGGTGTTTCCATGTGTTCTGGGACTCACAACAGCGATGAAGAGATGGCTGTGTTCAAGACAACGCCTACCTGCAGCGCAGGAACGTAGGCTCTAACATCGAGTTCAATGATGTCGTGTGGCAAGGACAGAAGAAAGGTCAAACAAGAGGCCAAAAGTTCATCTTTGTACTGCTTCATTTTAACTGCCACCTTAACAAGAAAGACAGTAATGTATACCTGAATAGAGTCTACATTTGAAAATCAACTAAAAAGTATTTGCCGTTCTCAAATACAAAAATGGGCACATAGCCTATATCGACATGACCACATTCACTTACAAATTACACACTAACCTCCAGGAAAGTTAATTTGTTGAAATGCTTAATATCTACTACATGGAAAAACAAGAATCTATTTCATCTTGAGTTGTCATCACTCAACTGAATTATGTTAAGAGAACTCAAGGGACTTTTTTTTTTTTTTTTTTGTAAGATAAGAGTCGTGCTGTCAGCCAGGCTGGAGTGCATGGTACAATCTCGGCTCACTGCAACCTCTCCCATCCTTCAAGTGATTCTCCTGCCTCGGCCTCCCAAGTAGCTGGAATTACAGGCACACACCACCACATCTGGCTAATTTTTTGTATTTTTAGTAGATGGGATTTCACCATGTTGGCCAGGCTGGTCTTTAACTCCTGCCCTCAAGTGATCCATACACCTTGGCCTCCCAAAGTGCTAGGATTATAGGCATGAGCCACCATGCCTGGCTGAGGGACTTTTGAAGCACAATAACTTCCTCTATTAGTTTTTTTAGGACCTTACTCCCGCTCTAGATTTAGCAAACACATTTTTATTTTTATTTATTTATTTGAGACACAGTCTCGCTCTGTTCCCCAGGCTGGAGTGCAGTGGCACTATCTCGGCTCACTGCAACCTCCATCTCCCCGGTTCAAGCGATTCTCCTCCCCCAGCCTCCTGACCCGACACAATTCTTTTTTTTTTTTTGAGACAAGAGTCTTGCTGTGCCGCCCAGGCTGGAGTACAGTCGTGCAATCTCAGCTCACTGCAACCTCTGCCTCCAGGGTTCAAGCAGTTCTCCTGCCTCAGCCTCACAGCCTCCTGAGGAACTGGGATTACAGGCATGCACCACCACACCTGGCTAATTCTTGTATTTTTAGTAGAGATGTGGTTTCACTACGTTGGTCAGGCTGGTCTCGAACTCCTGACCTTGTGATCCTCCTGCGTCGGCCTCCCAAAGTGCTGGGATTAAGGGCATGAGCCACCGCAACCAGCCCCAATTCTTAAAATAATTATTTATAATCACTAGGATTTTTTCAATAGACATTCATTTAAAAACAGTTCATGATGACATTAAATCATTTAAAAATTACCTCTTTGCCAAATTTCACAAATAAAGCAAAGCAAGAATACTTTTCTGGGTCTTCAGGAGAGTGTTTCAGACTCTTTGGACTAACTCCCTGTCAAATAAAACAGCAAGTTAGTACACTGAACAAGAATCAGGAAGACTATATCCCAATCCAATAGTGCCCAGCCTGTCTTCAGAGGGGTGAATCCATTTCAAGTTACCAACATCTAATGAAGACAGGAGGCAGAATCAGCTCTGCAGACATTTCAAGGCACAGGCCAGTCAGAACAAGAGGAGGGAAGGTGGCAGCTAGTGAGAAGCCATGGACACAGCTAAGTCCATTCCCTCTTCCTCATCTCACCCTGTAATTACCCAGGTGGGCTCCTCATGTGACTGACTGGAGCGTCGAGAATGCTAATCCAGTTGTTCTCAAACTTCACTAGGTGCCAGAATCACCTGGTGGCTCCCAGCACAGGCGGCAGAGCCCTGCCCCCAAGGTTTGTGATGCAGGAAGCAATGCTCAAGGCTGCTGGTCCTGGGACCATACTTTGAGAGGTTTTGTTAATCTTACATAATTAGCCAGGTGCTTGAGCATCGGGGCAAAAAATGCTGCTAACCTTTTAGAGTGCTATCCAACTGTCACTCACATATCAATTTTTTTTAAATACATATAACAAAATTAGTAGACTTTAAAACTGCACAGGCCACAATCACATATTTTATGATACATTTATATATATTCATGACCTAAAAAAACGCAAGATTCAATGTCCTGCAAAAAAGACTCACCTCGAAATATTTTATTTTCTTGGCATTTCTTACTGTAATAGAAAGCAATTTGTAGAAACCACTGATGAGGGGCAACCTTGTAGATTGTAAAATTAATTCATATGAAAATGAGTACACCCATGGTTCAAAAAATTCTGCTTGTTTCTCAGGGAGAATCTCTCTGTAAAAACAAATTAGAAATTGAAGGTAGAAATTTGTATCATTCTGATCTTAAAATTATAAGGGACATAATCAAACAACTAAGCTACAATCCCATCGCGTAACATTTTGAGGTATCCTAAAATGTTTAGTTATATCTATAATCCATTTTTCTCTACCTGAGGATCTTTTAAATATAAAAAATAATGAAAACTGTAAGCTAGTACACTTAGATATATTTTAAAGACCTATATAATCGATTATAGATCTTGCCTTTTATTATTATTATTATTTTTTTTTTTGAGACGGAGTCTCGCTCTGTCGCCCAGGCTGGAGTGCAGTGGCGCAGTCTTGGCTCACTGCAAGCTCCGCCTCCTGGGTTCACGCCATTCTCCTGCCTCAGCCTCCTGAGTAGCTGGGACTACAGGCGCCTGCCACTACGCCCCGCTAACTTTTTGTATCTTTAGTAGAGATGGGGTTTCACCGTGTTGGCCAGGATGGTCTCGATCTCCTGACCCCGTGATCCACCTGCCTCGGCCTCCCAAAGTGCTAGGATTACAGGTGTGAGCCACCGAACCTGGCCTATTATTTCATTTCTTACATCTATAAAAGGAATTTCCTATATTACAGTCAATAACTAACAATCATTTTCATTCTTAATTAGAATTTTACAAAATACCTGCAAAATTCCACCAGGTTAATGAAAGCCGAAAAATCTTTAGGTTTAGCCGGATGCAAGTTAGCTGCTGGATCTGAAGTCGGGATCATCCAAACACCAGGCGCCTCCTCTCCGTTCTTAAAGAGTAATTGTAGCAAAGAAACATTGTACCATTCACTCAGGAATCACTCAACAAATAACTTTCCAACTGACTTCATGGTCAAGGCCTGATGCTATGAAGAAAGAATGCAACAGCGAGAAAGACCAAGATGGGTGCTCAAGACCTATGGTCTGATAAGAAGGGCAGGACTTGCAGAAAGCGTTAACCAGAGGACTCACAGGAAGCGATGAGAGAATGGGACAAAAAGGAAAATGCCAGAAGTGGGCAGCACTTCTTGAGGGAGCTAGCAATAATGCCTTGACAGAGACAGAATTTTAATAGATAACCTAGAGATTTCCAGTGAAGAAAAAGAGAAATAGAGAAATTATTAACAGTATTAAGAAAGATAAATGAAAAATATGGTATTTTGGAAGTGCATGAAGATCAGTTTTAAACACGTTAAGTTTGTGTCACCAAATCTGTGTTACCAAACACAACTGTGTATTCAAATTAAAATGTTGCACAAGTAGTTAGAAATACAGAGCAGGAACCAAAAAGGGAGGAGGAGGCTGGAGACCAAACATATCTGGGAAGTGCTAACAGGTGGTCATTGATCTGTTGGAATGAAGCTGCAAGGGCAGGGAACAGAGGAGAAAGGGAAGCCAATGAAGACAGCAACGAACACACACGTGTTCTAAAATGCAGGTCTGTCAGCTGACACAGTTCCAGGAAGTCCCTTTGGGCAAGTTTTTTTCTTAAATAAAATTATTTTAGACATTTGCAAAGCACAGAGAGCAATAAAGCACACATCAGTGTTGCTACCTATCATCCCGCATGAAAAAGAGAATACTCCAAGTGCAACAAAGGTGATGTGACCACGGGCTTGTACTGTTTCCCTTCATGTTTCCTCTGCACATCCTCCCCATTACCTCTTGTCTAACTTCTCAGGACTGCAGTGGAGGTACTGACGCATGAACTCGAATCAGCACCATCTGGTCTGAAACAATCACTGCAGTCGAAAGCAAGCAAGATGCCTTCCAGGGATCTCAGCTCTTTCTCACCAGCCAAATTACCATGGAGTCCAGTTACCACCAATGCCTCGGACCAGAGCAGGGCAGCTCCAGGCTGGTGGACTTAAGCCATGACTTATCCTTTTGTTTTTCTGAGATGGAGTCTCGCTCTGTCGCCCAGGCTAGAGTGCAGTGGCGCAATCTCAGGTCACTGCAAGCTCCGCCTTCCGGGTTCACACCATTCTCTTGCCTCTGCCTCCTGAGTAGCTGGGATTACAGGCACCGCCACCACACCCGACTCATTTTTTTTGTATTTTGTTTGTTTGTTTGTTTTGAGACGGATTCTCGCTCTGTCGCCCAGGCTGGACTGTAGTGGCCCAATCTCGGCTCACTGCAACCTCTGCCTCCCAGGTTCATGCCATTCTCCTGCCTCAGCCTCCCGAGCAGCTAGGACTACAGGCGCCCGCCACCATGCTTGGCTAAATTTTTGTATTTTTAGTAGAGACGGGGTTTCACCATGTTAGCCAGGATGGTCTCGATTTCCTGACCTTGTGATCCGCCTGCCTCGGCCTCCCAAAGTGCTGGGATTACAGGCATGAGCCACCGCGCCTGGCCTTTTTTTGTATTTTTTAGTAGAGACGGGGTTTCACCGTGTTGGCCAGGATGGTCTCAATCTCCTGACCTCGTGATCTGCCTGCCTTGGCCTCCCAAAGTGCTGGGATTACAGGTTTCACCCACCGCGCCAGGCCTAACCCATGACTTATCTTTAACTCAGGCTAGGAGAATGGGATGCGAAAAAAGGGAGGGCATTTTCTTATTTCTCTTCCTATTATCTATATTTTCCTATCTCAGGAACACATTTAACACCTTGTACCATAATTTGGAGTTTCCTTAACTATAAACAAGAGCAACCCCAGGTTTCCCTATCCTACACAGTCATTTCTACATAAAATAAGATTTCTGTCACTCTTTACTATTGCTAAGGAATAAGAAACAAATGAACCTAGTAAATAAATTTTTCAAAAAAAAAAAAAAATTAACATATATAAATTACTTTTTGAACCTTCTAGTAATAACATTTTCTATACAATAGGTTACATCCAACAGAAATGCATCAATGGCACATAATAATCCTGAAGAACCAAATTTTATCCAGTTCTCTTCTACAAATGTGCTATTATCCCCTAAATATTTATATGCAAAGACAGTTGATACAAAAATGATGAAAAATTACTACTGATAAAAATTTCTAACCTCTTGTTCCCCAACAGTCTGTGTTTCTAGTGTAAGATCCAATTTCTCAACAATCTTCAGAACGGATTTTACAAATTCATCATAAAGTAAATGATTCAGACTTTCACTGGAGGAATTCACAGAGAAAAATGTTTCATCCGCTAAAATGGAATCCTTTAAATAAAGAAAAACAATAAACTTCAAAATCTTGTGCAAAAAAGTATTAGTATGAGTATTTTATAAGCATTAAGACACATATACAGATATGTGTGCCGATTTGGGTATTATGGAAACAGTGATGATAAACTATAGCAGATTTATCTGGAAGTTTTCAAGTTGCAAGATACCTTCCTAAATTATTATAACAGCATCGTTTCAGTCAGATATCATTTATCCAGTCATGTAACAAATACTTACTCTGTATATAGCAGTAAGTGAGAAGATTTAGGCCAATCCTTGTCAAAGCATTTACCCCAATTAATCTGTGGATGTGTATGTATAAACACAAATATGTGTAATATGCATATATAGACACTATATCTTTTATGTCTGTGTACATGTAAGTATATGCACATATGCTTATGTGCATAAATAACTAAATATGCACGCATATATAAACATACACATACATACATACATACATACATACAAATACATATATATCCATCCTCAGGCTGGACCTGTTAGGAAGAACAGCTTAGCATGAGCTGTACCATCTGCTATTTAAAGCTAAAATGAGGACTCAGCTACAGTAACTAATGTTAAAGGAGTTCTATGTCTGTGTTTCTTTCAATTCATTTATTTCTACTCTCATTCTAACTTCCTGATTCATACTGTTTTAATTTTTTATTTTTGAAGTACACTGTTTTAAACTTTTGAAAGTTAGTAAAATATAATTCTGAAATAAGTCTTATGTCTAAACTACGGAGACTAATAAAGGAAGTAATGTACATTTATAGCTTTCAATGGTAAACGTTACCATCATCTGGTCAGAGCTCAGGAGATGTCTGAAGAGATCCACGTAGTCTTTGTATGTGGGCACCTTCCATTTGCCAGTTCTGACTTCCCCTGAAGCACGGTGGTCTTCAGATTCAGACTCAGGGCCCTGGCCAGAAAGACAGCATGACAATATGTAGTGATGGATTCTCAGAAGCAGCACTGCTGCCAGAACATGCTGGTTTTCAGAATTTTCTAAATTAAACTGCCACCCATAGGAGACCATATGATTAAGGAAGACATCATATTTAAAAAGCATAATTTAAAAAGCTGAGGCAAGGTGTGGTGGCTCATACCTGTAATCCCAGCACTCTGGGAGGCCAAGGTGGGCAGATCACCTGAGGTCAAGAGTTCGAAACCAGCCTGGCCAACATGGCGAAATGTCTCTACTCTAAACACAAAAATTAGCTGGGCAAGGTGGCGGTTGCCTGTAATCCCAGCTACTTGGGAGGCTAAGGCAGGAGAATTGCTTGAACCTTGGAGGGGAAGGTTGCAGTGAGCCAAGATCGCGCCACTGCAATCCAGCCTGGGTGACAGAGCGAGACTCTGTCTCAAAAAATAAATAAACAAATAAAAAACGGAAAAATATGTGATTCTTCTGTGCCTAAAACTGTGATACACCAACAAGTATTTCAATACAATATCCACTGAATGTGCTATAATCATTTATCTTGCTTTCGTACACAGTTCAATCTTTCATCTCATCATATGTCCTATAATTTCTCGGAACTAAGATATGCCTCCCTCAGCAATTTGTCCTAGAGTTTCAAGAGAGAAAACATTTCTGGTTTACAAAAACGTATAAAACCTAAAGTTATGCTTAAAGATGTTTCACACCTTAGAAGTGTATTCACCTAACAAAATACAGAGGTATTATGTCCTACACTTTTCAAAATGTAAGGCATTGCTAATAACTAAGAAAAAAACGGCCACTTTTGCAACATTATATTCGAAAACCTCAGCAACATTCCTAGCTTTCAGTGATAACAGATTAATTTTCTAAACATTAAATTCAGAATTTACCTTTGGAAGGACCACTGGTTTAGAACATATTCTGATTAAACCCTGATGCACTGAAAAAAGAAAAAGAAAACAAAAATGAATGAAACACTGAAAAACAGAATCAAAACTCAAAAACAAAAAAAAAAAACAGTCATATTTTGGAACCCAACTTTCCCTCTCAATTTATTTTCTAAGTTCATTAACGGCTTTAATTTTAAAACTTAAAACTATTGGCCAGGTGCAGTGGCTCATGCCTGTAATCCCAGCACTTTGGGAGGCTGAGGCAGGTGGATCAAAAGGTCAGGAGTTCGAGACCAGCCTAGCCAATATGATGAAACCCCGTCTCTACTAAAACTACAAAAATTAGCCGGGCATGGTGGTGGGCGTCTATAGTCCCAGCTACTCCAGAGGCTGAGGCAAGAGAATCCCTTGAACCCAGGAGGCAGAGTTTGCAGTGAGCCAAGATCGTGCCACTGCACTCCAGCCTGGGAGACAGAGCGAGACTCTTGTCTCCAAAAAAAAGAAAAAAAAAAAAACTTAAAATTATTAAAATTCAGAGGTAATCGGATGAAAAAAGGAAGAGATTTTGGTCCACCAAAATTTAGGAGTTCATCAAAAGTTGTGTCAAAGATACAAAACAATTTGGTAACCAGATTCTCTTTACCTATCTCAAATAATGTGTTAATTATCCATCATTACTCATAAATACAATAAATTGCAAACTTACCCACAGTACTAATGCAATTCTTGAGAACTGGCCCTTTTGCTGCCAAAGCTAGGAACACCTTCACTATGGCTCTGCAACACACCAACTGCATTTTCGGACTGTACTGTGGGAAACTGTCTATCTGCATCACCACAAGGTGCTCCAGAACTGGAGTATACACCTCAGGAACCTACCGGAAATAATCGGCAAACTGTGAGTTAGAGGAGGTAATCAATGAATACAGGAATAATACAAATATTCAAAGTAATTACAACTGAATTAGATACTTGTTAAAAGAAAAACATGGTTTGTCATCTAACCTGCTGCTTAACATTTATTACTGTGACTGCCTTAAAACACACACACACACACACACACACACACACAGTAAAAATTGTCTTGAGGTGCAATTCTATCCCAAGCAACAATTCCAAATCTTTCAGAAAGATGGAAAGAGAAACAAATATTTTCCTTTTCTGGATAACAAAAAATCAAGTTTCATGACAATAATTCTATTGCCACAAAATACTAACTAAAACTGTCACGTTGTTCCCAACAGTGCCTACACTAAATGTATCGTATGACTCCATCGAATTATTTGAAGAAATGAAGATTAAATACTTAAAACTGTGCTCAGTTTAGTTCACTTACTGTGTCAAGGTACAGCAAGACGCTTGCAACAGACTGGAGGAAGCTTGGCATCTGATAAACACGGTCGTCACCAGTGTCTGTCTGGGTGAGGAACATCTGCTTGCAGCGTTGAATGAGCTCAACGTACATGAAGTCAACATCCTTTGCGTTTATAACCTTGCAGGGCTTTAGAAAAGGTAAAACAGAAGTCTTCATCAATCTTATCAAGATCAAAATAATATTTAAGGTGCCATGTTAAGCCATGTGATTAAAAACACAAGTTTAACAAGGCTTCTTTTTTTTTTTTTTTTTTTTTTTTTGAGACGAAGTTTCGCTCTTGTCCAGGCTGGAGTGCAATGGCGTGATCTCAGCTCACCACAACCTCCAACTCCCAGGTTCAAGTGATTCTCCCGCTTCAGCCTCCCGAGTAGCTGGGATTACAGGCATGCGCCACCACGCCTGGCTATTTTTTTTTTTTTGTATTGTTAAGTAGAGACAGAGTTTCTCCATGTTGGTCAGGCTGGTCTCAAACTCCCGACCTCAGGTGATCTGCCCGCCTCAGCCTCCCAAAGTGCTGGGATTACAGGCGTGAGCCACTGTGCCCAGCCACAAGCTTTTTAATTAAGAAGAAATACACATATAAAATACAGTATCTGGCCGGGTGCAGCGGCCCATGCCTGTAATCCCAGCACTTTGGGAGGCCGAGGAGGGCAGATCACTTGAGGTTATGAGTTTGAGACCAGCTTGACCACCATGGTGAAACCCCATCTCTACTTAAAAAAAAAAAAAAAAAAAAAAAAAAAATTGGCCAGGCATGGTGGCACACAACTGTAATCCCAGCTACTCATGAGGCTGAGGCAGGAGAATCGCTTGAACCCAGGAAGTGGAGGTTGCAGTGAGCTGAGATCACGCCATTGCACTCCAGCCTGGGTAACAGTGAGGTTCCACCTCAAAAAATAAATAAATAAATAAAATATATCTCATTATAAAGATGCTTTGTACAATAATCTGTAATCACATTTTAAATATGTATTCACACAGGAAGCATTTATTGGTTGTCAGCTATGTTCTAGGCACTGTTTAGACAGTGGGTACTGAGGACAAATGAGAGGCAGTCCCTGCCCCAAGGCTGTCCACCTACAGGAGAGGCCAGGAATCCATACATGACTGGAAGATGTTCCATGTCACACACTATACCACACCAGAGCCATTTTCTCAAACTCACAAATGTGCTAATGTAATTGCTCAATTTCAGACTTTTCCAAGGCTTCTTTTCTAGGACTTCTGAATCCAATCCAGACTCCCCAAGGATCTGATGGTGCACCTCTTCAGATCCATTTCCCCTCTCCTGTCTATCATGCTCTAGCCACAGGGACAAGCTCAAGTGGGGATAGATCACTGTGTAAAGGGAAAATCCCATGCGATCTTTCAGCTCAGAGCCTTCTGCCATTCTGTTTCTTCTGCCCTAAGCATATTTAAAGTAGCCAAGAGACAAATGGAGATGAAGATTAAGAGAAAGGGAAAGGCTGGGCACTGTGGCTTACAGCTGTAAGTCCAGTGCTTTGGAGACTGAGGCAGGAGGTTTGCTTGAAGCCAGGAGTTCATGACCAGTCTGTGTAATGAAGTGAGATATCGTCTCTACAAAAGATTAAAAAATTTGCTGGGCACGGTGGCTCATGCCTGTGGTCCCAGCTACTCGGGAAGTTAAGGCAGCAAGATCGCTTAGCCCTAGAGGTCAGGGCTGCAGTGAGTTATGATTGTACCACTACACTCCAGCCTGAGAGGCAAAAAAGAAAAAGAAAAGAAAAAAGGAGAGGCCAGGAGCGGTGGCTCACGCCTGTAACCCCAGCACTTTGGGAGGCCAAGGTGGGCGGATCACCTGAGGTTGGGAGTTCGGGACCAGCCTGACCAACATGGAGAAACCCCATCTCTACTAAAAATACAAAAAAAAAAAAAAATAGCCAGGCGTGGTGGAGCATGCCTGTAATCCCAGCACTCGGGAGGCTGAGGCAGGAGAATTGCTTGAACCCGGGAGGTGGAGGTTGTGGTGAGCCGAGGTCATGCCATCGCACTCCAGCCTGGGCAACAAGAGCGAAACTCCAACTCAAAAATTAAAAAAAAAAAAAAAAAAAGAAAGAAAGAAGAAAAAAAGGGAGAGATTGTAGAAAGGAAAAGGAAATCAGTTGTTTTTTCTACAAAGCAGAAGTCACAGAATTCCACTAAGAGGAAATAACTAGGGTTATTCTTAATATTTTACATTTTTTTAAGAGATAGTGTCTCTGTTGCCCAGATTGGAGTGCAGTGGCTCGATTACAGCTCACTGCCACCTCTGCCTCCTGAGTTTAAAAGATTCTACTGCCTCAGCCTCCCAAGCAGTTGGGATTACAGGTGCGTGCCACCATGCCAGGCTAATTTTTGTATTTTTAGTAGAGACAGGGTTTTACCACCTTGGCCAGGCTGGTCTCAAACCCCTGACCTCAGGCAATCTGCCCGCCTCGGCCTCCCAAAGCAGTGAGATGGTGAGATTACAGGTGTAGGCTGCCACACCTAGCTAATATTCTTAAATATATCTCTTTCTGTCATATAAACTTTTTTTTTTAACTTCTCTTTCTAAAACTTTGTGAAATCAACTACAATTTTACTTTAGGAATAAGGAGCAGCATAGTACAGAGGGGAAACACAGTGTTTCTATTCTTCACACTTGGACTTATGCCTTGGTTCTGTCAATTCTGAGTCTCTTGACAAGTTTCCTAATTTCTCTGCCTCTCAGTTTGCTAATCGGCAAAACAGAGTAATACTCAGCTCCTAAGGGTTAGGAGAATTTGAGATAATGCATACAAAGAATTCTAGTACACAGTAGACACTGAAGAAATCTTAACTGTTAATAAACACTACTAATACAGTGACCCTCAGGATATGCGGGAGGGATTGATTCCAGGCCTCCTCAGTATACCTAAATCCATGCATACTCAAGTCCCACAGTCACCCTGTGGAAGCCTCATATACAAAAAGTCAGCCCTCTATATAAGTTTCACATCCAGCACACACTGTATTTTTGATCCGTATGGTAGAAAAACATCTGCACGTAAGTGAGCCTGCGCAGTTCACGCCCATGTTATTCAAGGGTCTACTGCGTTGTTACAAGTATTACACACTATTCAAAATGCAATGAATTAGGTTCCTTTAAACAATCACATGAAACCAAGACAAAATAGAGTAAGTTAATGAGACATACTCCTGCAAAAAGTCCATATCCACGGATAGCAATAGATAGCTCCTTGTTGTTCGAATCCACATTCCTGATGATTCCATAAAACTGCTCCATAAAGTACTGCAGTTTACTTTTATGCATTTCTGCATTTTTCGCCACCATATTAGAAACCTGCAAATACATAATATTTATTTTTTTGGAAATATTTAATAGCAATGGAATCTATACAAACATGGAAAAACTAGAACTGTTTAGATGCTACTAATGTACTGTTATAGTTACACGCAATTGCTTTTAATCATAAAGACCCTTTGCTTCCATTTTGCTTAGTTTCAGGTTCAGAAAAGTATCTTAAATAAGGCTATGTGATACATTTTTCTTAGAGAAGGG
Source organism: Symphalangus syndactylus (assembly GCF_028878055.3). Taxonomy (NCBI): domain Eukaryota; kingdom Metazoa; phylum Chordata; class Mammalia; order Primates; family Hylobatidae; genus Symphalangus; species Symphalangus syndactylus. The sequence goes on along the minus strand of NC_072429.2, from coordinate 69,691,000 downwards.
TCTAAGAGACCAAGAATACGCATAAGTCTGAAAACAAAAACAAAAACAGGTTTTGAATTAAGGCTCTCTGAGGAAGCAAAGAGCAGTCTTTAGAACTCACCTGTCACCCACAGGGTGAAAGAGAGCTGTCAGGGGACCAGTGACTTCAGACGTCATCAATAAATAGAGTTCAGAACAATCAGAAAGACAAGGCATCTCAGTTTTCAAAAAAAATAAGCTACAAACTATAAAGCTTAAATTAAGTGATGCAAGGGGAAAACGTCGTCTGAGAAGCAAATAGATCATTATTTACCAAACCAAGAGACAAGAGCCTAAATGCAAGAACTAATACAGGTATTCAAAGAGCATTCCCCATTTCAGCACAAAGACTGTCCAGAATAAGAATGGAAGGAATCTATCTAGACAATTATCAAAGGCAGAAAAAAAAAACCCACCTTCCATTGCCAACTTATCCATACACTTCCCAATCCCCCTAAAGCCACTAGGTCTTAGAGCCTGACCTTCGGGGAACTTTGCTCCCTATTTGTTTTAGAAGAATGAAACATTGTATATACTGTCTCATAATTTCCTTCTTCACAAAACATATCATAAATGTTTCTCAAGAAGTAAACAAACAACATCATTTTACTTAATTACAGAATAGCGAATATTATATACTATGTGTAACCACCTAAACACTGCTAATTTTCTATTATTGTATTCCCAGTAAGCATGTTTTTAACGCATCTTTATTCAACTATTTCCTGTACATAATATTAAAGACTTGAAAATAATTATTCAACAGTAGCAGACAGAGGACAGATTAAAACATTATGGCTCATAAATATCATATATTACACTGCCACTGAAAATTAATCACACAGATGTCGACTGGACGCAGTAGCTCACGCCTGTCATCCCAGCCCTTTGGGAGGCCAAGAAGGGTGGATGACCTGAGGTCAGCCTGGCCAACATGGTGAAACCTTGTCTCTAACAAAAATACAAAAATTATCCAGGCGTGGTGGCAGGTGCCTGTAATCCCAGCTACTTGGGAGGCTGAGGCATGAGAATTGCTTAAACGCAGGAGGCAGAGGTTGCAGTAACCCAAGCTCGCGCTACTGCACTCCAGCCTGGGCGACAGAGCAAAACTCAATCTAAAAAAAAAAAAAAAAAAAAAAAAAAAATCATATAGATGTCACTGTGAGGAAAATATATTCAACATAGTGGGAAAAAGGCCAAAAAATTATGTATCCTTTATGTAAAGTCCTCTTTCCCTCTTTCTTCCTCTCTCCTCACTCCCTATTCTGAAGAAGGAGGGAAAGAGGGTGTCTCTCCTTGCCTGGGGCCTCAGGTCACAAGGGATGATCTAATAATGGGACTCAGGGTGGAGCTGACCACACCCAGTAACAATGTGACTCGGAATGGGAGCTTTGGGTCACACAGCATCCCTGGAAGCCGAGACCCAACAACCCACTATGCCTACAGGGTGGGGCCCCAAGGGAAACCCCAAACACAGAGGTTTGAGGGAGCATCCAGTCAATGCTCCACACATGCTGTCACACATGGGTGCTGGGAAAGGAATCCTGCCCTGACTCCGCGGGGAGAGGACCAGGGAAGCTCCACATTTGGTACTTCATCTCCGCACTGTGTGCTGCTTCCTTTGGCTGATTTTTATCTGGGCCCTTTAGCTGTAATAAACCATAGCTGTATCAAATTTGAGGGTATACTGGAAACTCCCAAACTTGCAACAGGCATCAGCCCTGAGGGCAGCATTGAGGATAGTTCTCTTGAACTTCTCCCCTGACTAAGCTCAAGTAACTTTCTCACGAGGTAGAGACTAGCAGGTAGAATACATTTCCTCAATGAAACTCTAAAATCTATTCAATGTAGTTTTTGTTAAGAATTGGAGTAGGGGACTGAAAAGTCTCTGGCAAGGATGTGAAACAGAGATGTCTGCGTGGCTCATTAAAGACAACCAGCGCAGTGGAGGGAGGGCTGGCAGGCTTCCCTGCAGGCCCACACCCCACCCAGCCCTGCGCTAGGAAAGGCAGGCATCACTAGGGAACAAGGCCCCCGGGGTGCCACCAGGGATGATCCCCCTACACACATTCCGGACACTCCTCCTTGCTAACAAAGCATGAAATTCTCTCTGTCAAGATGTTTATTTCAGTAAATGTTTACTGAGATCCAAACATATTCATATGAATCAGTAAAAAATAATTCCTCAGATTTTTATTTCCCTTAGCAAGTAAGGCCAGCCAAGTTCAGCGGAATAGGAGTTTCATGAAGAGGACCAAGAGGTAACCTCAAAGCCAAGAGTGACTTCAGGGAGAACACAAGTCTGACGGGAAGATCAAGTACAGCAGGGAGACTAAGGAGGCGAGAGAGACAGGCGGCAGAGGTAGGGGCCAAAGACGAGGCCTATCGGCTCAGTTTTTTGGGAGGGAGGCCCAGACCTGAAAAAAGGATGGCAGTGCTTTCTCTTCTCCTTCCACACATCCCAGCTGTGACTCTCAGGCTAACACAACTGCAACACTGTTCACACAGGTTTGCATGGATAGCCTGTGAATGCTACAGTTTACCCATATACAGCAGGGCCCCTAAGAAAACATTTGTTGTGAATCTCCAGTGCTTTCCCTCAGAGCAACCCCAGAAGTCCCTTCCTTAGTGGCCAGGCCCCTGCGGCCACCTCTGGACGCCCAGGACATCCTGGAGACCAGCATTCAGTACAACAAGCATGGTCTCCTCAGCCGACCAGACAAGCTTCCACATACGCAGGTGCAGATTCTGTAACCGCCTCCTATCCAGGTAGAAAATCCACAACGGCAAAGAGGCACCCCTTGTTTTCAAGTTGACACACAAGCATCTATCTATTCCCCAGAGACAGCTAGCCCTCCTCTTCCAGGAGAGATGGGGCTCCCCTCGGCCCTCCACCCACTCTCCAACCCTGACCTCCCAGCCCTTCCGGCCACCTCCTCACCATGTCTTCGCTCCATTACACTTGTGTCAATCTAGGCTCTGAGGCCCTAATCAAATCTGGCATCTCCCTAGCTCTCTTTCACTCTGGCTGCCTCCCATGTGGCTGGCTGATCAACATCTTTCTGCTTTAAATACTACAGAAGCTATAGATCAACTTGTATTTATTTTCAAACATGCATGCATACAATGGGAATTTAATTCTGTGTGTGAAAGAAATATTGTTAAATGACAGTTGAATTTGTGGTACCTGTTTCAGAAAGGATTCCAGGGCTGAAAGTGCAGCTTTTTTCAATTCTACATTTGTGTGGGCACACCACTTTAACAAGACTTCAAATAGAGACACGTAGTTGTCCAGAAGGCAGGTGCTAAACTGAGATGCATGCAGGGCAAATAGGCGCAAGCCAGCTGCAAATGCAAAAGCCATTATATTTAAAATCAGACGACATAAGACAGAACAGAAAACCAACAAACCTGCAGGGATATGTCAAAGTCAACACTGTGCTCAGGAAGATCTAGTACCATTACACTACAGTAACCCAGGGATCCCTGTCAGCGCTCTAACACCGCCAATCAACAGGCCCATGACTTGGCTGACAAATCCCAAAACAAGGGTCAGAAGTGGAATCAGGATTCATTGAGGCAAAGTCAGAATCAAACAGCCTGGATCCCCTGAAAGATACCCTAAAGTGCTTTCAACCATGTAACCTGAGAATCACCATTTCAACCAGACCTTACTAAGTCACCGAAAGCCTCCCTGTAAATAACTGTGTGTGAAACATCACAGATGTTATCACATTTGCTTTCATTCAAAGTTTAAGCAAAAGCTTACTTGAGATGTTAATTTAGTAATCTAAAATATTATACTTCATTATAAACAGAATCCTACCTGAGGGCACAGCATATCTCTTCAGATCAATCTATTTTTAGAAAAGAATAATTCACCATCAGTATTTGAAAGTCTGCACTGTAAAGGCATTAGAATAATATTAATGGTAATATTAATCCTACCTGAGGACGAATTGCCTTTAGTACAAAATTAAAAATCTCCCTTGAAGTCTGAGGATCTAGGGAAATACCAAGAAGGCTCTGTTACAAATCGTAATAACAGTATCACATGACACACTTTACAGACAGCTTGACACCTATATTAACCATTAGTCTCTTGTGAATTCAGGAGAAACATCCTTCATCATTCCATCCAGCTAAAGTTGCAAGTTATTACTGCTGCGTGGTTATGACTGCGAGAAAACAGAAAGAAAATCTGGAATAACAAAGACATGGTTTAAGCACCACCCCATCACTTATAAGCTCTGAGAGATTTAAACACCAACTCATCACTTACAAGCTCTGTTAGATAATCTCTCAGAGCCTCAATTTTCTTATTTGCAATAGGGACAGTATATACCTTTTAGGATAGTTTGGAGGATTAAATAAAGTAACTTACTCATCGCCAAACATACCATTTCTCCCCAATACACCCAGGCATTTATTCAACACATAGTACATGTAAGAAAAAGATTAAAAAAAAAAAAAACAGAAAAAAAACATAGTACATGCCAAGATATTATGACAATTACAAATACAAATAAATTATGATATTTGACCTCAGCATACTTATTAACTAAAAGGGAAGATAAAACAGGCACACATCTGTAACATGAGGCTCTAATCCTGGCCTGACTGACATCACAGTTATTTGCATGACTGCCTCCCACCAGATTATTCATTGTAGCTAGAGTCACGCTTTACTCATCACTAATTTCTCTATCTTTCTAACAGTGACTTGTAATCAGCAGAGACTCAAGAACTGTTTGCTTTCATTGCAAGGACTGACATATTTGAGACAGAGCCCTGATGATGATGTGATAGGCGCTGGAGAGAGAATGTGGTCAGAGAGGCCTTAGAGCAGAGAAACATCTGTATGGTTGCAGGATGGTGGCATAAATGAGATACAAAAAAAGCTACTTTGGAATTCATGACAAGCAGATTTCTTCTGACTATGAGTATTCTATCAACGCTTTCCCGATATGGTAGCATTTGTTCTGAGACTGAAAGAATAGGTACTAGTTTGGGAAAAGGTCATTCAAATAGAAAGTAATCATGTTAATAAACACAAGTGTGCAGACACAAGGACACCCACAGTACACAGTGGGTTTAGGGTTGGGGACTTGGCAAGGACAGACTTCTCTAGGCTCTGCCCTCCACGGTCCACTCTCCTGCAGCCCCTCCCTCTAGTGGCCCACTCCCTGTAGAAGCATGGTCTTGTATCTGTTTTTTTCAATGTGGTAAAACAGACATATTTATCATTTAAACAATGTGTACAGATACAATTCGTTGGCACTAAATATATTCACACTGTTGTATAACCATCACTGTCTATACCCAAAATGTTTTCACCATCAATAACAGAAGGGTGCCCATCAAACACTAACTCCCATTTCCCCTCCTCCAGCCCCAGTAACCTCTATTTTACTTTGTCTTTGTGAATCTGACTACTCTAAGTACCTTGTATGAGTGAAACCATACACTGTTTGCCTTTCATGGCTGGCTTATTCCACTTAGCATCCTGTCTGCAAGGTTCATCCATGCTGCAGCATGTGTCAGACTTTCCTACCTTTTTAAGTCTAAATAATGTTCCATTCTGTCTACGTGCCACATTTTGTTTATCCATTCATCCCTGGATGAACACTTGGGTGGTTCTAGGCCTTTGGCTTACTGTGGATTTGCTGCTAGGAACATGGGTGTGAAAATTCTTTTTTTTTTTTTGAGACAGAGTTTCACTCTATCACCCAGGCTGGAGTACAGTGGCACGATCTCAGCTTACCACAACCTCCACCTCCCGGGTTCAAGCTATTCTCCTGTCTCAGCCTCTCGAGTAGCTGGGATTACAGGCGCCTGCCACCACGCCTGGCTAATTTTTTTGTATTTTTAGTAGAGATGGAGTTTCACTATCTTGGCCAAGGTGGTCTTGAACTCCCGACCTTGTGATACACCCGCCTCAGCCTCCCAAAGTGCTGGGATTACAGGTGTGAGCCACCGTGCCCGGCCTGCTTCTATTTTTTTAAACCCTCTCTTGGCCAGGTGCAGTGGCTCAGGCCTGTAATCCCAGCATTTTGGGAGGCCGAGATGGGCAGATCACCTGAGGTCAGGAGTTCGAGAACAGCCTGGCCAACACAGTGAAACCCTGTCTCTACTAAAAATAGGAAAAATTAGCTGGGTGTGGTGGCACACACCTGTAGTCCCAGCTACTCGGTAGGCTGAGGCATGAGAATTGCTTGAACCCGGGAGGCAGAGGCTGCAGTGAGCCAAGATCGTGCCGCTACACTCCAACAAGACTCTGCCTCAAAAAAAAAAACCCTCTCTTAACCCCACATCTCCCATCAGCCACAGCCCATTTCTTTGCTCTCTTCCATTACAAGATTTGTCTAGCGTGTTCTCTACAAATGGCCTCCACTTCCTCCCGCTCTTCACTCTAGAGGTCCCATTTCCCCGATGTTCAATGGATGCGGTTCTCGTGGAGCTGAACCCACCACTTACTGACAGTTCCTCCTCCTCCCCAGACTCCACCGGATGCGAGGCAGCCCTGCACTGCCTCCTCAGCACTCTCCTGAGACCCTCCGCCTGGTCTCTGCACTCTCACCCCCTCCTCATCTTGCTCATACTCCTAGCTTTAAATACTACCTATGTGATGAAGACCTCCAAATGTGTAGCCTGAAGTCTGATTTCTGCTGCAAGATCCCATGTTTCATGTACAACTGCACACCTGACATCTAAGCCTGGATGCTTCCTAAGTGTCTCCAGTTAAACACATCCAACACAAAAGGCCAGGTTTCTACAAAAATCCCAGTCTCTCCCATCTCATTCAGCTTAGGAGTCAGTGCACAGCCCTCAGTCCCTCACTCACAGTCTCTCAATCCTACACTAACTCACATCCCACACCCAATAGCAGTCAGGCAGACCTCTGTGAAACATCTCTTGGCCCACATCCACTCCTTTTTGAAAAGCTCTGGCTCCCATTCCATCTGGAATAAGATCCCAGCTCAGAAAACCGTCAAACACCAACCCTGTGTCCTTCCCATCTCATCCTGGCCCACTTTGTGTACCTCCACACTCTTGACATGCCAGCTCTTGTGGACCCTGGGACTACTGCACGCAGGCTAAGCACAGGGCCAGAGATTGGCCGAGCACGGGGCCGGGTGCTGAGCAGCTGCTGCCTGGAATGACTGCTCTTCCCAGCACTTCTCCAGCTGTCTCCCTCTCCTCCTTCTGAGCACAACTTCTGCGTTACATCCTCAGAAAGTACCAGTGGGTCGTGTGCTCCACCTCTCCAAATTCTGGCATTCCTCTTCACTACACCCCACCTCTGTTTGTTCATCTGTCTCCTCCACTAGACTGAGCTCATGATGGTAGGAACTTGGTGATTTCAATCACTGGTTTAACACCAAGTTCATCACTCTTTAGCTAGATGGCACCCATGGCCAGGCACGGTGCCTCAAGCCTGTAATCTGAGCACCTTTGGGAATGTGAGGCGGGTGGATTGCTCCAGCTCAGGAGTTCAAGACAAGCCTGGCCAACATGGGGAAACCCCATCTCTACAAAAAATACAAAAATTAGTTGGGGCCGGGTACAGTGGCTTACGCCTGTGATCCCAGCATTTTGGAGGCCAAGGCAGGTGGATCGCTTGAGCCCAGGAGTTCAAGACCAGCCTGGGCAACATGGTGAAACCCCGTCTCTACTAAAAACACAAAAATTAGCCGGGCATGGCATCGCGCACCTATAATCCCAGCTACTTGGGAGGCTGAGGCACAAGAATCACTTGAACGCGGGAGGGAGAGGTTGCAGTGAGCCAAGATCGCGCCACTGCACTCCGGCCTAGGTGACAGGGCAAGACTCAAGTCTCAGAAAGAAAAATAAAATAAAAATTAGCAGGGCATGGTGGCATGCACCTATAGTCCCCAGCTACTTGGGGAGGGCCACGGTGGGAACATCATTTGAGCCCAGGAGGTTGAGAATGCAGTGAGCCCATATCATAGCACTGCACTACAGCCTGGATAACAAAGTGAGACCCTGTCTCAAAAAAATATATATTTACATATACACACACACACACATACACACACACACACACACGTTTATATACATATATAAAAAAAAAATTTTTTTTTGAGATGGAGTCTTGCTCTGTTGCCAGGCTGGAGGGCAGTGGCACAATCTCAGGTAACTGCAGCCTCCGCCTCCCGGGTTCAAGATTACAGGCATGTGCCACCATGCCCAGCTAATTTTTGTATTTTTAGTAGACGGGATTTCCCCATGTTGGCCAGGATGGTCTCGATTTCTTGACCTTGTGATCTGCCCACCTCAGCCTCCCAAAGTGCTGGGATTACAGGTGGGAGCCACCTTGCCTGGCCTTATAATTATTTTTATAACTCATTCATACAGTCTGTATTTCCTGGGTGCCTTATGTATATGTACGAATGAATTAGTATTTAGTGCTTGAAGTCACATGATCATGGCATCACAAAAAAAAAGTATAAATTTTAGCCTCAGACCAAGGCTTAAATCCCAGACTTGCCATTTGTTAGCTATATTAGTTTCCTAGTTTTGCCATAACAACTTACTGCAAACTTAATAGTTTAAAACAATACAGATTTATTACCTATAGTTCTAGAGGTGAGAAGTCTGAAATGATTCTCATATTGAGCTAAATTTAAGGCATCAGCAGGGCTGTGCTCCTTCCGAGAGGCTCTAGGGGAGAACCCTTTTCTCACTGCTCCAGACTCGAGAGGCGCCCTGATGCCTTGGCTCCTGCCGCCTTCCAGATCCCCTTCCTCTGACCTCCTCTGTGCCTCCCTCTTCCACATTTAAGGACCCTGTGATCATACCAAGCCCATGGGGATGATCCAGGATCATCTCTCCAGTTCAAGGTCAGCTGATTAGCAACCTTAATTCCGCTATGCCATGCAGTGTAACAGGGATTAGGATGGGACACCCTGGTGGCCATTATTCTCCTAACCATGCAAGTCACTGTGTAACTTGGGGCAAGTTACTTAACCTGTCTGAGTTGCAGTTTACTAATCTATACAACAGAGACATTTTACCTGCCATGCAGTCATTACAGGAACTTGCCTTGCAACATGTCTAGAGTAGTCCTTAACACACAATAAATGAGCACTAAGTGCTACTATTTTCCTTCCACTATATATGTTCGCTGAGTGCCAATTTATAAGCCAAGTAAATATAAAGACAAATAAGCAACATCACCTGCCAACAGGGTCAAAGGAGAGAATTAAACATATGACCTAACAAAATATGACCCTAAGTGCTGTCACAGAGGGGAGTACAGAGGCCAGAGGAAGTGCTCACCTCAGGGGAATCATAAATGCTTCCTAAGAGGGGTGACGGTTGAAAAGAAGCTGAGGAAGTGGGAGCCACAGGATACAGGAGAGAGGAGAGAGAAGACAGGAAGGAAAATTACACAGGGCTACTCTAACAATCTTGATAAGCAAGGAAGAAGGCATGGGTAGAAACATTGGCTTAAAATGAAACTGCTGCCTATATAGGTTAAAAAAAAATCATTGGATATAAGCAATTTTGTAAGTTTCAACCTAATGGAAGAAAAACAGAGTAGGTACAAACATTTGGTAATTACTTGAAGATAAAGTGATAAGGAGACCAGGGGTGGTGGCCCATGCCTTGTAATCCCAGCACTTTGGGCGGCCGAGACAGGTGGATCACCTGAGGTCAGGAGTTGGAGACCAGCCTGGCCAACATGGTGAAACCCCATCTCTACTAAAAATACAAAAATCAGCTGAGCATGGTGGCACACGCCTGTAATCCCAGCTACTCGGGAGGCTGAGGCAGGAGAAAGGCTTGAACCCAGGAGGCAGAGGTTGCAGTGAGCCAAGATCGCGCCACTGCACTCCAGGCTGGGTGACAAGAGTGAAACTCTGTCTCAAAAAAAAAAAAAAAAAAAGTGATAAGGAAGAGCACAGGAGTTTTTTCCCTGCCTTAAGATTATCTTAGGATCGGCCAGGCGCACACCTGTAATTCCAGCACTTTGGGAGGCCGAGGCAGGCGGATCACGAGGTCAGGAGATCAAGACCATCCTGGCTAACATGGTGAAACCCTGTCTCTACTAAAAATACAAAAACAAGCCGGGCGCGGTGGCTCACGCTTGTAATCCCAGCACTTTGGGAGGCCGAGGCGAGCGGATCACGAGGTCAGGAGATCGAGACCACGGTGAAACCCCGTCTCTACTAAAAATACAAAAAATTAGCCGGGCGTGGTGGCGGGCGCCTGTAGTCCCAGCTACTCGGAGAGGCTGAGGCAGGAGAATGGCGTGAACCCCAGAGGCGGAGCTTGCAGTGAGCCGAGATTGTGCCACTGCACTCCAGCCTGGGCGACAGAGCAAGACTCCGTCTCAAAAAAAAAAAAAAAAAAAAAAAATACAAAAACAAAATTAGCTGGGTGTGGTGGCGGGTGCCTGTAGTCCCAGCTACTCGGGAGGCTTAGGCGGGAGAATGGCGTGAACCCGGAAGGCGGAGCTTGCAGTGAGCGGAGATCGCGCCACTGCACTCCAGCCCGGGCGACAGAGCGAGAGTCCAAAAAAAAAAAAAAAAGATTATTTTACGATGAAAAGCTATATTTGTCTTTTCAAAAAAAGAAAAGAATTTCATTGGCCAGGCGTGGCAGGTCATGCCTATAATCCCAATGCTTTGGAGACTGAGTTGGGAGGATCACTTGATGGGAGGAGTTCAATACCAGCCTGGGAAACACAGCGAGACTCCAACTCTGCAAAATATAAAAGGAGCCAGGCATGGTGGTGCCTATAGTCTCAGCTATTTTTGATGCTGAGGTGGGAGAATTGCTTGAGCCAGGAGTTCAAGACTGCAGTGAGCCATGATTGCATCTATGAGTAGCCATTGTACTTTTGCCTGGGGAGACCCCATCTCTTAAAAAAATTAAAAAAATAAAAAAGCTGAACTTCAGCAAAATAAGGGATTTTTGTGTACCAAAGGACATAATCAACACAGTGAAAAGGCAACTCAAAAAATGAGAGAAGGGCCAGGTGCAGTGGCTCACACCTGTAATCCCAGCACTTTGGGAGGCCAAGGTGGGCAGATCTCTTGGTTGGAGACCAGCCTGGGCAACATGGGGAAACCATGTCTCTTCAAAAAGTACAAAAATTAGCCATCTGTGGTGGCACATGCCTGTGGTCCCAGCTACTTGGGAGGCTGAGGTAGGAGGATCACTTGAGCTCAGGAGGTGGAGGCAGGCAGAGAGCCATGCTCACATCACTGCGCTCCAGCCTGGGCAACAGAGTGTGATCCTGTCTCAGAAAAAAAAAAAAAAAAAAGAAAAAGACAGAAAATATTTGCAACTCATATATCATATATCTGTTAAGAAACTGGTATCTGGCTAGGCACAGTGGCTCACACCTGTAACCCTAGTACTTTGGGGAGCCAAGGCAGGAGGATCATTTGAGCCCAGGAGCTAGAAACCAGCCTGGGCAACAAGGCAAGACCCTGTCTCTACAAAACATTTTTTAATATCAGGTATACACCTGTGGTCCTAGCTACTTGGGAGGCTAATGTGGGAGGATCCCTTGAGCCCAAGAAGTTGAGGCTGCAGTGAGCCATGTGTGAGCCACTGCACTCCAGCATGGGTGACAGAGCAAGACTCTGTCTAAAAAAAAAAAGAAAGAAAGAAAGAAAGAAAATGGTATCTACAACTCAACAAAAAGGCAAACAAACCAATTAACCTAAAAAATGGGCAAAAGATCTCAATAGACATTTCTCTAAAGGCACACAAGTGGCAAGTAAGTACATGAAAAGATGCGCAACCAATATCATTCATCATCAGGGAAACACAAATCAAAACCACGAGACATCCCTTCACAACCATTAGGCATTAGGATGTCTACTACCAAAAACACAGAAAATGACAAGTCAGTAAGGATGTGGAGAAGCTGCAACCCTTGTGTACTGCTGGTGGGAATGTAAAATGCTGCAGCTACTATGAAAAACACTATGACGATTCCTCAGAAAATTAAAACTAAGGTTACCATACTACCCAACAATCACAATTCTAAGTATATATCCAAAAGAATCAAAAGTAGGGACTGCCAACAGATTTCTGTACAACAATGATCATGGCAACACTACTGAGAATAACCAGTAAGCAGAGGCAAACCAAGTGCCCATACATGGATGAATGAATCAACAAAATGCAGTAAATACACACAAGAATATGATTCAGCCTTCAAAAAAAAGACAATGCTGACGCATCAGGATATGGATGAACTTGAAAGACACTATGCTAAGTGAAATAAGCCACACAGGAAAAGCTACATACCATAAGTTCATCTGTGCAACTTTTTGAAATGACGAAACCACAGATGGAGACAGATGAATGGTTATTAGGTGGCCAAGACGGGAGAAGAGGTCAACTATGGCTCTAAGTCAGTAGCACATGGGACCCTTGAGCTAATCAGTCTACTCAATACCTTGACTACAATGGTACATACACGTGACAGAATTACACAAAACTCGCTGGGTGTGGTGGCTCAAGCCTATAATCCCCGCATTTTGGGAGACCAAGGTGGGCAGATTACTTGAGCCCAGGAGTTCAAGACCAGCCTGGGCAACATAATGATACCCTGTCTCAATTATTAAAAAAAAAAAAAAAAAGAATTAAAAAGGGCCAGGTGCAATGGCTCACGCCTGTAATCCCAGAACTTTCCGAAGCCAAGGCAGGCGGATCACTAGAGCCCATGAGTTTGAGAACAGCCTGGCCAACATGGTGAAACCCCATCTCTACTAAAAATACAAAAATTAGGCCGGGCGCGGTGGCTCACGCCTGTAATCCCAGCACTTTGGGAGGCCAAGGCAGGCAGATCACTTGAGGTCAGGAGTTCGAAACCAGCCTGGCCAACATGGTAAAACCCCATCTCTACTAGAAATACAAAAAAAAACTTGCCGTTTACTGGCAAGCGCCTGTAATCCCAGGTACTCGGGAGGCTGAGGCAGGAGAATCACTTGAACCAGGGAGAAGGAGGCTGCAGTGACCTGACATCGAGCCACTGCACTCCACCCTGGGGAACGGAGCAAGACTCTGTCTCAGAAAAAAAAAAAAAAAGAAAGAAAGAAATTTGCCAGGAGTGGTGGTGCATGCCTATAGTCCCAGCTATTCAGGAGGCTGAAGTGAAGAACTGCTCGAACCCAGGAAGCAGAGGTTGCAGTGAGCCAAGAAAGTACCACTGCACTCCAGCCTGGGCGACAGAGCAAGATTCTGTCTGAAAAATAAATAAATAAAATTTTAAACAACTGCAAAGAACTAAATACACATACACGAATATGTGCATGTTAAACTGGTGTGATCTGACAAAGCTCAGTGGACAACATCAATGTTAACGCCCAGCTTGCTGTTGTGCTATAGTTGGAAAAGATGTCATCATCAGGGAAACTTGGGAGGGCCCACAGGTCCCTCTAGATTATTTCTCACTACTGTATGTAAATTCAGGATTGGTTAAGAGTTCAAAGAAATAATCAGGCATTGCTGGTTAGACTTACAGTTTTTGAATAAAGAAAATCAAGTGAAGCCAAGCAATACCTTCTTCCATGGACTTAGTGAAGTTGCACAGAAGTGAGGACAACCCCTTCAGACATCCTGCCAGAACAGGTAGTTTGGGCTCTCTTACTGCTGATGTCATCTAAAAGAAAAGATTTAAGAAGATGTCATTACAAGAGAAAAACACAACCACATCTATGGAAGCAGAATGTCATAAAGTTCATCATACCTGGGTCTTAAGTTCACCCAGAAAAGCACGGAACAGGTTTTCTGCATTATTTATCATCTCACTAGGATGAACTTCACCCAATAATCCTAGGAGCTCGTATACTTTTTCTAAAACTGAAAAGAAAATTTTAGACAAGTGAAGGCCTCAAACTACATTTAAATAAGTTAAACTAACCAAAATGTATGAAGAAAATAAACTAAAGTTCAAAATTGATTTTACAGTAAGACATATAAAATATAAAGCTTTTAGGACTGCATTCTTTCCTAAGTTTTATGCAAATGTATTAACCATATTTGACATGTCTTGTGAGTTTTCTATTTAAAGGAATAATTTTGTAAAAATTAACATTTTTATGAAGGGAAGTCTTCACACATTGTTTTTGTTTGGTTCCATTTTGGTTTATTTTCAGCAAAAAGGATTCGACTGTAAAATAAGACCTTGGTAGAGAAAATCTAACTTACGCTAATAATTTGTTAATATTAATTTGCTAAACTATTTGAAAATAACATGTAAATGCATCTCACCTGTATCTGGTATTTTTTTTTTCAATGCAAGTTCTCCATAGAATTTACTAAATAATTCTCCAATTTTAAATTCATCCATGAGTCTAGAACTTCTAAAAGTCTGAAGTAACTAAAAGAACACAAATTAGGACATCAATGTAGTGTGGGAATCAAGAAAAAAAAAATACAAATTAGCATTCTCTCTAAAGAGGGAAATAAAGGGATTCCTCTATCTCAGTGCATCTGTACACAGCAAAGGTTCAGAATTAGGTGTGTCTCAAGGATTTACACTTGGTGTCACAGGACTCACATCCACTCACATCCACCCAGCTTATCTGGGAATTAAAGGTTGGGATGGGTATGGTGGAAGAACATCAGGAGAAGAATGCTGTAGGCTTAATTGTTACCTTCCCAAGAAACCAACAACATGACTAGAATCTTTCTCCCAGAAGCCTGTAAAACAAAGGACCAACCAGAAACAAAGGAATTCTAAAATACAAATACAAAAAAAAAACCAGAAACAGGTCACAGTGACCCCAACAACCACTTAACTGCAACGTATCAACCGATTCCTGCCAGACGCAGTGGCTCACGCCTGTAATCCCAGCACTTTGGGAGGCCCAAGCAGGCGGATTACAAGGTCAGGAGTTCGAGACCAGCGTGACCAACATAGTGAAACCCCGTCTCTACTAAAAATACAAAAATTAGCCAGGCATGGTGGCACATGCCTGTAATCCCAGCTACTCAGGAGGCTGAGGCAGGAGAATCGCTTGAACCCGGGAGACAGAAGTTGCAGTGAGCCGAGATCGCGCCACTGCACTCCAGCCTGGATGACAGAACAAGACTCTGTCTCAAAAAAAGAAAAGAAAACATGTGAACTCTTTCCCATTGCTAAGGTTTTAGGAAAAACCTCAGAGATACAAGGTGATCTTTCAGCAATTCCTAATAGCATTAGGTTTTGCCAAAGCCAGTAAGGGTGATAAATGAAAGAGCAATAAATTCCTTAGTCATTTTCCTCCTTCATTCTCCTCACAACTCACAATTCTTCTTTTCTACCCAGAATAGTCTGAGAACAAAATGCCAGGGTATTGTCAGGTGATGGTTGGAAAATGTGCATCCTACCCATATATCAATGTGATTAGATCCTATCCTTCCCCAAACACATCACCCAAAACACAACTCAAAACTCTGACTTTCTTTTAAAAGTTATACGTTTAATGTAAAATACGTGTACTTAGAAACATAATTACCTTAATAAGAAGGTCCAGGGCTGGAATTTTACATTTAGCGGCTCTATCTTTTGTATAAACACTGGTACAAGTATTCTAGGTTTTAAAAAAAATAACCAAAATCATCAATAAGATATAAAAACTAAGACTCAGCAATACCTGAAACTACGTCTCCAAGAGGAGCAATACCAAAATTCAGTATTTAGCTGTGGAAAATATAACATTAGGCCAGGCGTGGTGGCTCATGCCTGTAATGCCAACACTTTGGGAGGCGGAGGTAGGCGATCACCTGAGGTCACAAGTTCGAGACCAGCCTGGCCAGCATGGTGAAACCCTATCTCTACTAAAAATATAAAAATTAGCAGGGCATGGTGGCACACGCCTGTAATCCCAGCTACTCAGGAGGCTGAGGGAGGAGAATCGCTTGAACCCAGGAGACGGAGGTTGCAGTGAGCCAAGATTGTGCCACTGCACTCCAGCCTGAAAGTATTCACCGAACTCTGTGGTTCACGCCTGTAATCCCTTTGGGGATTACAGTGTGGTTCATGCCTGTAAGCAATTTGGGAGGCGGAGACGGAAAGATCACTTGAGCCCAGGAGTTCAAGACCAGCCTGGGCAACAAGGCGAAACCCTGTCTCAACAAAAAAAAAATACAAAAATTAGCCAGGCATAGTGGCACATCCTGTGGTCCCAGCAACTTGGGAGGCTGAGGTGTGAGAATCACCTGAGCCCACGAGATGGAGGCTGCAGTGAGCCATGATCACACCACTGCACTCCAGCCTGGATGACAGAGCAAAACCCTGTTTCACAAAATAAAAACAAATAAACAATAAAAATAAAAATAAAAATATACAAAATAAAAATTATTATTATTTTTTTTTTGAGATGGAGTTTCGCTCTTGTCGCCCAGGCTGCAGTGAAGTTATCAAGAGGCCGTCAGGGCCCCAGGGAGCCCAGGGTGCCACTGCCACCTCCTCAGGAAAAAAAATTATTAAGATAGTTATTAAATTAAAAAAAATTATCAAAGTAGTTTCTCTGACAATGGCCTTAGCTTACTAAATCTAAATAACTAATGGGCAACAAGAGCAGCACTCCATCTCAAAAAAAAACTAATGAAGAGCCCACTTCATTTGTAACACAATGAAGCAGAAGTAAGCAAATTCCCCAATGAGAAAGGAAAATGTTTTACCTTTAAAATAAAAATCCAAGTTCCTTACACCATAAGTTAAAAGAGATGTTGATATATAATGTAATAAGGTTTGTTTTTTAATTCTCACCTTAATTTCAACAGAGTAAGGCGCGATCTTCTGGCCCATTTTTTCTAAGAAAATACATAAAAACTTCAGGATTTCTTCTCTACATTCACGAAACTGTAACGAAAGAGATACATATTGTAAATACAGGTAAGAGGAGTCACTCCAGGAATATACAAGAAAAGCAAAACCAAAATTGTCAACTTACTTCAATACTGTTGAGTGACTTCCGGACAAATACAAGCAAACCGAAATCTCTGGAAAAAACTAAAGATGTCTGTAATGCTGTTCAAAAAAAATAAGTAAGCAAGTTAAGAGAGTGCCAAGAGCATCACGTAAACCACTCCTAAAGGGATTGCAATGATTTTATTATTTTTTTTGAGACAGAGTCTCGCTCTGTCGCCCAGGCTGGAGTGCAGTGGCACGATCTTGGCTCCGTGCAACCTCCGCCTCCCGAGTTCACGCCATTCTCCTGTCTCAGCCTCCCAAGTAGCTGGTACTAAAGGTGCCCACCACCACGCCTGGTTAATTTTTTTTTTTTTTTTTTGTATTTTTAGTAGAGACGGGGTTTCACTGTGTTAGCCAGGATAGTCTCGATCTCCTGACCTCGTGATCCGCCCGCCTCGGCCTCCCAAAGTGCTGGGATTACAGGCGTGAGCCACCGCGCCTGGCCAAGGTTGCAACGGTTTTCAAGGCAGCCTGCTTTATAAATATAAAACACTAACCCAAGGTTGCTGTATTAAAACAAAGCAGAAAATTCTAGACAATGTTCCACAGGGATGCAGTATGCAAAATAATGGCCCCAAAGATGCCTGCATCCCAATCCCTGGGGTCACATCTTGTGAATATGTTAAATGTATATAGCAAAAGGAAACTGAGCTTGCAGATGGAATTAAGGTAGCTAATCAGCTAACCTTAAAATGGGAAGATCATACTGGATTATCCAGAGAGCCCAATGTAATCACACAGGCCCTTAAAGTAAGGAGATGAAGAGTGGGTCAGAGAGACAGGAAGCTGGGAAAGCCAGAGATTCCAAACCTCTAGTTAGGGAGATTTGACATGCTGTTGCCGGCCTTGAAGACCCAGGGAAGGGAGCTGTGATCCAAAGAAAGGGGACAGCTTCAAGAAGTATGGAATGTCAGGGACCTCAATCCTATAACCTGAATGAATAAGGCAATGGATCCTTCCCAAGAGCCTTCAGAAAGAAAGCAGCCCTGCCTGGTACTTTGGTTCTAGCTTGGTGAGACCTGTGGGAACTGTAAGAGTAACAGACCTGTGCTGTTTTAAACCACTAAGCTTGTGGTAATTGTTACAGCAGCAATAAGGAACTAATACACTTCCCCTGGAATCTCTCAAGTGAAAGAAGATATGTCATAAATGGAAGGTAAACTTGGAAGTGCTTTAGAAACAAGTTACTAAACGAACAAAAATGAATTCTAAATTTGAAACCCTGAGAAGAGAAAGTAATCAATGTTAGTTTTTTGTTTGATATTTCCCCATTGTTAATATATTCTTGACAACAGATAGAATATATAGGATACATGTATATAGCATCTTTTTTTTTTTTTTTTTGAGACGGAGTCTTGCTCTGTCGCCCAGGCTGGAGTGCAGCGGCACAATCTCGGCTCACTGCAACCTCCCTCGCCTGGGTGCAAGCCATTCTCCTGTCTCAGCCTCCCGAATAGCTGGGACTACAGGTGCGCACCACCATGCCCAGTTAATTTTTGTATTTTTAGTAGAGACAAGATTTAACCATAGTGGTCAGGTTGGTCTCCATCTCCTGACCTCAGGTGATCCACCTGTCACAGCCTCCCAAAGTGCTGGGATTACAGGCATGAGCCACCACGCCGTGCCACATATAGCATCTTGTTTAAACTGTGTAAGTTATTCCTACACTATATTCACTACTAGACCTTCCGGAAGAAAATCTCACCTTTTAATAGGGCACAACATCAAGGTCTGCATACTCGTGTTTTAGAGAAGGAATACAGGAATTTCCACACAATTAAATATTTGAATATTTAAAATGCTAAAAAGAGGCACTTTTACTACAAAGGGGAAAAAGTTCCCATCCAGGCATTGCTAAAGAGTTAAAAGAAAATGACTTCAATTACATTTCTTCAATTTTTCTCAAAGTAGTAACGGCAAATAGAAGGGTTTGGAAAAGGTACTGGTGGGATTAGGCGAGATTCAGGTGAAAGAAAATACTTTCTCTTGGCCGGGCCCAGTGGCTCACGTCTGTAATCCCGGCACTTTGGGAGGCCGAGGCGGGCGGATCACCAGGTCAGGAGTTCGAGACCAGCCTGACCAACATGGTGAAACCCCATCTCTACTAAAAATACAAAAAAATTAGCCGGGCCTGGTGGCACGCGCCTGTAATCCCAGCTACTCGGGGGGCTGAGGCAGGAGAATAGCTTGAACCCGGAGGCGGAGGTTGCAGTGAGCCGAGATCGCGCCACTGCACTCCAGCCTGGGCGACAGAGCGAGACTCTGTCTCAAAAAGAAAAAAAAATTATTTATCTTGCCCTGCCCCCGACTCTGCATAGCAATGATTGCCATATTAGGGGTCGTTTTCACCAACTTTGGCTTTAAAATCTCTTTCCCTTAATACTACGGAGTAAAAAGCAGTATGACAAATCACTTTATACACATGCACAGAAATTCCCCCCAAGAATCTAACTGTTGTACTTCAAAATACCGTCATCTAAACACAGTGAGAAGCGCCGGGCTGCCTAGCTCCAAAACGACTCGGGAAGCCAGGACCCACCCGCGGCCCAGCTCGGGCCGGTACCCACCCAGCACCGCGGGGCTGCTGCTCAGGACGCATTCCTGCCCCAGGCCGCGGATCAGTTGATGACCGGCCAGGGCAGCACCGCAGCGGTCCGCGGCGCACAAGGTCTCCTGCAGCCGCAGCAGGGAGCAACGCACACCGGCTCCGGAGCCCGCCATGCCGCCGAGTCCCGCTCCCGCGCGTGCGCCCGCTCGGCCCGGACCCGGAAATGCCCCTACGCGCGGGGGCGGGGCTACGGGGCACGGCGGCAGGAAATTTCCCGGGGACCCCTGCGGGAAGGCCTGGCCTGTAAGCGTTTGGTCCGAATCAACATGGAAACCTAAGGAGAAACGCCATTCATCGGTCTGACCTGCGGAAGTAGTTTGGGTGGCTACTTGGTGTTGGACTTGGCTAAATAAATACCAGAGGCAGATAAAACAAGCGAGGGGCTTAGGTCAAGAGCTCCAAGTTTGCTCCTCAATAAAAAATGAGAAACGCTGTCGGGCGCGGTGGTGCCCGCCTGCAGTCCCAACACTTTAGGAAGCTGAGGCGGGGGGATCGCAGGAGTTCGAGACCAGTCTGGGCAACATAAAGAGACCATCCCCACCACCGTCCTTAATTTTTTTTAATAAAAAAAATCTTTAAATGACAAATGCATCTGTAATGTCCTTATTAACCAAAAACGCCTAAGGGATAAAGAAGCACATGCCTCCTAACCAACACTAGAGGAACACACCCCGAGAACTGGTGCTGTCGGACCCAGTTTTCCCGCGAAAACGCGGCCGCGCAGGGGGTCAAACCATCTGGACCGAGGGGGGCCGAGCGAGGCCTACTTCTGGTTTACGCACGGGCGCTGAAGGAAGCGGCACTGTCTCCCCCTACCGGTGCGCAGTGGCGCCTCCCGGAGGCGGAGCCACGTAAGAGCGTCGCTGTGATTGGTGAGGCCCCGCCAGGGGCGGAGACGACCTTGCCGCCGGCGGGAACTCTGGGTCTCGCTGTTCGGGAGCGCGACCCACCTGGTGGACCTGGAGTCCGCGAGCTTCAGTAAGCGGCCGCCTTTCCCCCGTAACCGCGTGCCGAGGGGGAGGGCGTGGCGCGGAGCCGACGGGAACGTCCGCGCTGCGGAGCAGGGCAGGGAAGCCGGGAGGCGGGCCCGGCCCGAGCTTGTCCTTGTCGCGCAGGTACCCCGAGCACCATGTCGTCCCCGACGTCGACCCCGAGCCGCCGCGGCAGCCGGCGTGGAAGGACCATCCCCGCCCAGACGCGTGAGTCCCCGGAGCCGGGCCCACTACAGCCCCCGGCGCCGCCACGTCTGCTCTCTCTTGCCGCAGCTGGCAACGCTGGGTGGGTGCGCGGGCCCCGGGCGCTCAGCCTCCGGCTGGGCGCTGCCGCCTGGTGCTCACAGACACCCACAGCAGGCTGTGGCCTGAGTGCTGCTTAATTCGATTGCCCATTTGCCTCTGTTTGGTTTGGTTCAGTGGTGAGTCATAATGCCTCAAGGGACAGACAAATCCAGGAAACTGCCTGAAAGTTCATGGCTGTCTTTTGTGTTTTGTATGACACAAGCTCGAAGTGAGGATGCCAGGTCATCTCCCTCTCAGAGACGTAGAGGCGAGGATTCCACCTCCACGGGGGAGTTGCAGCCGATGCCAGCCTCGCCTGGAGTGGACCTGCAGAGCCCTGCCGCGCAGGACGTGCTATTTTCCAGCCCTCCCCAAATGCATTCTTCAGGTGCGTGTCTGAAGATCTAGATTATGCTGTGCTTGATACACAGCTGATGCTTTATCTGCTCAGGTTTACTGGCTTTATAACAGTTGTCGTGCCTAAAGCATCATCCCCTCTGCACCTAAGTGAGCATGTTCTTAACCGGAGGAGCTGAACGGAGTGAAGAAAATAGTAGTTTTAGGGCTTAGTGAGCAGAGGAAGCAGCTTCTCTGGTGCTTTTTTTAATAGAACATTTAAGGGTGCTCAGAATCTCAACCACCACAGGTTGCAGTAAATATTCAGTTTGCTGTTGTGATTAGATGGTATAGATCAACAGGCAACATGCTGTAATTTCATGTTTGATATGCCACCAGAATTTCCTGATTTTGTTTTTATAGCTATCCCTCTTGACTTTGATGTTAGTTCACCACTGACATATGGCACTCCCAGCTCTCGGGTTGAGGGAACCCCAAGAAGTGGTGTTAGGGGCACACCTGTGAGACAGAGGCCTGACCTGGGCTCTGCACAGAAGGGCCTGCAAGTGGATCTGCAGTCTGACGGGGTGAGTGTGCAGTCTCCTGAAACCATCTTATGGCGGATATCATGTGGGTAACTCCATTTTCATGATTCTGTCATATTTTTCTGTGTAGGCAGCAGCAGAAGATATAGTGGCAAGTGAGCAGTCTCTAGGCCAAAAACTTGTGATCTGGGGAACAGATGTAAATGTGGCAGCATGCAAAGAAAACTTTCAGGTGAGCTATATGTATTAAAATTCTTATTTTGGGCTCTGAAAATGTTGGGAGACCGTGTTTCTAATCTATATCTAAGTAGCCATAATGACTAGAAGGGCCCCCTGTGGTGGCTCACACCTATAATCCCAGTACTTTAGGAGGCCAAGGTGGGAGGATCACTTGAGGCCAGGAGTTTGATAGCAGCCTGACCAATATAGTGAGACTCCATCTCTAAATTAAATTTTAAAAAAGAAAAAGGAAGAAAAATATTATTTATTTCTGTCTCCTGATAGTGACATGCTTGTAACTTTGTGTGTTTTTAGTAGTTGCCTGTTCCCAAATGCTATATGCCTAATATGTTTTCTCTCCACTTAAAGAGATTTCTTCAGCGTTTTATTGACCCTCTGGCTAAAGAAGAAGAAAATGTTGGCATAGATATTACTGAACCTCTATACATGCAACGACTTGGGGAGGTAATCAAATACTCTTTAAATTCAAGTTAATGTGTTTTAAAATAGTTAAATTAGCAAAGTATAACTTGTTCACTTTTATTTTCTAGATTAATGTTATTGGCGAGCCATTTTTAAATGTAAACTGTGAACACATCAAATCATTTGACAAAAATTTGTACAGGCAACTTGTCTCTTACCCCCAGGTAAGAATTTAGCTTTGACCTTAATGAATTTTAGTAATTGTCTAGAAAGAATGTTTCCAGTAACAGAAATTCCTCAGTAATGAAGATAGTATGCGCAAACACTTTAAGATACCGAGTGTCATCTCCTTTGGTCGGATGTGGTTGCTCACACCTATAATCCCAGCACTTTAGGAAGCTGAGGCAAATGGATCACTTGAGGTCGGGAGTGCGAGACCAGCCTGGCCAACAAAGTGAAACCCCATCTCTACTAAAAAATAACAAAAATTAGCCAGACGTGGTGGTGTGTGCCTGTAGTCCCAGCTACTCGGGAGTCTGAAGTGGGAAAATCACTTGAACCCCGAAGGCAGAGGTGCAGTGAGCCGAGATGGCACCACTGCTCTCCAGCCTGGGCAACAGAGTGAGATTCCATCTCAAACAAACAAACAAACAAAAAAAACCATGTATCATCTCCTTTAAGATGAACATTTTTTTTTTTCACGTTTTAATGTTCCTGAAAGTGGGATTTGTATTACTATCAATGACAGGTTATGGTTTACTTGGCGGTGTTTCTCATGTAGAAAAACGATGAATCTTACAACTGATAGCTCCTTGGGTTTCATGAAGTAAGTTATCTTAAATGGAAATACTTTAAATGAATTACATACTTCGTGCTGCTTTAAAAGAATGTATTTATTGTACTGTAGACTTTTACTTCTAAGCCTCAGGTCAGTTTTTATTAATGAAGTATCAGCTCTGTTGACTCTGGGTGTAGTCTTTGGAGGCAAGCAGACTTGGATTTTGAATCTGGGTTTTGCTAATTACTGGCTGCATAACCTTGGTCAAGTTCCTTAGCCAACCAAAAGCTGTTTCCTCATCTGTAAAATGGGAACCATATGTTAAGAAATTTGAATAAATATGATTTAACTTACTTTGGTATGGCCAGGCACAGTGGCTCATGCCTGTGACCCCAGCACTTTGGGAGGCCGAAGCAGGTGGATCACCTGAGGTTGGGAGTTCAAGACCAGCCTGACGAACATGGAGAAACCCCATCTCTATTAAAAATACAAAATTAGCCAGGTGTGGTGGTACATGCCTGTAATCCCAGCTACTCAGGAGGCTGAGGCAGGAGACTTGCTTGAATCCCAGAGGCAGAGGTTGCAGTGAGCCAAGATCATGCTGTTGCACTCCAGCCTGGGCAACAAGAGCGAAACTCTGCCTCAAAAAATAAAAATATGGCCGGGCGTGGTGGCTCACGCTTGTAATCCCAGCACTTTGGGAGGCCGAGGCAGGCGGATCACAAGGTCAGGAGATCGAGACCACGGTGAAACCCCGTCTCTACTAAAAATACAAAAAAATTAGCCAGGCGTGGTGGCGGGCGCCTGTAGTCCCAGCTACTCGGAGAGGCTGAGGCAGGAGGATGGCGTGAACCCAGGAGGCGGAGCTTGCAGTGAGCCGAGATTGCGCCACTGCACTCCAGCCTGGGCGACAGAGCGAGACTCCGTCTCAAAAAAAAATAAAAATAAATAAATAAATAAAAAACTACTTTGGTATCATTTCATTTTAGAAGGAAAATAATCAAAGTGTGAGGTCAAAATCTTTTTCCCTTCTAATAGAAAGCATAAAATATGCCAGTATACATCAAGAAGGCACTTTCATATAAATTATCAAATTTAACCCAATTGAGAATATGCAGAGATAGATAGTTCAGCATACCTAAATTTGAAAACAGCACGTGCATGATTCTGTAGGGTAATACTTTGGGGGCATGACATGTTGTCTTGTTTTTATACTCTGCTAATCTGACATGCCTTTATTATATTTAACACTGAGATATGAATACAAATACATCTTCATATTTGTTTTTACAGGAAGTTATTCCAACTTTTGACATGGCTGTCAATGAAATCTTCTTTGACCGTTACCCTGACTCAATCTTAGAACATCAGATTCAAGTAAGACCATTCAACGCATTGAAGACTAAGAATATGAGAAACCTGAATCCGGAAGGTAATGTATTTTTCATAGGATTACTTTTGTTGAAGGAAAATGCCTTACATGAAAATATTCTTGTTTCATCGAGAAATTATGAAAGAAGTAATTGGTGGTGGTAGTCAAGGTGATGGATTATAAATTGACAGTAATACAGATTCAGTTATCCTATATACTTATGAACCCTCTATACTTTTTAAATTTAATTGAAGTTTCTGATATAAGAGGTATGACTGTTGGCCGGGCACAGTGGCTCACGCCTATAATCCCAGCACTTCAGGTGGCCGAGGCAGGCAGATCACCTGAGGTCAGGAGTTCGAGACCAGCCTGGCCAACATGGTAAAACCCCTTTACTAAAAATACAAAAATTACCAGGGCATGGTGGCACACGCCTGTAGTCCCAGCTACTCTCGGGAGGCTGAGGCAGGAGAAACTCTTGAACCCGGGAGGCAGAGGTTGCACTGAGCCGAGGTTGTGCCATTGCACTCCAGCCTGGGTGACAGAATGAGACTCTGTCTCAAAAAGAAAAAGAAAAAAAAATTAGATTTTAAAGACTTGAGGATCACTTGAGGCCAGGAGTTTGAGACCAGCTTGGGTGACATAAGAGACTCCATCTCTTTTTAAGAAGAAATTAGCAAGGCACAGTAGCTCACACATGTAATCCTAGCACTCTGGGAGGCTGAGGTGACGGGCTTACTTGAGCCTGGCAGGTTGAGGCTGCAGTGAGCCGTGATTGCACCACTGTACTCCAGTCTGGGCAACAGCTTAAGACCCCATCTCAACAACAACAAAATTGTAGAGGTCTCATGAATCAGTGACAAGATAGGGTGATCTTCACGGCTAGCAGTGGCTAAATACAGGCCAGAACAGGGTAGCTCGTCTGAAACCAGCAGGGGAAATTAGTTGGGGGCAGTGGGACCTTCAAAGGGGAAAGTTGTCTGTCAGGAAAGGTTCAAATAATAGAGGAAACGAGCAAGAGTGAAAGACCATCTGAGGGGTTCTCCTGTGTGCATAGTAATGACTGTATAGAGGACTTTTTCTCCACCAGGTGCTCTTACTAGGCTTGAAGTACACTGGCACGTTCAGTCCTTGGCTCTGGGGTAGGTGCTGATACCACCCCATTCTATAGAGGACACAAAATTGTGCACAGAGAGGCTAGGGTCAGGACTCAGTCCAGGCTGTCTGGCTTTTTTCCTGACACAGCAGGGTGTCATATAGGAGGCCAGGTGAGTGAGGCAGGAGGCAGGGAGCAGGGTAGGCAGACAAGAAGGGAGCGAGGGATGCCTGCTGGACAGGGGCCCTGAGGAAGAAGGGCCAGAGGTTCGCTGGGCTTGAGAGTCTCCTGAAGACATAGCCTGCAGACGACTGGACACAGAAAGGTCACCCTAGGCAGACTCTTGGGCACCTAGCGCCTGCCTGTGATCCCAGCTATTCCTGGACCTCTGCACCTCAGGTCAGGTGTGCTGACCTCTCTTCTCCCCTCACAGACATTGACCAGCTCATCACCATCAGTGGCATGGTGATCAGGACATCCCAGCTGATTCCCGAGATGCAAGAGGCCTTCTTCCAGTGCCAAGTGTGTGCCCACACGACCCGGGTGGAGATGGACCGCGGCCGCATTGCAGAGCCCAGTGTGTGCGGGCACTGCCACACCACCCACAGCATGGCACTCATCCACAACCGCTCCCTCTTCTCCGACAAGCAGATGGTGCGCAGCCACCCTGGCCCCCCAGGCTATGCTTTGCCTGTCTGTATCCTCAAAAGGCCAACTATAACTTGTCCCTCAGACCCTGAGCCTCACTTCCCGAATGGCATCCATCCCTCTCTGGTCTTGTGGGTTTCGTTAGTGGCCTATGGGCTAAATACACAGAGCACACAAAGCCCCTGCTTCAGGGCACTGTCCCTTTGCTGTTGCCAGTAGCACTGTCTGTTAGAGACACCGTATTTTCATGGCCTAAAATGCTTCAAACGTTTGAGATGAGAATTCTTGGTTAAATGTCATTCTGCAGTTTTTCCATGTGTAAAGGATTGAGGAATTTTTCTGAAATTTTTTCACAAATTTTACTGTCTAAGAAGTTTGGTCTTTTTCCTCTCTATTCATGAAATTTTAAGGTGAAGTTATTAAAATGACAGAAAAAAGTGAGGGGAAGGTAGAAAATTGCTTATTTACCATGATTGTAAGTGTAAAGATGTGGGAGGACAGGATTTTGAGTTTTTCTGTGACTGTGTGTGCATGATTTCTTTAATGTTGCATGGGACGGAGAGCTGGAGACAGAAAGGCAGGCACCCTGCTCCCCAGGAGCACATGGCCTCCTATTCTCAGAATCCTGCGGGCTCCCAAAGTGGCTTAGAGAAAAGCCCAGCATCCTTAGGCCTCTCAGAGGGTAGCTGGTTTGGAAAGGCCTTCCTCGACCCTGCTTTATGAAAAGCATCTCAGCTTCCCCCACCGCAGCTCCCTACGTTCCTTCCCCTGTTTTGTTGCTGTCTGCTGCAGCAACTTCTTTAGAAGAAGCAGCTTCTAAAGAAATAATGAGAAACATGGACAATCATTTATGCGGGGATATGCATTGCAGCCTTACATGGCAAAAGCAGTACAAAGACATGCAGATTTTGTCCCCCTGCACTCTCTTTGTGGCCCACATGTTCTCTGTTTGCTGCCCTTCAGATTAAGCTTCAGGAGTCTCCGGAAGACATGCCTGCCGGGCAGACACCACACACAGTCATCCTGTTTGCTCACAATGATCTCGTTGACAAGGTCCAGCCTGGGGACAGAGTGAATGTTACAGGTAAGAGTAGGTTTGCACCAGCACTTGAGCATGTCTGTCTTGCTTTCAATGCTGTGCTTTAGTGAGTCATTGGACTTGGTCATAGGTCCGGTTCTGCCTCCAGTTGTCAATGCTTGTATTTGAGACTGTGGGGTATATGCCCGCTTTATCTGCCACCTTTTTACTGAGTACCACGGCCCAGCAGTATGAAATTGTTCAGTTCTTCCCAAACTTGAATGTTGGAGCTCATGGTTCGTGTGGTCACTTGCCTCTTGATACCTCAGTGTCCTGGAGCTGTGTGTGTCTCAAGTCACTACTGTTGGCATCATGAGAGAGCAGCCTCAGACAGGCTTGTATGGGTAAAGTTCGAGTTATGCCATCAGCTCAGAGAAGTATTACTCACTAATGCTGGAGTTTTGAGTAATTTTTACTCATTTCCCAAACGTATAGCCAAGGGTTAACGTTTATTACAGAGAAGAATGGGTCAGAGTGACTTGTTTCCATGCGTAGAAGCTGAGGTTCAGGGATGCATAGATAGCAGTAGCTCAGATGCCACGGTAAATCAGGACCCAGGTCTCCTCTTGCTGCCACAAGAGTGCTCTTTGCACAGCACCACATGAGTGTGGCAGTCTTCCTTTTGATGCTGTAGAGTCACAATGGATTTTGGTTGGGGGCAAGGGAGTGTTGATGGCAGCACGGTTCTTCATTGATGGGCAAGGTGGCGACGTTCACAGAGTGCCTAAATCTGCTCCTGAGCGGAGGGCCTGGGGCACACCACCCATCGGCTCTTGTCTTCAGCGAGGCAGTGCTCACCCTGTTTCTTCCCCAGTGTGAAGTCCCGCAGTTATCACTGGCAATCTTCCGTTGTAAAAGTACTTGAAGTCATTGAGAATTTGAAAGAATGCGTAGTCTTCAGTGAGTGACGTGCGCATTTCCAGTCCTGCTACCCTGAAACCTTTGATAAAGTATTTAGTCCAATATTTTAGTTTCCTCACCTACAAAGTGGAGTTAATGTGATGATACATGTGTGAGAGTATTTGGGGCCAAGGGGCTGTGGAAAGTGCTGTGTAGATGTGAAATAAGTATCAGTGCTGCTCTGTGAGATAAATCATCCTGGGCCACTTTAAACATAATTGTCCATCCCTAGCCTATATTGGTGTGAAGAATAGTGTGTATTCTAAGAATGTGTGTAAACAGGTTTGTTGTGTTAAACAAGAATTACACTGACCCACTAAATAAACAAGGACAGTGCTCTGTGCCATTGCGTTGAGATAGCTATAACGGGGAAAGGCCGGGCTTTCTCCAAAAGCTGCAGGAATCAGCCTGGAGTTAAAGCCTTCTGGTTTGAAATCCAGAAAAGACGAACATCAGATCAGACCTCTGTACGTGGGGAGCCTGGCTTCCAGAAGAATGCATGATTTGCATGCTTTTGTCGGGGGTGGTGGGCGGGTTGGGGGTACCTAGTCTAGTTTTAATGACTGGAGGATTTTAGCATTTTGTTGCAGTCAAGTAAGTGCTAGGCAGATTCTGTACATTCAACTTAGGGAAGTAAAAATACTGCTTATTAAAAACAACCGCAAACCCAGCATTGAGCTAGAAGCACAGACAGCAGCTCCATTTCACCCTCAGGGTGACTGTGTGCCCGTGGGCGTGCTCACGTAGCTACAGTTGCCCTGCAGCAGTGCTGACTAGTGGGCCCAGGTGAACACATCCTTGGGTCTATCATTTGCAGAAACCTGGGTTCTTTCTCTCTTTTTTTTGTTTTGTTTTGTTTTGTTTTGTTTTTGAGACGGAGTTTCACTCTTGTCGCCCAGGCTGGAGTCCAATAGCACGATCTTGGCTCACCGCAACCGCAACCTCCCAGGTTCAAGCCATTCTTCTGCCTCAGCCTTCCGAGTAGCTGGGATTACAGGCATGTGCCACCACGCCCGGCTAATTTTTGTATTTTTAGTAGAGACAGCATTCTCCTTGTTGATTAGGGTGGTCTCGAACTCCCGACCTCAGCTGATTCACCTGCCTCAGCCTTCCAAAGTGCTGGGATTATAGACAGGAGCCACCTTGGTTCTTTCGAGCTTGTCTGTTTCCTGCTGCTGTTTCCCCGCTTGCTTATAGCGGGCGGGAGCTTTGCAATGTGGGTCTGAGTCCTGGGCTTGGGAGGGTCATTTGGAGCTCACCCTTTCCAGGGCCAGCCCGGCGTGGTGCCTCACTCTGAAGTGCACCTATTGCCTATGCTGGTTGCTGAGCCCCTCGGAGGAAGATACGGGAAGGTAAAAGTGCATCTCCTGGTTGTGCCCTCAGGCATCTATCGAGCTGTGCCTATTCGAGTCAATCCAAGAGTGAGTAATGTGAAGTCTGTCTACAAAACCCACATTGATGTCATTCATTATCGGAAAACGGATGCAAAACGTCTGCATGGCCTTGATGAAGAAGCAGAACAGAAACTTTTTTCAGAGAAACGTGTGGAATTGCTTAAGGAACTTTCCAGGAAACCAGACATTTATGAGAGGCTTGCTTCAGCCTTGGCTCCAAGCATTTATGAACATGAAGATATAAAGAAGGTAACAGTGGATTTTAAACTAGGGGTTGGGATTTACAATTCTTTGGGATCAAATAGTATAAACATCTACTCCGTCACTCGAGCCATCTGCCATAAAGGACAGAGTTGTGGCCTGTTAGAGCAAGTGCTGGCAACCTGATTTGCCATTGGTTGAGAAGAATCATAGCATTGTTTATCCTCATCTCTGGTCTAAACTTAGGTTTCTAAACAGAAGAGGCCACACAGTGTCAGAATAGGGACTTGCATGGCCACCATTCTGGCGTAATGATAGGTGCTGATGAATTGGTCAGTGATCACTTAGAGCATATCAAGCACTTTCATGAGCCTTTTTATACCTTCCTGTGATTTCTTAATTGTAGTTCTTTATAAGAGAGAAAAGTACCTCTAAAGTTTAAACTACATCTCAGTTACTGTGCAGAAAATGAATGTTTAGGCATGTCTGTTTGATTATTTAGGGAATTTTGCTTCAGCTCTTTGGCGGGACAAGGAAGGATTTTAGTCACACTGGAAGGGGCAAATTTCGGGCTGAGATCAACATTTTGCTGTGTGGCGACCCTGGTACCAGCAAGTCCCAGCTGCTGCAGTACGTGTACAACCTCGTCCCCAGGGGCCAGTACACGTCTGGGAAGGGCTCCAGTGCAGTTGGCCTCACTGCGTACGTAATGAAAGACCCTGAGACAAGGCAGCTGGTCCTGCAGACAGGTGCTCTTGTCCTGAGTGACAACGGCATCTGCTGTATCGATGAGTTCGACAAGATGAATGAAAGTACAAGATCGGTATTGCATGAAGTCATGGAGCAGCAGACTCTGTCCATTGCAAAGGTGAGTCACCTTCTCCACCGTGAACGTGGACATGTTTAAATTATGAGGACCCTTGAAAGACAGCATCTGTGGAACTGTGCTGTGCTACC
This sequence comes from Symphalangus syndactylus, assembly GCF_028878055.3. Lineage (NCBI taxonomy): Eukaryota > Metazoa > Chordata > Mammalia > Primates > Hylobatidae > Symphalangus > Symphalangus syndactylus. The sequence continues at coordinate 69,660,199 of NC_072429.2, read as the reverse complement.
TTGGTTCTAATTTAGGGAAATTGATAAGTGCTTTTCACATCATATTTCAGCTAAATCTCAACATGTCTTCTACAGGTTATCATGTTTTTGTCTTTATTGCTGTACTAGCCTTGAATTTGTCCTAAAGCTCTTGCAAGGTGCCTGCTTCCTGAGAAAGATGTGGTTATAGCACACATTCATCTAAACTCAGTCCTTGGCATGAATCTGAGGACAGGGCTTATCCAGGTGAACTGCTGAAGTCAGTAAAGGCAACATGGCTCAGGCAGTAGAAACGCAGTAGAGGGAATATGGGTTTAGTAGGTGGCCGGGCGAAGACGGGGCTTGTTAATTGCCAGCGTCAGGGAGAGGCTTCTAACCACACTCTTTTCTCTGATAGGCTGGGATCATCTGTCAGCTCAATGCGCGCACCTCTGTCCTGGCAGCAGCAAATCCCATTGAGTCTCAGTGGAATCCTAAAAAAACAACCATTGAAAACATCCAGCTGCCTCATACTTTATTATCAAGGTATTAAAACAGATTTTTATTTTGTTCATTTGTAGAATATTCAGGGTGAGATTGAAAAGGAGCTACTAAGATTCAGCAACTGCTAATGGAAACTCTTCACTCTTATCAAGATGTTTCAAATTTGGTTGGTCAAGAGTTTTCACAACAAGGATGATGTGTGTTCTCATTTGTTTTTGAAGCAGTTGGGATGTTTCCCTCCCATGCCGTTTTCACATGGCTGTCACTCACTACCCTTAGTCCTAAAGCCACTGCTGAGAATCAACAGAGAACAACTCCGTACAGTAGATGAGGCTCTGAAAAGTTAGATTTATTAAAGTGCAATCATATAATCTTCACTTGGCCCCACTACAAATATTGGACATTTTTCATAAATGGATTTTAGGTTTTAATTGCTTGCTTTTTTTTTCTTTTTTTTTGACAGAAATTTTTTTTTCCCCAAAAAACAGTTGAATGTGTTTTCATTCAAATCTTTCCATTGTTAGCCAGGTACAGTGACTCACATCTGTAATCCCAGCACTTTGGGAGGCTGAGGTGGGTGGATCACCTGAGCTCAGGAGTTTGAGGCCACCCTGGGCAAATTGATGAAACCCCGTCTCTACTAAAATACAAAAAATTAGCCCAGTGTGGTGGCACATGCCTGTAATCCCAGCTACTGGAGAGGCTGAGGAGGCACAAGAATTGCTTGAGCCTGGGGGAGTGGAGATTGCAGTGAGCTGAGATCGTACCACTTCACTCTAGCTTGGGCTACAGAGTGAGACTCTGTCTCAAAAAAAAAAAAAAACAGGCCGGGCACGGTGGCTCACACTTGTAATCCCAGCACTTTGGGAGGCCGAGGCAGGTGGATCACGAGGTCAGCAGATCGAGACTGCGGTGAAACCCCGTCTCTACTAAAAATACAAAAAAATTAGCCGGGTGTGGTGGCAGGCGCCTGTAGTCCCAGCTACTCGGAGAGGCTGAGGCAGGAGAATGGCGTGAACCCGGGAGGCGGAGCTTGAGTGGCACTCCAGCCTGGGCGACAGAGCGAGACTCTGTCTCAAAAAAAAAAAAACTTTCCATCGTCAAAATTATAGTAACCTTTCCCTAAGGGAAGACTTCCTTTGACTCAGCTGATTGGTCCCCAGCCATTCCCTGGGCCGACCTAAGGGCTAGGGACAGCACAGGATGAATGGGGTGAGTGGATGGACACGAAGGCCCTTTCCACACCAGGCAAAGATGCTTCTCCCTGGGGGCGCTCCCAGGGTGCACATTCACTGCACATCTGTGGTACTCAAGCAGTCTTTAGTACGTCGTTTGTAAGTGTATTGGTGTCTCAACTAGGAAACAGTTTTTTTGTTGTTTTTTGTTTGTTTGTTTGTTTTGAGACAGAGTCTCCCTCTGTCCGCCAGGCTGGAGTGCAGTGGCGCGAACTTGGCTCACCGCAACCTTCACCTTCCAGGTTCAAGTGATTCTCCTGCTTCAGCTTCCCGAGTAGCTGGGATTACAGGCACATGCCACCATTCCTGGCTAATCGTTGCATTTTTAGTAGAGACAGGGTTTCACCTTGCTGGCCAGGCTGGTCTCAAACTACCAGCCTTAGGTGATCCACCCGCCTCGGCCTCACAAGGTGCTGGAAAAACAGTATTTTTACTTTGTTTTCTTAGGTTTGATTTGATCTTCCTCATGCTGGACCCTCAGGACGAAGCCTATGACAGGCGTCTGGCTCACCACCTGGTCGCACTGTACTACCAGAGCGAGGAGCAGGCGGAGGAGGAGCTCCTGGACATGGCGGTGCTGAAGGACTACATTGCCTACGCGCACAGCACCATCATGCCGCGGCTAAGTGAGGAAGCCAGCCAGGCTCTCATCGAGGTAACCCTGCTGAAAAAAGGCTTACTGTGCCTGTAGCCCACAGCAGTCATGTAATTGACCAGTCATCTCCTTTAAAATATTAATTATTTTGTTACGAATAACATACTGTTTTCTTCCTTGCTTTGAGACAGAGCCTGGCTCTCTTGCCCAGGCTGGAGTGCAGTGGCTTGATCTCGGCTTACTGCAGCCTATGGCCTGTGCTTCTGGGTTCAAGCGATTCTCCTGCTTCAGCCTCCCTACTAGCTGGGATTACAGGTGCCCACCACCACTCCCGGCTAACTTTTGTATTTTTAGTAGAGACAGGGTTTCACCGTGTTGGCCAGGCTGGTCTTGAACTCCTGACCTCAAGTGATGTGCCAGCCTCTGCCTCCCAAAGTGTTAGGATTGCAGGCGTGAGCCACCATGCCTGGCCTAAGAATAATATAGTTTTTTTGTGTGTGTGTGAGACGGAGTCTCGCTCTGTCCCCCAGTCTGGAGTGCAGTGGCGCAATCTCGGCTCACTGCAAGCTCCACCTCCCAGGTTCACGCCATTCTCCTGCCTTAGCCTCCTGAGTAGCTGGGACTACAGGCACCCGACACCACGCCCGGCTAATTTTTTGTAATTTTAGTAGAGACGGGGTTTCACTGTGTTAGGATGGTCTCGATCTCCTGACCTCGTGATCCGCCTGCCTCGGCCTCCCAAAGTGCTGGGATTACAGGCATGAGCCACTGTGCCCAGCAGTATACTATTTTTTATAACTGTTTATTGTTTCCTCCCATATTGCAAAATTGACTTTTCCAAATGTTGCAAAAGGGGGAAATAGTTCATTTATGTAGGTGGTACACACACTTTATATGTTTAAATACTTACAAGCATAGTGAATTTAAGATCAAAGACCTGGTTTCAAATAGAGGCAACACTACGTAGTAATTTGGAAACTGAAAAAGTCATCCAGTTTCTGTAAGCTTCCTTTTGCTTGTAAAAAACAGAATGAGCAGTCTTTTAGGTTCACTTTTCAGCATCCTTGTACATGAGCTGAAGTGCACATTAGGTTATTCAAGCATTGTGATATTAAGAAGGTTCCTGGTGCTTTGATGAGCTTTACATCCTAACTGAGCTCCCAAAAATTCTAAGATGAAAGTTACAGACATTATGTAATTTTTTTATGTGTCATGGTCTTGGGGGTTGTTCATGAAGAAATAAGACCGTGTCATCTATATGTGAAATTGATACAACTTACTTTTGCAGCATTCTCCCAGCAATCCTTATGTGCCCCATTGTGCCCCATGTGAGCACTTTTCCCAGACAGGCCCTGATTGATTCTCCCCATGAGTGCTCACAGCCTGCTCCTCTCCCCACATGCCACATCCCTTTCCTCTGCCACACCATGCCCGTCTCAGTTCTTCAGAGCTACGTTAGATGCCACCCTCTCCAAGAATTCTTCCCAAGCATCTCCCAGTTGGAATATGTTCACCCACCACTGCACGCTGCACATTGATGTCTTCACCTGCAATTTCTGTGGTCTGTCTGTGTAGTCTCTACCACTTGATGAGCTCTGGTCCCAGGACCATATCTGAGTTCCGTTTACTTAACGGAAGCCTAAGTGTTCAAAATTCAACCACAAAACTAAAGTTGTCACCAAGGAGGTTTGCTTTTGTTTTTCTACCTACAATAGGCTTATGTAGACATGAGGAAGATTGGCAGTAGCCGGGGAATGGTTTCTGCATACCCTCGACAGCTAGAGTCATTAATCCGCTTAGCAGAAGCCCATGCTAAAGTAAGATTGTCTAACAAGGTTGAAGCCATTGATGTGGAAGAGGCCAAACGCCTCCATCGGGAAGCTCTGAAGCAGTCTGCAACTGATCCCCGGACTGGCATCGTGGACATATCTATTCTTACTACAGGTTCGTTATTTTCAGTGAACAGAAAAGCTTTTGAAAATTATTTCAATATGTATGTAGTTCATATGTCAGATTTACGCTAACAGTTAAATCATTTGAAACAGAAGTTCTTAACCTTTTTTGGATTAGGACCCCTTTGAGAATCTGATGAAAGTTGCCCTTTAATCTTATCTTGATAAAAATATGCAGTTTTGTGTATAGTTTTTTTTTATATATATGTACTTTAAGTTTTAGGGTACATGTGCACAACGTGCAAGTTAGTTACATATGTATACATGTGCCATGTTGGTGTGCTGCACCCAGTAACTTGTCATTTAACATTAGGTATATCTCCAAATGCTATCCCTCCCCCGCGCCACCCCACAACAGGCCCCGGTGTGTGATGCTCCCCTTCCTGTGTCTGTGTGTTCTCATTGTTCAATTCCAGTTTTGTGTATAGTTTTAAGGAGATTCTGTCTCCTTGACTGTCTGGGAAGTTTTGTTAACCCATTTTAGAGAAATTATTTGTTTCTTAGCAGCAGCTGCTTGCTGCACAGATGTGTAGACCGTTAACAGAAAGCAGCAGCTAGTGGCTTACAGAAAATTCCAAATAATTCAAAACTCATTCCCTTCAAATGTACTCAGCCCCTGTCCCCTTATCTTTCTACGTGATACTACTAAAGGAATATTTTTGAGAATTTGAAACATTTCATTTCATAATAGCAAAAATGTTTTCATTGATTCCTTTTTAATCAGGGATGAGTGCCACCTCTCGTAAACGGAAAGAAGAATTAGCTGAAGCATTGAAAAAGCTTATTTTATCTAAGGGCAAAACACCAGCTCTAAAATACCAGCAACTTTTTGAAGATATTCGGGGACAATCTGACATAGTAAGTGTTTATATGTATTTTTTGTTTGATAGAGCTTTCTCTTTTTCCTTAATATTGCTTTTGGGTTTTTTCCAATATTTATTAAATAATAAATACAGATAAGAATGAAGAAAAGGAAGATGAACCATAAGCCATCATCAAGAAATAATCACAATTAAAATTTTTGGCTGGGTGCCATAGCTCACACCTGTAATCTCATTTGGGACGCCGAAGTGGGCAGATCACTTGAGGCCAGGAGTTTGAAACCAGCCTGACCAATATGGTGAAAACCTGTCTCTACTAAAAATACAAAAATTAGCTGGGTGTGGTGATAAGCACCTGAAATCCTGGCTACTCAGGAGGCTGAGGCAGGAGAATTGCTTGAACCCGGGAGGCAGAGGTTGCAGTAAGCTGAGATCCCACCACTGCACTCCAGCCTGGGCACCAGAGCGGAACTCCATCTCAAAAAAAAAAAAAAAAGAAAGAAAAAATTGTTATGCCCCTTTCGTAGTTGTTATAAGTTTGCTTTAGGTATGAAATATTTGGGTGTCCTTTTTTAAATAAGTAAGGTAGTTGTTTAGTGAAAAGAACTATGCAGGCTTTCAGTGCTGGTCCACTTTCCGTCGCTGTGTTGTCACTGAGAGGGCAGAGTTGATAGTTACAACGTGGACTATACAGATGCCAAGTCTACCATATGGACCATCTGGCCACTCCACTCCTGATTTAGAGCATAAGGTATGTGTACAGCCACCAAAAAGAGAAAGATTCTGGGTGGTACTTTAACATTATAATTATTGTGTTTCTAACAGGTAAAGGAGGGACTTGACGTGTAAAATATTTATTTTCTTTCTCTTCCCCACAGGCAATTACTAAAGATATGTTTGAAGAAGCACTGCGTGCCCTGGCAGATGATGATTTCCTGACGGTGACTGGGAAGACCGTGCGCTTGCTCTGAAGCCTTGTGAGCAAGGAAGGCTGCCTGCATGTCCTGCTTGCTGCACGCCACATGGGTGTGGTCTGCATCTCAGTTGGCCGCCATCAGTGTAAATAGAGCTTAAAGTCATGGTTTGGCTGCATAAAAATTTTCTAACTTGAGTTCAATATTTGTAGTGAAGTATCTGTTTTCATTTTTTTCACGTTATAAATAAAAATACTATGCTGGCCGGGCGCAGTGCCTCACACCTGTAATCCCAGCACTTTGGGAGGCCAAGGCAGGTGGATCACGAGGTCAGGAGTTCAAGACCAGCCTAGCCAAGATGGTGAAACCCCGTCTCTACTAAAGATAACAAAAAATTAGCTGGGCGTGGTGGCACACGCCTGTAATCCCAGCTACTTAGGAGGCTGAGGCAGGAGAATTGCTTGAACCCAGGCGGCAGAGGTTGCAGTGAGCCAAGATCGCGCCACTGCAGTCCAGCCTCAGCAACAGAGTGAGACTCTCAAAAAAAAAAAAAAAAAAAAAAAACTATGCCAATTTTCAAACATACTGTAGAGATTATTTTCAAGTGCCATTTTATAGTATAGCAGCAGGGCTTTTACTCTGTGTATGCACGGATGCAGTCTGGGGCATGGTTTGTGTGCTGGACTTTCTCTTGGCCATCATCAGTATGCTTATGGATTTGATAATAGGCACAGCCAGGGCATATCACCTCAGTGGTAAAGGGCTAGAGCCTTTCTTTTTTATGGCACTTTTTTTTTTTTTTTTTTTTGAGACTGGGTCTTACTCTGTCACCCTGGCTAGAGTACACTGGTACAATCACGGCTCAATGCAGCCTTAACCTCCTGGGCTCAGGTGTATGTCACTATGCCCAGCTACTTTTTGTATTTTTTGGTAGAGACAGGGCTTCGCCATGTTGCCCAAGCTGCAAGCGATATGCCTGGGCACAAGCGATCTGCCCACCTCAACTTCCAGAAGTGCTGAGATTACAGGTGTGAGCCACTGCACCCAGCCTTTGTTTTATTTTTTATTTTTTGAGAGGTATAATTCTTTCTAGAGGTTTTTTCTCATGGCTACTATTAGATCAGGAATGCGTGATTGGAGATTATTAGATTGTAGGTTAACTTCTACCCCTTTACCCTAATATGTAAAACTTTTTCCTAAATAAATGATAGAAGGAATAATACTTGGTTATCTGGCATTATTTTTCAGTAAGAAAAAAGCTTTACTAACCACTACATTCATGGAAATTTGTAGGGGTAAGTATTTTATAGGTCATAAAAAACACCATAATATAACAAATCTCGTTTCCTGTAAATATGAATTAAATCCTAACAGTCATCTTTATAAAATGACCGTAGGCTAAAATCTTGCGTGTAAGTACTACTACAATAAATAATTTCTGAAACCTTTAAATCATATGAGTTGGGCCTTTTTTATAACTTAGAATCAACATTTTTTAATAAAGTATCCATAGAAAATGATAGATCTGGCCAGGCGCGGTGGCTCATGCCTGTAATCCCAGCACTTTGGGAGGCCGAGATGGCTGGATCACGAGGTCGGGAGATCGAGACCATCCTGGCTAACACTGTGAAACCCTGTCTCTACTAAAAATGCAAAAAAAATTAGCCGGGCCTGGTGGCAGGCACCTGTAGTCCCAGCTACTCTGGAGGCTGAGGCAGGAGAATGACATGAACCCGGGAGGCAGAGCTTGCAGTGAGCCGAGATCATGCCACTGCACTCCAGGCTGGGCAACAGAGTGAGACTCCATCTCAAAAAAAAAAAAAAAGATCTAATTGAATATTTAAATAGCATTAAAATGTTAGCAGTAGAACGCTGTATTAAATATCCTAAGTCAAAAATGTTTTTAATACACCTAATCTACCAAACATACCTTAGCCTAGCCTACCTTAAAAAAGCTGAGCATACTTAAATCAGCCTATGGTTGAGTAAAATCATGCAAAACAAAGCCTATTTTATAATAAAGTGTTACGGTTGGGTGCAGTGGCTCACGCCTGTAATCCCAACACTTTGGGAGGCCGAGGCAGGTGGATCCTGAAGTGAGGAGTTCGAGACCAGTCTGGCCAACATGGCCAAACCCTGTCTCTACCAAAAATAAAAAAAAAATTAGCGAGGTGGTGAGCGCCTATAATCTCAGCTACTCAGGAGGCTGAGGCAGGAGAATTGCTTGAACCCCAGAGGTGGAGGTTACAGTGAGCCGAAATCATGCCACTGCACTCCAGCCTGGCGACGGTGTGAGACTGTCTCAAATAAATAAAGTGTTAAATGTCTTGTGTACCACATTGGTAACACAAGAAAAGGTCAGTCAAAATTCAAAATTTGAAGAACATTGAAATTTTAACAGCTTTATACCATGTAAAGTTGAAAAATCATAAGTTGAACAAGAATTAAATAATCTGTACTTGTTGACTAAGTTGGTTTCCCCCTGAAGTTTACGTACTAGTAACATTTTTCTAAACCTAGTATTTGAATACCAAGTTGAAGGTATAGTCCACTGTAAATGAAGTGTGTGTATATAGTTTCATTTTAAGGGGATTTTAGTAGAATGAAAATAATGGGGTTGTCCTGTTGCTGTCAGGTTCCATCATAGTGAATCTCAGTTTAATTGAGTAAACTTTGTTTTCTCCAGAGTCTAAAATAATTCAGTGCTTGCTTCAGCCACACATATGTGAGAATTGGAATGATACACAAAAGATTACCATGGCCCCTGCACAAGGATGACGCACAAATCCATGAAGCATTCTATACTTTAAATAAAAACTGTAGTTATTTGGCCGGACGCAATGGCTCACGCCTGTAATCCCAACACTTTGGGATGCCGAGGCAGGCAGATGACGAGGTCAGGAGTTCGAGACCAGCCTGACCAACTTGGTGAGACTCCATCTCTACTAAAAATACAGAAATTAGCTGGGCATGGTGGCGGGTGCCTGTAATCTCAGCTATTCAGGAGGCTGAATCACTTGAACCCAGGAGGCGGAGGTTGCAGTGAGATGAGATCATGCCCTTGCACTCGCCCGGGTGACAGAGTGAGACTCCATCTCAAAAAAAAAATTGTAGTTATTTAGCAAACTTGTTTATGTCTATAGCCTGTCCACTGGTCATAAGTTTCTTGAGAGAAGGAATGGTCGTATCCTTCAGTGCAGTGCCTGGTGCTTGGTGCTAGATGCTTGTTACATGTTAGTAGAGATAACTCCTATGAAAGGAGGGTGAAGGTGTAAAAGTCAGAAGGCATTCTTGAAAACAGCGAAGTATCAGGCTGTGGAGTGGAGGAATAAGAGGAATTACAGTCCTGCCCCATAAATTCTTATAAATATTCCCTTAGAGGGTATGCCTCATAATCTCGTGGAACTCAGGAGATACCCAGTATTGCTAATTAAAACGGCTTGCTTTATTTGTTTGGAGAATGCATGTGCCATTCTCCTTCAGCATCCATCATAGATAAAACCAACTCCATCTAAAGGAGTGCACAACTAACGAGAAATGAGGAAACCCAGAATTTAATGACTCAGCACATCAGTTAGGAAATACTTTTAAAAACTGCTGTTGCTTACTAAATCTAAGAAACTCTTAAAATGCCTCTGTAATTCAATTTTTTAAACTTTTATTTTGAAATAATTTCACGACCGGGCACGGTGGCTCACACCTGTAATCCCAGCACTTTGGGAGGCTGAGGCGGGTGGATCACCTGAGGTCAGGAGTTCAAGACCAGCCTGGCCAACATAGTGAAACCCCGTCTCTACTAAAAATACAAAAAAATTAGCTGGGCATGGTAGTGCATGCCTGTAGTCCCAGCTACTCAGGAGGCTGAGGCAGGAGAATCGCTTGAACCCGGGAGGCGGAGGTTGTGGTGAACCAAGATCGTACCACTGCATCCCAGCCTGGGCAACAGAGCAAGACTCCATCTCAAAAAAAAAAAAAAAAATAGAAATAATTTCAAACTTACACAAAAGTTGCAAGAACAGTATAGTTTCCATATACCCTTCACTCTGACATTCCTTTAACGATATTATTTTATGAAGTTTGCTTTTATTTTATTTTTTTTTGAGACAGTCTCGCTCTGTCACCCAGGTTGCAGTGCGGTGGCGTGACCTCGGCTCACTGCAACCTCTGCCTCCCAGGTTCAAGCAATTCTCCTGCCTCAGCCTCCCCAGTAGCTGGGATTACAGGCGCCCACCACCAGGCCTAGCTAATTTTTTTATTTTATTTTATTTTTTTTAGTAGAGACAGGGTTGCACCATGTTGGCCAGGCTGGTCTTGAACTCTTGGCCTCAGATGATCCGCCCACCTCGGCCTCCCAAAGTGCTGGGATTACAGGTGTGAGCCACCATGCCCGGCAGTGAAATTATTTCAAAATACAAGTTTAAAAAATTGAATTATAGTGGCATTTTAAGAGTTTCTTAGATTTAGTAAGCAACAGCAGTTTTTAATAGCTATTTCCTAGGCTGGGCGCAGTGGCTCATGCCTGTAATGCCAGCACTTTGGGAGGCCGAGGTGGGCAGATCACGAGGTCAGGAGATTGAGACCATCCTGGCTAACATGGTGAAACCCCATCTCTACTAAAAATACAAAAAATTAGCCGGGTGTGGTGGTGGGCGCCTGTAGTCCCAGCTACTCGGGAGGCTGAGGCAGGAGAATGGCGTGAACCCAGGAGGCGGAGGTTGCAGTGAGCCGAGATTGCGACACTGCACTCCAGCCTGGGCGACAGAGCGAGATTATGTCTCAGAAAAAAAAAAAAATTATTTCCTAACTGATGTCATAGTAGAGATGGGGTTGCACCATGTTGGCCAGGCTGGTCTTGAACTCCTGACCTCAGGTGATCCGCCTGCCCTGGCCCCCCAAAGTGCTGGGATTATAGGTGTGAGCCATCGTGCCCAGACTGTTTTTTTTTTTTTTTTTTTTAAAGACAGAGGGTATCGCTCTGTCACCCAGACTGGAGTGCAGTGGTGTGATCGTAGCTCACTGCAGCCTCAAACTCCTGGGCTCAAGTGATCCTCCTACCTTGGCCTCCTGAATAGATGGGACTACAGGCACACATCATGATGCCTAGCTAATTTTTTTTTATTTTTATTTTTAGAGATGGGGTCTTGCTACCTCACCCAGGCTGCTCTCAAACTCCTGGCCTCAGCAATCATCCTGCCTCTGCCTCCCAAAATACTAAGATTACAAGTGTGAGCCACTGCACCCAGCCTGTAATGGATGCTTTTTTTTTTTTTCCTGTTGCCCAGGCTGAACAGAAGTGATCTTGGCTTACTGCAACCTCCACCTCATGGGTTCAAGTGGTTCTCCTGCCTCAGCCTCCTGATTAGCTGGGATTACAGATGTGTGCCACCATGCCCTGCTAATTTTTTTTTTTTTTCGTATTTTTAGTAGAGACATGGTTTCACCATGTTGGCCAGGCTGGTCACAAACTCCTAACCTCAGGTGATCTGCCCACCTCGGCCTCGCAAAGTGCTGGGATTACAGGTGTGGGCCACCGTGCCCAGCCTTTATTATTTTATTTATTTTTTTTTTAATTTTTTTTTTTTGAGACGGAGTCTCACTCTGTCGCCCAGGCTGGAGTGCAATGGCGTGATCTCGGCTCACTGCAACCTCTGCCTTCCAGGTTCAAGCCATTCTCCTGCCTCAGCCTCCCGAGTAGCTGGGATTACAGGCACTGCCACCATGCCCAGCTAATTTTTTGTGTTTTTAGTAGAGACGGGGTTTCACTATGTTGGCCAGGCTGGTCCTAAACTCCTGACCTCGTGATCCGCCCGCCTCGGCCTCCCAAAGTGCTGGGATTACAGGCGTGAGCCACCTCACCTGGTTATTTATTTTAGAGATGGGGTCTCACTATGTTGCCCAGGCTGGTCTCAAACTCCTGGCCTCAAGCAGTCCTCCTGCCTCAGCCTCTCAAAGCACTGGGATTACAGGCATTAACCACTGTTCCTAGCCTCATTTTAGTAATTTCAATCTCTTTGTTGATATTCTCATTTTATTCATATGTTCCCTCGATTTCCTTTTTTTTTTTTTTTTTTTTTGGTAGTTGTTGTTGTTCTTGTTTTTGAGACAGAGTCTCACTCTGTTACCCAGACTGGAGTGCAGTGGTGTGGTCTCAGCTCACTGCAGCCTCCAACTGCCAGGTTCAAGCGATTCTCCTGCCTCAGCCTCCCAAGTAGCTGGTACAACAGGCACATGCCACCACACCTGGCTGATTTTTGTGTTTTTAGTAGCAACAGGTTTTCACCATGTTGGCCAGGCTGTTCTCGAACTCCAAGTGATCCGCCCACCTCGGCCTCCCCAAGTGCTGGGAGTACAGGTGTGAGCCACCGCACCCAGCCCCTGCATTCAATATATTTTATAGCCGGGCTTGGTGGCTTACGCCTGTAATCCCAGCTATTCAGGGATTAAATATAAATATATAAATAAATATATATATATATATATTTTTTAACTTGTCTTGCTTCCATGAACACCTTATGAAGGTTTTCTTATGGTCTGGTGCTGCCTTGTCTGCTCAAATAAACTTTAAAATTTGAATATATATGCCTAAGTTTATCTCATAACAGCCCTGTCAGAAGTGAGGATCTGAAGGAGGGCCCTGAGGGTGGCCCCTGCAGCAATGAGCCACCTGTGGGGGGCACTGGTGAAGCCATTGTGCTTTTCTACCTGCATCGATAAGCCCCCTTGATAGATACAAGTTTTCACAACTTGTGGCAACTTATCTGAGTTTATTTGAGCATTTTTCATTCAGACTAGGGCCAGACATCAGATTGGATTCAACCTGGGTTCTGCCGGAAGTCTCAGGTAGATAATGTTTCAAGAAGTCAGAAAATAATAGGTTCATCTGAATCCAAGGAGTCTGGGACTCCTGCTCAGAACCTGTGCATTTCTAGAGATATGGGTACATATGATAAAAAATAATGCCTAAGTGCGGTGGCTCACACCTGTAATCCCAGCACTTTGGGAGGCCGAGGCAGGTAGATCACCTCAGGTCAGGAGTTCGAGACCAGCCTGACTAAAATGTTGAAACTCCATCTCTACTAAAAATACAAAATTAGCTGGGCATGGTGGTACATGCCTGTAATCTCAGCTACTCAGGAGGCTGAGGCAGGAGAATCGCTTGAACCCGGGAGGCGGAGGTTGCAGGGAGCCAAGATCGTGCTGTTGCACTCCAGCCTGGGCAACAGGAGTGATACACCATCTCAAGAAAAAAAAAAAAATTAGAATTATGGTGGCCACAGTTGGAAAGTTTGTGGGTTTGGGGGAGGTGTTTCGTTTTGTTTTGTTTTGTTTTATTTTGTTTTGTTTTGTTTTGTTTTGTTTTGTTTTGTTTTGTTTTGTTTTGTTTGAGATAGGATCTTACTCTGTCGCCCAGACTGGAGTGCAGTGGTGCAATCACAGCTCACTGCAGCCTTGACCTCCAGGACCCAACTGACCTCCCATCTCAGTCTCCTGGCTAGCTGGCTGGGACTACAGGCATGTGCCACTGTGCCAAGCTAATTTTTTTTGAGACAGAGTCTCACTCTGTTTCCCAGGCTGGAGTGCCGTGGCATGATCTCAGCTCACTGCAACCTCCACATCCCGGGTTCAAGCAGTTCTCCTGCCTCAGCCTCCCGAGTAGCTGGGATTACAGGCATGTGCCACCACGCCAGGCTAATTTTTTATATCTTTAGTAGAGATGGGGTTTCACCATGTTGGCCAGGCTGGTCTCGAACTCCTGACCTCAGGTGATACACCACCTCAGCTTCCTAAAGTGCTGGGATTAGAGACTTGAGCCACCGAGGCCGGCCAACACCCAATCTTTAAAAAAATATTGGCCAGGCGCAGTGGCTCACGCCTATAATTCCAGCACTTTGGGAGGCCAAGGTGGGCAGATGATGAGGTCAGGAGATCGAGACCATCCTGGCTAACACCGTGAAACCCTGTCTCTACTAAAAATACAAAAAATTAGCCAGACATGGTGGCAGGCACCTGTAGTCCTAGCTAATCGGGAGGCTGAGGCAGGAGAATGGCGTGAACCTGGGAGGCAGAGCTTGCAGTGAGCTGAGATCACGCCACTGCACTCTAGCCTGGGCGACAGAGAGAGACTCTGTCTCAAAATAATAATAATAATAATAATAATAAAATGAATAAATAAATATTAGCTGGGCACAGTGGCTCACGCCTGTAATCCCAGCACTTCAGGAGCCAAGGCAGGCGGATCACGAGGTCAGGAGTACTAAAAACATAAAAATTATCCGGGCGTGGTGGTGCACGTTGGTAATTCCAGCTACTTTGGAGGTTAAAACAGGAGAATCACTGGAATTTGGGAGGCGGAGTTTACAGTGGGCCAAGGTGGCATCATTGCACTCCAACCTGGGCAACAGTCTCAATCAATCAATCAATCAATGATGGAGTGTTGTTCCGTCACCCAAGCTGGAGTGCAGTGGTGCAATCATGGGTCACTGTAACCTCAAACTTCTGCTTCAAGCAATCCTCCTGTCTTAGTCTCCCAGGTAATTAGGACTATAGGCATGTGCCACCATTCCCGAATAATTTTTTTTTTCTTTTTTTTTTTATTAATTTTTTTTGCATACAAAAACAATAAACATTTTCTAAAAATACATACAAACAAAAAGATGCGTATCAAACATATTAGGAAGGTTGCACATGGGAAGTCGGGGAATAGAAATGGGGGGTGGAAGTTAAAACAAATGAGAGAGGGACTTTATATGGATCAGTGATAATAACTCAATCCTCTATTTGACAAAGAAGAGGGAGAAGGAAGAGGAAGAAAAAGAAAGTGGGATAAAGGATCAGAAAGGGAGGAAAATAGAAAAAGTTAGAGTATGACTCCAGGGTAGACCTGTTTTGTTGTCACTGAGTTGGTTGGTTGGTTTGTCTGTTGTATTCTTCATGTTTCGCCAAGTTGGCCAGACTGGTCTTGAACTCCTAGCCCGAAGTGATCAACCCGCCTCGCCCCCCAGAGTGCCGGGACCACAGGCGTGAGCCACCACGTCCAGCCCCCACATTGCTTCTGGCCTCCGTGGTAGACCTCCCAGACGGAGCGGCCAGGCAGAGGAGCTCCTCACTTCTGCCCAGACACGGGGCGGCTGGGCAGAGGAGCTCCTCACTTCCCAGACGGGGCGGCCAGGCAGAGACGCTCCTCACTTCTTCCCAGACGATAGGTGGCCGGGCAGAGGCGCTCCTCACTTCCCAGACGATGGGTGGCTGGGCAGAGGCGCTCCTCACTTCTTCCCGGACCGGGCGGCCGGGCAGAGGCGCTCCTCACTTCCCAGACGGGGCAGCCGGGCAGAGGCGCTCCTCACTTCCCAGACGATGGGTGGCCGGGCAGAGGCGCTCCTCACTTCCCAGATGGGGCAGCCGGGCAGAGGCGCTCCTCACTTTCCAGACGATGGGTGGCCGGGCAGAGGCGCTCCTCACCTCCCAGACGATGGGTGGCCGGGCAGAGGCGCTCCTCACCTCCCAGACGATGGGTAGCCGGGCAGAGGCGCTCCTCACCTCCCAGACGGGGCGGCCGGGCATAGGCGCTCCTCACTTCTTCCCGACGGGGCGGCCGGGCAGAGGCGCTCCTCACTTCTTCCCGGACGGGGCGGCGGGGCAGAGTCGCTCCTCACTTCTTCCCGGACAGGGCGGCCGGGCAGAGGCGCTCCTCACTTCTTCCCGGGCGGGGCGGCCGGGCAGAGGCGCTCCTCACTTCTTCCCGGACGGGGCGGCCGGGCAGAGGCGCTGCTCACTTCCCAGACGATGGGTGGCCGGGCAGAGGCGCTCCTCACTTCCCAAACGGGGCGGCCGGGCAGAGGCGCTCCTCACTTCCCAGACGGTGGGTGGCCGGGCAGAGGCGCTCCTCACTTCCCAGACGATGGGTGGCTGGGCAGAGGCGCTCCTCACCTCCCAGATGGGGCGGCCGGGCAGAGGCGCTCCTCACTTCTTCCCGGATGGGGCGGCCGTATTTTTTTATTTTTTGAGACGGAGTGTCGCCCAGGCTGGAGTGCAATGGTGCAATCTTGGCTCACTGGAACCTCTGCCTCCTGGGTTCACGCCATTCTCCTGCCTCAGCCTCCCGAGTAGCTGGGACTACAGGCGCCCGCCACCATGCCCGGCTAATTTTTTTGTATTTTTAGTAAAGACGGGGTTTCACCGTGTTAGCCAGGATGTTCTCGATCTCCTGACCTCGTGATCCACCCGCCTCGGCCTCCCAAAGTGCTGGGGTTACAGGCGTGAGCCACCGCACCCAGCCAATTTGTTTATTTTTTGTAAATACAGGGTCTTGCTGTGCTTCCCAGGCTGGTTAACATGTTGTGAGCCACCATGCCTAGCGTTTAGAATTCTGAAGTAAGAAGAAACTGTGGCTGAGTGCAGTGGATCATGCCTATAATCCCAGCACTTTGGGAGGCCCAGGCGGGCAGATCACTTGAGGTCAAGAGTTCGAGACCAGCCTGGCCAATATGGTGAAACCCCATCTCTGCTAAAAATACAAAAATTAGCCGGGTGTGGTGGCACGCACCTGTAGTCCCAGCTACTCGAGAGGCTGAGGCAGAAGAATCGCTTGAACCTGGAGGCAGAGGTTGCAGTGAGCCAAGATCGTGCCACTGCACTCTAGCCTGAGCAATAGAGTGAGACTCTGTCAAAAAAAAAAAAAAAAGGAAAGAGAAAGAAAGAAAGAGAGAGCTGGGCGCGGTGGCTCACGCTTGTAATCCCAGCACTTTGGGAGGCCGAGGCGGGCGGATCACGAGGTCAGGAGATCGAGACCACGGTGAAACCTCGTCTCTACTAAAAATACAAAAAATTAGCCGGGCGTGGTGGCGGGCGCCTGTACTCCCAGCTACTTGGAGAGGCTGAGGCAGGAGAATGGCGTGAAGCCGGGAGGCGGAGCTTGCAGTGAGCCTAGATCGCGCCACTGCACTCCAACCTGGGCGACACAGCGAGACTCCGTCTCGAAAAAAAAAAAAAAAAGAGAGAGAGGGAAAGGAAAGGAGAGGGAGGGAGGGGGGAGGAGGAGGGGAGGAGGGAAGGAGGGAAGGAAGGAAGGAAGGAAGGAAGGAAGGAAGGAAGGAAGGAAGGAAGGAAAAAATTGTAAGAGGTTTTTCTTCACCTTTTCAGTAATCTGCCAAAGAAAGATTTTGTGTTTTATCAAAATAGTTTCCTGTACTTGATCTTGTATTTTATCAGGTCTTTCATTACTCAAGAAAATTGAGTCCTCTCTATTAAAAGAGTGGATGTTTTCCCTACAACTCGGTAACTTTCTGTCTTTGGCTTTAAAATCTTTTGTCTCTTTGTATAACTGAGTCTCATTCTGTTGCCCAGGCTGGAGTTCAGTGGTGCAATCTCAGCTCACTGCAACCTTCACCTCCTGGGTTCAAGTGATTCTTCTGCCTCAGCCTCCTGAGTAGCTGGGATTACAGGCTTGTGCCCCCATGCCTGGCTAATTTTTGTATTTTTCGTAGAGACAGGGTTTCACCGTGTTGGTCAGGCTGGTCTCGAACTCCTGACCTGAGGCAATCCTCCCACCTCGGCCTCCCAAAGTGCAGAGATTACAGGTGTGAGCCACTGCACCCGGCTCTTTGTGTAACTAAATATCGTTTCACAGTGACCTGTGGTGCTATTTATTTGAGTATTTTAAGCCTTTTGACATTTTTTACAACTTCCCAAAATCAACTTCTAAATTAAGTTCTTTTGACCTTGAAATAACTTTGGAATGTTCCAAGGGCCCCTACATTATCTCAAAAGAATTTTTTTCCCTCCTTAGGGAAGATATTAAAATAATTAAGCTTATTTGATATGTTAAATTTGCATAGGAAGTATTATCAAATGAAAAGTGATGTTTTACCTTCCTTAAGTTATACATTTTTGGGTATATTTAGTACTTGTGTTCAAGAAATTACATAAAGTTCCTAGAAATCTGATAGTCCTGATACCATAGTATTAGTCATAATTCTAGTTATTATCTTAAAATATTGTATGTCTTGAAATAACAAAATTTCCTTGTCAGTATCATTATAATGTGAATACCATTTTCTTTTCTCCTAAGCTATCTATTGCTTACAGCAATTTGGTAAGTTATAATTTTGTACAAAGAATGTAAACATTTCTGTTCTTCCTACTTGATCCCTGCAGAATTCAGAAAATATTAGTATTTTTATTTTCATGGCAATATAATTATTTGCATAAGTTCAGTAAGAATCTGCTCTCTTTGTACCAAGACACAATTGGAAACATTAGTCATGTTACCAAAGCTTTGACTGAAATGTCATATTTTCAGATATAATCACACAATTTTCAGGAACTAAGGTTGACTCCATGGAGCCGATATGGCCCCTTGAAGGAAAAAGCTGGCCTTGTATCTCGTACACAAGATTCCCTCACATGTTTCCCTTGCGATGTGTAAGGGACAGTCACTTCGCACAGGTCCAGGAACCTCAGGACATTTTGGGGATCGCAAGAATTTTATTTTTTTTATTTTTTTATTTTTTGAGACAGAATCTTGCTCTGTCGCCCAGGCTGGAGTGCAGTGGCACAGTCTCGGCTCACTGCAAGCTCCGCCTCCCGGGTTCACGCCATTCTCCTGCCTCAGCCTCTCCAAGTAGCTGGGACTACAGGTGCCCGCCACCACGCCCGGCTAATTTTTTGTATTTTTAGTAGAGATGGGGTTTCACCGTGGTCTCGATCTCCTGACCTCGTGATCCGCCCGCCTCGGCCTCCCAAAGTGCTGGGATTACAAGCATGAGCCACCACGCCCAGCCCGAGACTGGGTAATTTATAAAGAACAGAATTTATTCCTCACAGTTCTGGAGGCTGGGAAGTCCAAGAGCAAAGTGCCAATAGGTGTGATGTCTGGTAAGGGCTCAGTCTCTGCTTCCCAGATGGCTACCGGAATGCTGCATCCTCTGGAGGGCAGGAACACATGTGTCCTCACATGGCGTAAGAGATAGAAAGGGAGCTAGCTAGTTCCCCTGAGCCATTTTATAAGGGCTATCATCCATTCATTACAGCAGAACCCTAATGACCTCATCACCTCTTAAACGTCCCACTTTTTTTTTTTTTTTTTTTTTTGAGACGGAGTCTCCTTCTGTCACCCAGGCTGGAGTGCAGTGGTGTGATCTTGGCTCACTGTAACCTCCACCTCCCGGGTTCAAGCAATTCTCCTGCCTCAGCCTCCAGAGTAGCTGGGATTACAGGCACACGCCACCACACCAGCTAATTTTTGTATTTTTAGTAGAGATGGGGCTTCGCCATGTTGGCCAGTATGGTTCTTGAACTCCCGACCTCAGGTGATCCACCCGCCTTGGCCTCCCAAAGTGCTGGGACTACAGGTGTGAGCCACCATGTCTGGCCCAGAGTTTTATTATTACTCCAATCAGTCTCCCCGAGAATTCGGGAATTGGAGTTTTTAAGAATAATTTGCTGCGTGGTGCGGTGGCTCACTCCTGTAATCCTAGCACTTTGGGAGGCCGAGGCGGGCGGATTGCCTGAGTTCAGGAGTTCGAGAACAGCCTGGGCAACATGGTGAAACCACGTCTCTACTAAAATACAAAAAATTAGCTGGGCATGGCAGCGTGCGCCTGTAGTCCCAGCTACTCGGGAGGCTGAGGCAGGAGAATTGCTTGAACCCGGAGGGTAGAGGTTGTAGTGAGCTGACATCATGCCACTGCACTCCACCCTGGGCGACAGAGTGAGACTCTGTCTCAAAAAAAAAAAAAAAAAAAATTGCTGAGTAGGGGGCCAGTCACTTGGGAGTTCTGATTGATCAGGTCAGAGATGGGAGTCAAAGCTGTCCTCTTGTCACTGCTAAGTCAGTTCCTGGGTGGGGGCCACAAGACCAGATGAGCCATTTTATCGATCTGATTGGTGCCAGCTGATGCATGAAGTGCAGTGTCTGCAAAATATCTCAAGCACTGATCTTAGGTTTTGCAATAGTGATGTTATCCCTGGGAGCAATTTGGAGAGGTTTAGAATCTTGCAGCCTCCAGCAGTATGGCTCCTAAACCGTAATTTCTAATCTTGTGGCTAATTTGTTAGTCCTGCAAAGATAGTCTAGTCTCCAGGAAGGAAGGAGGCTTGTTTTGGGAAAGGGCTGTTGTTTTTGTTTCAAAGCTAAACTGTAAACTAAGTTCCTCCCAAAGTTAGTTCAACCTAGGCCCAGGAATGAACAATGACAGCCCGGGGGTTAGAAGCAAGATGAATCTCTTTCACTGTAATATTTTTCTCAGTTATGATTTTTTCAAAGGCAGTTTCAGTATTTTGTTTTAAATTTCAGATTCTACTTGATGATTATGGTATGCAATTAAAATCAGATGACTCCAAGGATTTTGGCCTCAGCAAGAATGGATTTGTTGTTTACTAAGAAAGAAAAGGCTTCTGGCCGGGCACGGCGGTTCACGCCTGTAATCCCAGGACTTTGGGAGGCCGAGGCAGGTGGATCACGAGGTCAGGAGTTTGAGATCAGCCTGACCAACATAGTGAAAACCCATCTCTACTAAAAATACAAAAAATTAGCTGGGTGTGCTGGTGGGCGCCTGTAATACCAACTACTTGGGAGGCTGAGGCAGGAGAATCGCTTGAACCTGAGAGGCAGAGGTTGCAGTGAGCCGAGATCGCACCACTGCACTCAGCTGGGTCAACAGTGCAAGACTCTGTCTCAAAAAAAAAAAAAGAAAAAAAGAAAGGAAAAAGAAAAAAAGAAAGGAAAAAGAAAAAAAAGGCTTCCAGTAGAACTCTGTTGGGGGAGAATATAGGAGTTGAATTAAATTTGAGACATCTAATAGCCTTCTAGATGCTAACCTGAGTAGGCAGTTAGATATTAGAGCATAGAACTTATGGGAGGGGTTCAGGCTTCAGATAAGAAATTGGGAGTGGAAATATACGGATGCTGCCCGGACGCAGTGGCTCACACCTGTAATCCCTGCACTTTGGGAGGCCGAAGCGGGCAGATCACCTGAGGTCTGGAGTTCGAGACCAGCCTGGTCAACATGGTGAAACCCCATCTGTACTAAAAATACAAAAATTAGCGAGGCATAGTGGTGCATGCCTGTAATCCCAGCTACTTGGGAGGCTGAGGTGGGAGAATCACTTGAACCTGGGAGGCAGAGGCTGCAGTGAGCCGAGATCGCGCCACTGCACTCCAGCTTGGGCGACAAGAGCGAAACTCCATCTCAAACCAAACAAACAATAAAAAAAAAAAAAAAGAATGGATGCCACTTAAAGTGATGAGCGTAATTGTGTGATCACCAAGTGAATGTAGAGAAAGATAAAAAGATATCTGTAAGATCGGCCGAGAGAAAGGAAAAATAGACCCAAAGTCAGGTGAGCAAGTTTTTATTAACCTGTCGGCTGCCCCCTTAATAGTCAAGGGAAGCAGCACCAAGCTTACAGAATGAGGGGTTTATATTGGGGAGGGGAGTTTGAGGGAGTTTTTTGGTATGGCCACATCCCAGGGTTGTTTGCTGGTTAATTTTGCCACATATCACCTTATGACATTTATTACAGGTGTGTGTAGTAAAGTTTGTTTATGCTTCCCACAACCTCCCCCTGTGCGGTCTGGTTGGTTTGTAATTGGGGTTTACTTATCGCAGCAAGGTCTGATAAGTGAAGTCTGTTGGCTTCACCACAGCGACTATATAAGGGCTTAGAAATGTAAAGAGGCTTGGGGAAGGGTGGGCGGCATGGAGAAGAATTGCAGAGCATTGGGGGAGGGGTGGGCAGCACAAAGAAGCTTTCTTGGGGCAGTTTCTCCCTAACATTCCAGCCTTTTAATAGGTAATAGAAGAGGGGCACCGTTGTCATCTGGCTGCTTCTTACTGGGAAAGGGCGACAGTTGTGGGGGAAGGCTGGACGGTAGGGAGTGCCGTTCTTGGAGCCGTTGGTATTCCTGGAGCAGCATCATATCTTGTATTGTCCCATGGGTGAAGGTGCTGATAGGGTCCTGTAAAAACTGGGTGAGAAGGCATAGGAGACAAGGGCTGAATGCTAGGAAAAGATGAATAGTTATGGCCAGGCCTAGGAGGGGCATTAGCCATGGAAACCAGCTACTAAAGGACTGGGAGGGCCACGCTGGCCATCGCAGGATGTTTTCTTTAATTTTTTGTGCTCGGTCCTTTAGTATTTTTACAGCATCTGGTACTAAGCCAGATTGGTTAAAATAAAAGCAACACTGTTCATCTAGAAAAAGGCAGAGTCCTCCTTTTTCGGCTGTGAGTAGGTGTAAGCCTCTGCGGTTTTGAAGAACCACCACCTCTGAAGAATCTATTTGTGATTGGAGAGTTGTAATGGATTTGGCTATCTCTTCCAAGCTATCTGTGAGATCTTTGGAGAGGGATTGGTAATAGGAAATGAAGGTGGTTAATCCCGTAATCCCACTTCCAACTCCTGTAATTATTCCGAGGGCTACTAATAGAGGTATGAATTGTATAGCACGGCGGTGTCGGATGGGGTATTGGTAGGGGTGTCGGATGGGGTATTGGTAGGGGTTGGTTTCCTGGGGCAACATTGATTTTTGGACTGAGGAAAACCAGGGTGCAGGTGCCCGTCCAGTTAGAAGGGAGGCAAATATAAGTTGAAGTACCACCTAGGAAAAGTATACCTTAGCTTGGTAGACAGAACTGCTTGTGTGTGCTAAAAAGATGTATTATTTTGTTATTCTCGTGCATCCATACTCCTAGGGTCCTGGCTAGGGCTGCTGCTATAAGTGGTTGTAAAGGGGTGTTTGATTTAGGCCGGGAGGCTTTTGGGTTCTTTTTTCCTAGTGTAAGAGGAAGTATTTTGTGTCCACTAAGATCCATGTGGGAGTGTTTTTTTTTTTTTTTTTTTTTTTTTTTTGAGACAGAGTCTCGCTCTGTCGCCCGGGCTGGAGTGCAGTGGCGCAATCTCGGCTCACTGCAAGCTCCGCCTCCCGGGTTCACGCCATTCTCCTGCCTCAGCCTCCGAGTAGCTGGGACTACAGGCGCCCGCCACCGCGCCCGGCTAATTTTTTGTATTTTTTAGTAGAGACGGGGTTTCACCGTGGTCTCGATCTCCTGACCTCGTGATCCGCCCGCCTCGGCCTCCCAAAGTGCTGGGATTACAAGCGTGAGCCACCGCGCCCGGCCTATGTGGGAGTGTTGTTGAATGTTGGGATAAGCAGGCAGTCGCAGGGATGGTGCATGGAGAGGGCAGCCAAGGGAAGAGGGATAAACAGGGGAAGTGTCGGCCGTTACAGTACTCTGAATTTTTATTAAGGAGGTGGGAGGTGTCAAGGGCGGGGGGGCGGGGGGAGGCTAGAGAAACGAAGCCTGTCTTTATTGTTGGTGGCTTTGAGAGTAGTATGTTCAGTGGAAGGTTTGAGTTGTAGGGTATAGTTGCACAGTTTGGAATTCAGGTTGCCGAGGGGAATGCCAGAGGGTAGAAGTCGTTGGACGCACAGTGGTGCTGGATAGGATAAGATTGTGTGGGTTGTTATGGCTCCTAATATGGGTTTATCATGGCTGCAGTAGGGGGATACGTTGGGTAAGTAGGGATGTAAGGTTGTAACAGCTAGAACTCGCTAGCTAACTGGGGGGAGATTTCTGTTAATGCCAGCATGTTGAGTTCGAGGCGGCTGTTAATGAGGATTTCTGGATGGTAGGTTACTTGGGTGGAAGTCCAGTTATAGGCTGAGGCAGGGATTGCATTGTATGTTGTGGAGAGGAGGGATACACAGAGCCAGCAGTCTCTTGCCAGGGAGGAATTGGAGTTTTTTAGTAAGAAGTGTGTGAGATTAAGTGTTCTGTATAGGTGTTCAGGGGTTATAGGTATTGGTTGGGCTGAAAGAAGGGCTGGGGTATTGATTCTGAGATGGGTTAGAAAGGCAGAGAGTGAGCAGAAAAGTAAATAGTTCGGTTTCACCAGAGTGAAGCCATAGAGAGCCTTGGAAGAAAAGGTCGGTTATCGGCCGGGCGCAGTGGCTCATGCTTTTAATCCCAGCACTTTGGGAGGCCGAGGCGGGCGGATCATGAGGTCAGGAGATTGAGACCACGGTGAAACCCCGTCTCTACTAAAAATACAAAAAAATTAGCCGGGCGTGGTGGCGGGCGCCTGTAGTCCCAGCTACTCGGAGAGGCTGAGGCAGGAGAATGGCGTGAACCCGGGAGGCGGAGCTTGCAGTGAGCCGAGATTGCGCCACTGCACTCCAGCCTAGGCGACAGAGCGAGACTCCGTCTCAAAAAAAAAAAAAAAAAAAAAAAAGGAAAAGGTCGGTTATCCACTCAAAAAAGGCTTCCAGGATGTTGTTCCATGGGCAGAACCAGGAAATATCTTGTGAGAGGGAGTGAGGAAGAGAGTGAAGCAGCAGGATAGAAAAAAGCAGGGCATCTAGGGAGGATGTGGGAATGTTTGTTTGTTAATGATTGTGATTCCTGCTATAAGCATAACGATTAGGCAGAAGGCTAAAGTGAGGGAGAGTTTTTGGCTGGTATTCCAATCGAAAGGAATTACACTATACAGGGTAAGTACTATAATGCCTGCAATTAAGGTATAATAGAGTGTTTCCATTAAAGGAGGCTAGTTGTAATAGTAGTTTAAACCTGTTTGCGATGGATGGATTTACTGATATGAAGTTTCTTCTGGGATGGATGTGAGGCAGACTCAGTTTGGCCTGAGGAATGTGCTAGAATACCGATTAGAAGTTGGTGAAGTGCAGGTCGGTAGATCAGAGGTGGGAGCTCTCTTTAACCTGGAAAGGTGATACCAGGAGGTATGTCCTGAGAGTTTGGCTGCAGTAGGGGTTGTAAGGATGACCTGGAAAGGGCCTTCCCCTTTTGGTTAAAGGCTGGTTGGGTTAAGGGCTTTTAGGAAAACAAGTTCTCCTGGTAGGAGGGTCTGGTCAGTGGGGACTTTATGCAGTTTTAGGAGGGCCTGGTCTGCCTGTTTGCGGAGGAGATGGCAGATGAGGGAGAGTGTTGGGAGGTATTCTCCTAATTGAAAATCAGAAGGAGGCCTGTTTTGTAAGAGGAAAGGGCATCCATACATTAATTCAAATGGGCTGAGGAAGGAGGGTGCCTTTGGGCTGGCTCTGATGCAGGCTAGAGCTATGGGTAGGAGGGAAGTCCAGGGCCTCTGGACTTCTAGAGTGAGTTTGGTCAACTGAGTTTTTTTTTTTTTTTTTTTGAGATGGAGTCTTGCTGTCGCCCTGGCTGGAGTGCAATGGCGCGATCTCGGCTCACTGCAAGCTCCGCCTCCCGGGTTCACGCCATTCTCCTGCCTCAGCCTCCCGAGTAGCTGGGACTACAGGTGCCCGTCACTGCGCCCAGCTAATTTTTTATATTTTTAGTAGAGACAGGGTTTCACAGTGGTCTCGATCTCCTGACTTCGTGATCCACCCGCCTCAGCCTCCCAAAGTGCTGGGATTACAGGCGTGAGCCACTGGGCCCAGCCTCAACTGAGTTTTAAGGATTCCGTTTGCCCTTTCAACTTTTCTTAATGATTGGAGTCAATATGGGATATGGAGGCACCAGTGGACGCCAAGGGGCTGGGAGACCTGTTGGGTGATTTGGGAAATGAAGGCAGGGCCATTGTCTGATTGAATGGAGCAAGGGAGACCAAACCTAGGGATGATTTCTGTGATAAGGATCTGGGAGACTACTGCAGCTTTCTCTGAAGAGGTAGGAAATGCCTCCACCCACCCAGAGAAGGTGTCTACAAGAGTGAGAAGGAATCTTGTGTTTTTGACAGGAGGCATGTGGGTGAAGTCTATTTGCCAGTGTTCCCCTGGGAGTGTTCCTCTTAGCTGGTGTGCAGGAATAGATGGGGAATGGAGGGCTCTTTGAGAGAAGGTGACAGAGCATACACAACAATTTGAAGTTATGTTTTTTAGTGAGGTGAATAGGTGAGGGAAGAAGAAATATGGGTGGAGGAAGAGATACAGGGGACATGCACCAATATGGAAGGATTGGTGGAGGGATGTCAGGATTTTGTCGGTTTGTCCCTGGGGAAGGACTAGCTTCTGGTCCTTAACTATGCAGTCCCCCTGGAGGAAGGTTCCTTGTTGCAGTAATAAGGCCTTCTCAGTAGGGGAGTAGTGAGGTTGGATTGCAGGGGTAATGAGGAGGAGGGAGGCAGGAGCGGAAGAAAGGGAGGCTTCTTTTGCTGCCTCATCAGCCTTTCTGTTCCCTCTTGAGATTTTATCTGTTCCCATTTGATGTCCCTGACAGTGTACAACTCCTGCCTCAGTTGGGAGATGTGTGGCCTGAAGGAGTTGGTAAATAAGGGGGCTGTTAGTGATAGGGGTCCCTTTGGCAGTGAGGAATCCCCTCTCTTGCCAGATGGTGGCGTGGGAATGAAGAATGTGATATGCGTATTTGGAGTCTGTGTAAATGTTGACTCGTCTGCCTTTGGAAACGGTTAGGGCTCTGGTGAGAGCTATGAGTTCAGCTTTTTCAGAGGAGTTCCATGGAGGTAGGCGCTTAGCTTCAGTTACTTGGTCAAGGGAAACAACTGCATACCCAGCAATTTTGGGGGAGCCAGTGGGCCAGGAAGAGGAGCCATCTATAAATAGCTGGTCATCGGGGTTGGTGAGAGGCTCGGAGGAAATGTTGGGAAAGTATGGCTGCAGGTGATCTAAGATGTCAGTGCAAGAATGAGTAGGAGGGGAAGAAGATACAGGGAGTAAGGATGCTGGGTGAGGTGAGCATTTTTGGCAAGACTGAATTTGGGATTTTTGATAAAGAGTATCGGGGGAACCAGCCCCCAATATTTCAATGTAGGTTCTTTCTATTTTCCCTAAGTGTCAGCCAGTCTGAGAAATAAAGTGAAAGAGTACAAAGAGAGAAATTTTACAGTGGGCCTCTGGGGGTATCATCACATATTGGTAGGACACAGTGATGGCAACTCCAAGCCACAAAACCAGCAAGTTTTTATTAGGGATTTTAAAAGGGGAGGGGGTGTATGAACAGGGAGTAAGTCACAAAGATCACATGCTTCAAAGGGCAGTAAAGGTCACAAGGCAAGGCAAAATTAGAATTACTGATGAGGGCCTATGTCCTGCTGTGCACACATTGTCTTGATAAACATCTTAACAGGAAACAGGGTTCGAGAACAGACAACCAGTCTGACTAGAATTTACCAGGCTGGAATTTCCCAATCCTAGTAAGCCTGAGGGTACTGCAGGAGACCAGGGTGTATTTCAGTCCTTATCTCAACCACATAAGACAGACACTCCCAGAGCAGCCATCTATAGACCTACCCCCGAGAATGCATTCCTTCCCCAGGATCTCAATTATTAATATTTCTTGCTGGGAAAAGAATTCAGCAATATTTCTCCTACTCACATGTCCGTCTAGAGGCTCTCTGCAAGAAGAAAAATATGGCTCTGTTCTGCCTGACCCCACAGGCAGTCAGACCTTATGGTTATCTTTCCTTGTTCCCTGAAAATCGCTGTTATTCTGTCATTTTTCAGGGTGCACTGATTTCATATTGTTCAAACACACATATTTTACAATCAATTTGTACAATAGTGGTCCTGAGGTGACATACACTCTCAGCTTAGGAAGATAACAGGAATAAGAGATTAAAGTAAAGACAGGCATAAGAAATTATAAGAGTATTGATTGGGGAAGTGATAAATGTCCATGAAATCTTCACAATTTATGTTTAGAGACTGCAGTAAAGATAGGCATAAGAAATTATAAAAGTATTAATTTTGGGAACTGATACATGTCCAAGAAATCTTCACAATTTATGTTCAGAGACTGCAGTAAAGACAGGCATAAGAAATTATAAAAGTATTAATTTGGGGAACTGATAAATGTCCACGAAATCTTCACAATTTATGTTCTTCTGCCTCAGCTCCAGCCGGTCCCTCCATTCAGGGTCCCTGACTTCCCGTAACAAAAGAGGGCATGAAGTAATTGAATCTGGGAAGGAGGAAGGGAGCCTAATGCTTGGGAGGAGAGGAGATGCTGTAGATTATGAGGACTGTAGATGGTGGTATTTTGACTACATGTTAGTTTCCTGCTTTCTAGAGCTAAAGCAGCTGATGCTGCTAGCGCTCTAAGACAGGTTGGCCATCCTCTGACTGTGTTGTCTAATTGTTTAGAGAGGTAGGCTACAGGGGCCAAGGAAGGAGGGTCTCCTTTCTGTTGCCCTAAGACACCAAGGGCTATTCCTCAGCTTTCAGCAGTATAGAGAGTGAAAGGTTGGAAGAGATCAGGTAAGGACAGAGCTGGTGCAGTGACAAGAGCGGTTTGAAGTTTGCGGAAGCTGGGGAGTATGTTATGTGAGGGATTTAGGGGCTCATTGAGGGGGCCTTTGGCTGCTTCATAGAGGGGGTGAGCTAGGAGGGCAAAGTTGGGAATCCATATTCTAAAAAAACTTGCTAGTCCTAGGAAGGAAAGGACTTTCCTTTTGGTGGGGGAGGGGGGCAGATTATCTATTAGTGCCTCTTGGGCGGGGTCATAGCCTGGTCCCCAGGGGAAAGTTGAACTCTTAGGTAAGTTCCTATGGAGCTGGAAAGTTGAGCTTTGGAGGGGGAGACTCTATACCTTTTGGTGGCAAGAAAGTTTAAGAGAGAGACTGTGTGGGTCTGAGAGTCTTCTAGAGAGGGGCTGCAAAGGAGAAGTTTGTCCACGTATTGAAGAAGACAGCTGGGGGAAAGGTTTAAGGAGGTGAGATTTCAAGCTAAAACTTGTCTAAAGAAATGAGGGATATCTCTGAAGCCTTGAGGGAGGACAGTCCAGGTGAGTTGTTGTGAGTGGAGGGTGTCAGGGTCACTCCAGGTGAACGCAAAGAGGTTTTGGGAGTCAGGGTGAAGGGGAATAGTTAAAAAGGTATCTTTCAGGTCAATAGCAGTGTAGTGAGTGGTGTTGGAGGGAATGAGAGAGAGAAGTGTATAGGGGTTAGGGACTATGGGATGAATAGGAAGGATGGCCTGATTGATGGCTTGGAGGTCTTAGATGAGTCGGTATGAGCCATCTGATATTTATTTTATTTTTTTTTTTTGGACGGAGTCTCGCTCTGTCACCCAGGCTGGAGTGCAGTGGCGCAATCTCGGCTCACTGCAAGCTCCGCCTCCCAGGTTCACGCCATCCTCCTGCCTCAGCCTCTCCGAGTAGCTGGGACTACAGGCGCCCGCCACCATGCCCGGCTAATTTTTTTGTATTTTTAGTAGAGACAGGGTTTCACTGTGGTCTCGATCTCCTGACCTCGTGATCTGCCCGCCTCGGCCTCCCAAAGTGCTGGGATTACAAGCGTGAGCCACCGCGCCCGGCTGAGCCATCTGATATTTTAACCAACAGGATGGGGGTGTTATATGGAAAATGTGTTGGCCTAAGAAGACCGCGTGAGCAGAGCTTGTGACTGGCTGTGAGCCTTTTTGGTGGGTTAGGGAGAGGGGGTATTGGGGGACATTGAGAAATTTAGAGGGGTCTTTTAACTGGATTTTGATGGGGTCACGGTGAGCAGCTAAGGAAGGGGTGGTGGTGTCCCATACTATTGGATTTACAAGAGAGGTGGGAAGTGGGTACTGGGAAGGGGGCTCAGGGGCCAGAAATAGCGCAAAGGGGTAGGAGGGACTCTGGTTGAGGAAGGCAGTAAAAGGTGATAGAATCTTTGAATTTGGCTAAAAGGTCTTGGCCTAGGATGGGGGATAGGGCAACGAGGCATGATAAGGAAAGAGTGTGAGAAAACAGTATCAAACCGAGAGCAAGTAAGGGGTCTGGTGGCACGTGGACTGACGTGAGATGAGTCCGTCAAGCCCCACAACTGAGACCTAGGAGGGATGAGTGGGTGCTGAAAATTCAAGCAAAGCCCAGTAGTTGGCCCCGCTATCGATTGAAAAAGAGATCGGCTTACCTGCTACCAGTAGAGTTACACTGGGCTCCATGCAGTGATGGCAGTGGGGGCCAGGGGCCCTGGGCCTCGTCAGTCTTCAGTGGCTAAGCCGAGGAGCTGTGGGAGTGCAAGCAATTCTTCACTTTTTGTCTTGTTGAAGGGGTGGTGGCTCTGAGGAGCAGCCTTGTCTGTCCGTTTGCTGAGAGGACAGAGGGACTTCCAGTGGCCTGTCTGCTGGCAGACTGGGCAAGGGCTCTTTGGCACTCAAGGGTTAGGACACGCCCATGCCTAGTGGCCTTCTTTGCCACACTTAAAACAAGGCCCAGGAAGGTTGCTGCTATCAGATCTTTGTGCCCTTGGGTAATATGGCTGGGCTGATGGATAGCCGCTGCTGGAAGTTGGTATTTAGCACGATCTCTTTGGGCTTTATCTAATTTATTTTGCTCATCCCTGCTATTAAAGACTTTGAAAGCCAGGTTAAGGAGGTCTTGTTGTGGGGTTTGAGGGCCATCTTCAGCCTTTTTAAATATGCGCCGGATGTCGGGGGCAGATTGGGAAATAAAATGAGTGTTAAGAACAATAGTTCCTTCCTGGGAGGCAGGATTGACATGGGTATATTTTTGGAGAGCCTCTGTAAGGCGACAAAGGAACTGGGCAGGGTTTTCATTGGCCTTTTGGGAGGTTTCTTTTGAGTTTTTCGAAATGTACAGCCTTATGGGCAGTTTTGTTAAGGCCTGCAATGAGGCAAGTAATCGTATGATTACGGGAGGCCCGGCTGGGGTCTGTGGGTTAATATTCCCAGGTAGGCTCTTCCCAGGGGGACTGCAGCGGCCCCTACTGGCCTAGTAAAATCTTGCCAATGGAAGTCATCCGCATGGACCTGGGCTGCAAGTCACATTCTTTCCTTTTCCGGAAGGAGGATAGAAGACAGAATAATATAGAGATCATGCCAAGTAAGTTCATAAGACTGGGTGAGATATTTAAATTCTTTGATATAAGTGTCGGGATCGGAGGACAAGGACCCCAGACGTTCCTCAGTTTGGGAGAAATCGGAGAGGGAAAAGGGGACGTGGACACGGACGATCCCTTCGGCCCCTGCCACTTCCCGGAGAGGAAGCAAGGGAGCGGGCTGCTGGGCACGTTGGGCTCGAGGACGAGTAAAGGGTGGAGACGGGGAGGACTCAGAGTCGGAGGCGGGATGGTTGGAGAGAGGGAGGTAGAGCCGGAGTGGAGGCATACGGTGGGGGGTCATGCTGTTCTGGTGGAGGATTAGGATGTTGTCGAGGAGGGGAAAAATCAGCGGGATCAAAGGAGGCGAAGTCATCGGCTGGGGCTATTGAGGTGAGGGGAGCAGGAGGCGAGTGGAATTTGGAGCGGGCGAGGATAATTTGAAAAGTAGAGCAAGACTGGCAGAGGGAAGGATGACTACAGAGAGTAAAGAAAGCCAGAACATAAGGAATCTCAGACCACTTCCCATTGCGGTGGCAAAAGTTGTCTAAGTCTCTGAGCACGTCGGAATCGAAAGTGCCATTTTCGGACCATTGGGAGTCATGGTCTAATTTGTATTGAGGCCACGCGGTATTACAGTAAAAGATAAGCCTTTTTAGGGCGGATTTCTGAACGGAGGCCAAGAGTATTGAGATTGCATAGGAGGCACCCAAAGCAGGTAGTTTTAGAAGGAGCAGACTGAAAAGCTGAAATGAAGTATGGGGGAAGTAGGGGGGCGCGTAGAGGAAGAAGAGACTGCCTGTGACAAGGACGTGGAAGAGGGTGTCCCCTTTCCCGCGGAACTTGTCTGGAATAGAGAAGGTAACCGCCGTGTCAGGCGTCCCTGAAACAGAGGAACCAGAGGCCTGGAGGCCAGAGGAAGTCCTTGACCCAGCGCTGGGTCTTTTGGAAACTGAGAGACAGGCGGTCAAGGGTTTCAGGGAACAGCAACAGTCTCTTTTTACTCACCCTGGCGGAGGCTTTGATGGTGGATGAAGTCGTCAGCAAAGGGAGAGTCTAGGAGATTCTCTGGGTCTTCGGCAGGTTCAGGGGAGGGGAGAGATTGGCCAAGAGATAGGTGATAGGGGAGGGAGGGAGAGAGGGAGAGAGGGAGAGAGAGTGAGAGAGAGAGAGAGAGACAGAGAGCGAGAGCCGGCCAGAGTCTATCCCCTTCCTGGGTTTTGGCACCAGAATGTAAGGTCAGCCAAGAGAAAGGAAAAATAGAACCAAAGTCAGGTGAGCAAGTTTTTATTAACCTGCCGGCTGCCCCCTTAACAGTCAAGGGAAGCAGCACCAAGCTTACAGAATGAGGGGTTTATACTGGGGAGCGGAGCTTGAGGGAGTTCTTTGGTATGGCGGCATCCTGGGGTTGTTTGCTGGTTAATTTTGCCACATATCACCTTGTGACGTTTATTACAGGAGGGTGTAGGTAAAGTTTGTTTATGCTTCCCACAACCTTCCCCTGTGTGGTCTGAATGGTTTGTAATTGGGGTTTGCTTATCGCAGCAAGTTCTGATAAGTGAAAGTCGGCTGGCTTCACCACGGCCCTTGATAAGGGCTTAGAAAAATGTAAAGAGACTTAGGGAAGGGTGGGTGGCACAGAGAAGAGTTGCACAGCATTAGGGGGAGGGGTGGGCAGCACCAAAGAAGCTTTCTTGGGGCAATTTGTCCCTAACAATATCCAAGGACTGAGAACTGAGGAGAGCAAAGATCACCTGGTGGCTATCAAGCAGACCATCCAGAGGCAACACTCCTTATCTGAGGAATTCATAAGTAATTAGACTTCCCTTTTTTCTTTTTGAGATGGAGACTTGCTCTGTTGCCAGGCTGGAGTGCAGTGGCACAATATTGGCTCACTGCAACCTCTGCCTCCCGGGTTCAAGTGATTCTCCTGCCTCAGCCTCCCGAGTAGCTGGGATTACAGGCGTGTTCCACCATACCCAGCTAATTTTTTTTTTTTGTATTTTTAGCAGAGATGGGGTTTCACCATGTTAGCCAGGATGGTCTTGATCTCCTGACCTCGTGATCTGCCTGCCTTGGCCTCCCAAAGTGCTGTGATTACAGGCATGAAGCACTGCGCCCAGCCCAGACTTCCCTATTATCTAAAGCCAGCATCTAGTACCAAGCTTCTTTACAAAAAACTTATAAGTAACTATGTAGCAGGACAAGCCACAAACAAAACTCCTCAGACACTGGGTTAAAGAAGGAAGGAGCTTTATACGGTCAGGAGCATTGGCAGATTCATGTCTCAAAAACCAAGATACCTGAGTGAGCAATTTCTGTCCCTTTTAAGGGCTTACAACTCTAAGGGGGTCCACGTGAGAGGGTTGTGATCAATTGAGCAAGCAGGGCGCTTGCATGCACCAGTAATCAGAATGGAACAGAACAGGACAGGGATTTTCACAATGCTTTTCCATACAATGTTTGGAATCTATAGATAACATAACTGGTTAGGTCAGGGGTTGATCTTTAACTACCAGGCCCAGGGCATGGCGCTGGGCTGTTTGCTTGTGGATTTCATTTCTCCTTTTAGTTTTTACGTCTTCTTTCTTTGGAGGCAGAAATTGGGCATAAGACAATACGAAGGGTGGTCTCCTCCCTTAACTAGAATTTCTATACGTCTCTGGAATGTATGCATGTTGAAACTCATTGTGCAATCCTTGCTGACATCATGGCACCAAACTGTCTACAGATGTAATCACTTATCATGACATGTGTGGCTAAGATGGTCCAAATTATCCTTAGCCTCCCACTTTAAGGTCCGTAAATACTCCTAAGTAAAATCCACTGTGCAGCTCTGTCCTCTCTTGCTGAAGCGCCCTGTTGCAGTCTGCTGCAATGTGTTATCTAGTATAACTTTCCTTTTCAAACCTATACTGTTGTTGGTAAATTCTTTTACCACCTGCAAGCCAGCCACTCTCTGCTGCTGGGGCTCTGATAAGGCCACTAAGAACTAGTCCTCAATGGCCTGGCGCAGTGGCTCATGCCTGTAATCCCAGCACTTTGGGAGGCTGAGGTGGGCAGATCACGAGGTCAGGAGATCGAGACCATCCTGGCTAACATGGTGAAACCCTGTCTCTACTAAAAATACAAAAAAATTAGCTGGGTATGGTGGCGGGCACCTGTAGTCCCAGCTACTTGGGAGGCTGAGGCAGGAGAATAGCATGAACCCGGGAGGCAGAGCTTGCAGTGAGTGGGGATCACGTCACTGCACTCCAGCCTGGGCAACAGAGGGAGACTTTGCCTCAAAAAAAAAAAAAAGAACTAGTCCTCAATACTATAAATTCATGTAGAAGAGGAAGACTCAATAAAAGGCAAGTGAAGTAGCAGAAGGACCAGGTGTTTCTCTGTATTTTGATGCAATGATGACTTGGGGCCTTGTGGACCCTTGAAGGATGGCCCCTCTCAGTGTTAGCTAATTCCTACAGATAGTAAACCGCACTTTGTAGATTGCGCCTTTCAAGTACAAACCAACAGAGTGCGCTCCCTCACCACCTTCTTTATTGAGCTCTCACACTTTGGACACTATTTTCTCACCTTAATTATTCAAGGACAAAGTAACCGACAATTAAGGACAGCCCTTATGCCTCAGAGCCTGCTTAGCATTTGCTTAGCAGCCAATGCTAAGCCTGCTTATCATCCCTTTCCTGTTCCTTCCCATGGAAAATACAATTAAGGCTGTTACCCACATTTTCCTCTTGCTCCTGCCTCCTGACCAAACCTACTACCTTTAAAACACTAGGACATGCCTGTAATCCTAGCACTTTGGGAGACTGAGGCGGGCGGATCACTTGAACTCAAGAGTTTGAGATCAGCCTGGGCAACATGGTGAAACCCATCTCTACAAAAAATACAACAAATTAACCAGGCATTGTGGCATGTGTCTGTAGTCACAGCTACTCAGGAGGCTGAAGTGAAGGATCACTTGAGCCTGGGAGGTTAGGGCTGCAGTGAGCTGTGATGGTGCCACTGTACTCCAGGCTGGGCAACAGAGTAAGACCCTGTCTCAAAAACAAAACAAAACAAAACAAAAAACCACTGTGAAAGTGTGGTAGCTTTGAAGCCAAGTGAAAAATTGGTC
The DNA here is from genome assembly GCF_028878055.3 of Symphalangus syndactylus. NCBI lineage: Eukaryota > Metazoa > Chordata > Mammalia > Primates > Hylobatidae > Symphalangus > Symphalangus syndactylus. Next base: position 69,625,338 of record NC_072429.2, on the reverse strand, counting down.
CTCCAGAAGAAACAACCCACAGAATGGGAGACAATATTTGCAAACCATACATCTGAAAAGAGCTTAATATCAAAAATATATAAGGAACTCAAACAACTCAAAAGCAAGAAGGCAAATAACCTGATTTAAAAATGGGCAACAGGCTCAGCACAGTGGCTTCTGCCTGTAATCCCACCACTGTGGGAGGCCAAGGCAGGTGGATCACTTGAGGTCAGGGGTTTGAGACCAGCCTGACCAACATAGTGAAACCTCATCTCTACTAAAAATACAAAATGAGCCGGACGTGGTGGCGCATGCCTGTAATCCCAGCTGCTTGGAAGGCTAAGGCAGGAGAATCGCTTGAATCCAGGAGGTGGAGGTTGCAGTGAGCTGAGATTGCACCATTGCATGCCAGCCTGGGCAACAAGAGCGAAACTCCGACTCAGAAAAAAAAACGGGCAACAGATCCAAAAAGACATTCCAAAAAGAAGCAAAGGCTTATGATCTAATAATTAATTAAAGGTCATAACTCTTAACATTGTTGCATTGGGGATTAAGTTTCCCACACTTGATCTTTGGGGGACACATTCAAACCACTGCAAACATTATTCACAATAGCCTCAGGATATGGAATTGACTTGTGTCCATCAGTGGATGAATGGATAAAGATAATGTGGCATATAGGTACACAGTAGAATACTACTCAGCCTTAAAAAGAAAGAAACACTGTCATTTGTGACAATGTGGGTGAACCTGGAGGACCTTATGTTAAAGTGAAATAAGCCAGGCACAGAAAGATAAATATTACATTATCTCACTTACTTGTGGAATATAAAAAAATTTCAACTCAAAAGTAAGGAATGGAGGCCAGGCATGGTGGCTCACACCTGTAATCCCAGCACTTTGGGAAGCCGAGGGGGGCAGATTGCTTCACCTCAGGAGTTAGAGATTAGCCTGGGCAATATAGTGAAACAGAGAGGAGAGGAGAAGGGAGGAGAGGGGAGGGGAGGGGAGGGGAAAGGAAAAAGGAAAGGAAAGGAAAAACAGTGGTTACCAGGGTGTGGGGGGATTGGGGGAATGTTAGTCAAAGGATACAAAATTTCAGTTAGGAGGAATAAATTCAGATCTATAGTTAATAACAACGTACTGTATTCTTGCAAATGGCTGAGAATAGATTTTAAGTGTTCTTACCAGAATATTATATGTATGGTAATGCATATGTTAATTAGCTTGATTTAGTCATTCTGTAATGCATACGTATTTCAAAATATCATGTCGTTAAAAGCAAAAAAGAGAGAATTGGCCAGGCGCAGTGGCTCATGCCTGTAATCCCAGCACTTTGGGAGGCTGAGGAAGGCGAATCGTGAGGTCAGAAATCGAGACCATCCTGGCCAACATGGTGAAACCCTGTCTCTGCTAAAAATACAAAAATTAGCTGGGCATGGTGGCACACGCCTGTAGTCCCAGCTACTTGGGAGGCTGAGGCAGGAGAATCGCTCTAACTTGGGAGGCGGAGGTTGCAGTGAGCCGAGATCGCACCACTGCACTCCAGCCTGGGCGACAGAGCAAGACTCTGTCTCAAAAAAAAAAAAAAAAAAAAGAGACAGAGAGAATTTAGTTCTCAGATAACAGAATTGTTGATTGCTCTAGATGCTGCTGGCAGGTCAAGTGGGATAAGCACTGGGAATTAACCATCAGATTCCATAATTGGGTGGCACCATAAACAGGGAAAACATAATGAAAGTGGAGAAGAGTAAGCTTTACACCAAGCATTTTAAGTGGTTGAACTTTGTGCCCAACAGGAGAAAGGAGCCCAGCTCCAAATTTAAATTACAGCGGAGATAGCATGAAAATGTCAAGGCAACAATGTTCCCAGGGTGCATAATGGGTTTTTTTGTGTGTGCATGTGTGTGAGTGTGCTTTGATCGCAGGTACTGAGCTTCCTGTTAGTGGGAGGGTCCATGAATGTCTTGGCTATTGAGGCCCCACAACTCTGAGGGTTAAAAAGTCAAGTGGATTAAAATGGATCTGATTTTCATGTTACAGAGAGAACATATTAGTTTTTTTGCTGTTCTAACTTCTTTTTTTTTTTTTTTTTGAGACGGAGTCTCGCTCTGTCACCCAGGCTGGAGTGCAGTGGCGCGATCTCGGCTCACTGCAAGCTCCACCTCCCGGGTTCACGCCATTCTCCTGCCTCAGCCTCTCCGAGTAGCTGGGACTACAGGCGTCCGCCACCACACCCGGCTAATATTTTGTATTTTTTAGTAGAGACGGGGTTTCACCGTGGTCTCGATCTCCTGACCTCGTGATCCACCCGCCTCGGCCTCCCAAAGTGCTGGGATTACAAGCGTGAGCCACCGCGCCCGGTCAGCTGTTCTAACTTCTTAATACAGACTAAAAGAGCAGATCAGTTTAACGAAAATACAAGAAAAATAAATCAGGAAAGGATTCAGAGAAGTGGGATTTCAATTGGGCCTTAAGGAAGGACAGGATGTTGAAAGGTGGAGGAGAGATGCGGTATCTCAGGTGGAGAAACAACCAGGGCAGTGGCAATAGTGCACCTGAGAGGCGGCTTGGCTGAGTGTGGGCATCCACTGGAGAGAGATGGGAAATCATTCAGGAGACGTCAGTGGAGGCTGGGTTCTGGTAGGTTGTGAAAATCAGGCCGTGGTGTTTGGGCTTGGCATCCTTGGCCAGGTTGGTAAATGGACCATTTTCTGCTATAACTCCCTATGGTAGTTACATCAATGTGGGATAACAAGACTTTTTTTCTGCTGAGCTTGGATATGGTCTTAGAAATGGCTCTTCAGATAATCATTATTGGCAATCAATATGAAACTTACTACCAATCTGGTGGTAGGCAAAAGGAAGCAAATGCAGGTTTTCTCAATCAGTAAGGACATAATAAATGCGGTGTTTAAGAAGTATTGATATTCAGGATAGGTCAGCTAGAGGCTGTTGCTAAGTATGTAATGCTGAGGTCACTAGAACTCAGCAGACAAACTTGGGGAAAATTTAATAATTTGATGATAATATTAGAGTTTTTCTCTGCACTGGTAAGAAATTTCAGTTAGGTTATTATATCAGGTCCCTTTGTGAGAAAAACAGTCTCATTTTGGCTTGTCAAATTAGAGTGGCTTGACAGTAGATAAGGATACCATATTATGATTCTTCTTTATTTCTTCTTTTTTTTTTTTTTTTTTTTTTTGAGACAGAGTCTCTCTCTTGTCATCCAGGCTGGAGTGCAGTGGCATGATCTCAGCTCACTGCAACCTCTGCCTCTTGGGTTCAAGCAATTCTCTGCCTCAGCCTCCCAAGTAGCTGGGATTAGAGGTGGCCGCCACCATACCTGGCTAATTTTTGTATTTTTAGTAGAGAGAGGGTTTCACCATTTTGGCCAGGCTGGTATTGAATTCCCCACCTCGTGATCCACCTGCCTTGGCCTCCCAAAGTGTTGGGATTACAGGTGTGAGCCACCGCACCTGGCCCCCCACTTTTTTTTTTTTTAAGACAGTGTCTCATTCTGTTGCCCAGGCTGTATTACAGTGGTGCCATCATAACTCACTGAAGCCTTAACCTCCTGGCTCAAGTGATCCTCCTATCTCATCCTCCTGAGTAGTTGAGGCTACAGGCATGAACCAGAATGCCAGCACTTTTTTCTTTTTCTTAACTACATTTTCTCCTTTTTTTTTTTTTTTAATTTAAGTTCTGAGGAACAGGGTCAGAACATGCAGGTTTGTTACATAGGTATACACGTGCCGTGGTGGTTTGCTACACCCATCAACCTGTCATCTACATTAGGTATTTCTCCTAATGCTATCCCTCCCCTAGCCCCCAACCCCTGACAGGCCCCGGTGTGTGATGTTCCCCTCCCTGTGTCCATGTGTTCTCACTGTTCAACTCCCACTTATGAGTGAGAATATGAGGTGTTTGGTTTTCTTTTTTTTTTTTTTTGAGACGGAGTCTTGCTCTTTCACCCAGGCCAGAGTGCAGTGGCGCGATCTCGGCTCACTGCAAGCTCTGCCTCCCGGGTTCATGCCATTCTCCTGCTTCAGCCTCCCGAGTAGCTGGGACTACAGGCGCCCGCCACCGCACCTAGCTACATTTTTTGTATTTTTTTTTTTAGTACAGACGGGGTTTCACCGTGTTAGCCAGGATGGTCTCGATCTCCTGACCTCATGATCCGCCCGCCTCGGCCTCCCAAAGTGCTGGGATTACAGGCGTGAGCCACCGCGCCCGGCCTGAGGTGTTTGGTTTTCCGTTCTTGTGATAGTTTGCCGAGAATGACGGTTTCCAGCATCATCCATGTCCCTGCAAAGGACATGAACTCATCCTTATTTATGGCTGCATAGTATTCCATGGTGTATAGTTGCCACATTTTCTTTATGCAGTCTCTCACTGATGGGCATTTGGGTCAGTTCCAACTCTTTGCTATTGTGAATAATGCCACAATAAATATACATGTGCATGTGTCCTTATAGTAGAATGATTTAAAATGCTTTGGGTATATACCCAGTAATGGGATTGCTGGGTCAAATGGTATATCTAGTTCTAGATCCTTGAGGAATTGCCACACTGTCTTCCACAATGGTTGAACTAATTTACACTCCCACCAACAGTGTAAAAGCATTCCTATTTCTCCACATCCTCTCCAGCATCTGTTGTTTCCTAACTTTTTTAATGATCACCATTCTAACTGGCGTGAGATGGTAGCTCATTGTGGTTTTGATTTGCATTTCTCTAATGACCAGTGATGATGAGGTTTTTTTCATGTTTGTTGGCTGCATAAATGTCTTCATTTGAGAAGTGTCTGTTCATATCCTTCGCCCACTTTTTGCTGGACTTATTTTTTTCTTGTAAATCTGTTTAAGTTCTTTGTAGAGTCTATATATTAGCCCTTTGTCAGATAGATAGATTGCAAAAATTTTCTCCCATTCTATAGGTTGCCTGTTCACTCTCATGATGGTTTCTTTTGCTGTGCAGAAGCTCTTTAATCAGATTCCATTTGTCAATTTTGGCTTTTGTTGCCATTGCTTTTGGTGTTTTAGTCATGAAGTCTTTGCCCATGCCTACGTCCTGAATGGTATTGCCTAGGTTTTCTTTTAGGGTTTTTATGGTTTTAGGTCTTAGTTTAAGTCTTTAATCCATCTTGAGTTAATTTTTGTATAAGGTGTAAGGAAGGGATCCAGTTCCAGCTTTCTGCATATGGCTACCCAATTTTCCCAGCACCATTTATTAAATAAGGAATCCTTTCCCCAATGCTTGTTTTTGTCAGGTTTGTCAAAGATCAGATGGTTGTAGATATGTGGAGTTATTTCTGAGGCCTCTGTTCTGTCCCATTGATCTATATATCTGTTTTGGTACCAGTACTAGGCTATTTTTTTTACTGTAGCCTTGTAGTATAGTTTGAAGTCAAGTAAGTAGTGTGATGCCTCCAGCTTTGTTCCTTTTGGTTACGATTGTCTTGGCTACGTGGGCTCAATATCCCTGATGAACATTGATGAGAAAATACTCAATAAAATTCTGGCAAACCGAATCCCGCAGCACATTAAAAAAGCTTATCCACCACGATCAAGTCGGCTTCATCCCTGGAATGCAAGGCTGCTTCAACATATGCAAATCAATAAATGTAATCCATCACATAAACAGAACCAATGACAAAAACCACATGATTATCTCAATAGATGCAGAAAAGGCCTCGACAAAATTCAACAGCCCTTCATGCTAAAAACTCTCAATAAACTAGGCATTGATGGAATGTATCTCAAAATAATAAGAGCTATTTATGACAAACCCACAGCCAATATCATACTGAATGGGCGAAAACCGGAAGGAAGGATTCCTTTTTTAATTTTTTTATTTTTTTTATTTTGAGATGGAGTCTTGCTCTGTCCCCTAGGCTGGAGTGCAGTGTCGCCATCTCGGTTCACTGCAAGCTCCGCCTCCCGGGTTCACGCCATTCTCCTGCCTCAGCCACCTGAGTAGCTGGGACTACAGGGGCCTGCCACCACGCCTGGCTAATTTTTTGTATTTTTTTTTTTTTTAGTAGAGCCATGGTTTCACCGTGTTAGTCAGGATGGTCTCGATCTCCTGACCTCGTGATCAGCCCCCCTCCGCCTCCCAAAGTCCTGAGATTACAGGCATGAGCTACCACGCCCGGCCGGAAGCATTCCCTTTGAAAGCCAGCACAAGACAAAGATGCCCTCTCTCACCACTCCTATTCAACATAGTATTGGAAGTTCTGGCCAGGGCAATCAGGCAAGAGAAAGAAATAAAGGGTATTCAATTAGGAAAAGAGGAAGTCAAATTGTCTGTTTGCAGATGACATGATTGTATATTTAGAAAACGCCATAGTCTCAGCCCCAAATCTCCTTAAGCTGATAAGCAACTTCAGCAGTCTCAGGATACAAAATCAATGTGCAAAAATCACAAGCATTCCTATACACTAATAACAGACAGCCAAATCATGAGTGAACTCCCATTCACAATTGCTACAAAGAGAATAAAAATACCTAGGAATACAACTTACAACGGATATGAAAAATCTTTTTTTTTTTTTTTTTCAGTTTTATGTAGAGACCAGGTATCACCATGTTGTCCAGGCTGGTCTCAAAGTCTTGGGCTCAAGTGATCCTCCTGCCTCAGCCTCCCAAAGTGTTAGGATTACAGAAGTGAGCTTCGGCGCCCAGCCTGTATTACTTTCCTTTTTCTTTCTTTCTTTTTTTTTTTTGAAACGGAGTCTCCCTCCGTTGCCCAGGCTGGAGTGCAGTGATTTCTGCTCACTGCAGCCTCACCTCTTGGGTTCAAGTGACTCTCCCACCTCAGCATCCCTAGCTGTTCAAATTTATTGTCCAACTCTTTTGAATCGTTTATCAACGCAAATCTGTCAATGCCCACTTATTTTTATTTATTTTTTTGAGGCGGAGTCTCTGTTGCCGAGGCTGGAGTGCAGTGGCTCAATCGCGGCTCATTGCAACCTCCGCATCCCCTGTTCAAGCGATTCTCGTGCCTCAGCCTTCCAGATAGCTGGGATTACAGGCGCGTGCCACCACGCCCGACTAATTTTTGTATTTTTAGTAGAGACAGGGGGTGTCGCCATGTTGGCCAGGCTGGTTTCAAACTCCTGACCTCGGGTAATCCGGTCGCCTTGGCCTCCCAAAGTGCTGGGATTACAGACGTGAGCCACCGCGTCCGGCCCTCATGAACTTATTCTTTAGCGTTTCATTTTGAGAGCGGATTCACAAGGGAATTGCGGAAACAGCAGCGACGCCCCGCGACCCCTCGACCCACGTGCGCGCTGTCTTGGCTTGGGCAGCCCGGCGCCCGCCGTGGGGCGGAGTCCGCTGTGACGCGTGCAGGGCGGCGCGCTCCCGGAAGTGACGCGCGACGGTTCGTGCGTGCGTGCGTGCGGCTGCGTCGGGCTGCAGGAGAAGATGGCGGTCTCCACAGGTCGGTTCCCGGGCTGGGCTGCCTGATTTTCTGCTCCGACCCGGCTCTGCCCCTCCGTCTGCTGCTGGCGCCCGAGCGCTGACCGTGCGGGAGAAGCCCGAGTGCGCTGTCTCGAATGCCGCGCTCTCCGCGGAACGTAGCCTGGGACCGGGTGGGACCGGCGCCGAGGCCCCGGCGGCCGTCGGGTTGGCGGGTCGTGCTCGCGCGTCGGCCGCGCGCCGGCGGGCTGGGGGCGGGGTGGCTCCCGCGCGGGCGCACCCGTAGGGTCCGGCGGGCGCGGGTCCGAGTTGTAGGCTGAAGGCTCTACGGGAGGGAGGCCAGGAGGCCCAAGGTGGGCGGGTGTCAATCTCCGGCACCGAAGATGGGTCAGGCCAAGAGGTGTCCTGGATCAGAGTAGGGGTCCCATTCGCTTGGACTCTCCTTGACATGGGTTGGGGAGTAGAGGACGATTGCTCCTTAAAATAAGAGAGAGAGGATCATTCTTACCTGACTGAATACGTGTTATCTTTTTATTATTTATGAGGAAAACTGCAGTGCAAACAAAATAAAAGACCAGAGCAAGATGAAAGCTAATTGAAGAACAAGTGGTTTCTTAGATAAGCTGTTCAACTCCTCTTTCCTACTGAATGCGATATTTGGTTTCCTGTGAGCACACAAGTATTAACGTTGAGGTTTTAGACATTAGACCATTTCAAAAATGTTAAAAATGTTAAGTTTTAGTTCACATTTAAAAATGTTAACCCGTATGATCTGCCTTTTTCTTTTCATTTCTTTTTTTTTTTTTTTTTTTGAGTCAGAGGCTCAGCCTGTTGCCCAGCTGAAATGCAGTGGTGTGATCTTGGCTCACTGCAACCTCCACCTCCCAGGTTCAAGCGATTCTCCTGCCTCAGCCTCCCAAGTAGCTGGGATTACAGGCGCGTGCCACCAGGCCCGGCTAATTTTTGTATTTTTAGTAGAGACGGGGTTTCGCCATGTTGGCCAGACTGGTCTGGAACTCCTGACCGTAGGTGATCTGCCCACCTCGGCCTCTCAGAGTGCTGGAATTACAGGCGTGAGCCACCGCAGTCGGCCTGATCTGCCTTTTTGTAGACTTCGTTGAAACTAGATTATAGAGCAATGTGATTTAATAGTTTATGCCATCATTGCATAATAAAATGAATTTTCAAATCTGTATGTACTGAAATGGAAGGCTTTGAATATATGTTGTAATTGTTGCTTTAGAGTAATACCTCAGGATACATTCTGCATACATTTTAATTAAGTGGTGTCTTTTATATGTTTATTACATACAGGTGTCATAGGTTTTAAGATCTTTAGCAGTTCTAGTGTTGGGGTAGTATACATACTTGGGTTAGAGCTAACTAGTAAGGCAAGGATTATTTTAAAAGTGGAATTTTAGTGTTATGACTACTGTGCATGCTGAAATCTAATCTGTGTGCTCGTTAACGGGGCCATATCTTTTTAACAGTTGTGCTTAGGACCTCTTACAGATTTTTGAAAATTTAGCAATAAAATAATGCATTTTAATTTAATACTTTTCATTTTCCTTTTGTGGATTGCATCATTAAACACAATTTTTTCATAACACTATACATGAGTGAATGTTAATATTTTGAAAAGACCAAAGGTTAGACGATATTAATGGCAAATACTTTTTGTTAATCGCTTTTAGTTGTTTTGGAAGTTGAATATAACTTATAAAGATTACTGATAAATTATGAGCATATTGTACATAGGGAGTCTGTATTTTTTTTTTTTTTTTTGAAATGGGGTTGGCTGCGTTGCCCAGGCTAGAGTGCGGTGGCATGATCTTGGCTCACTGCACCCTCCTCACCTCAGGTGATCCACCCAAAGTGCTGGATTACAGGGGTGAGCCACCGTTCCCATCTACTAGTTTGTTTTTTTTTTTTTTTTTTTTTTTTTGAGATGGGGTCTTGCTCTGTCACCCAGGCTGGAGTGCAGTGGCGCGATCTCGGCTCACTACAACCTCCGCCTCCTTGGCTCAAGCCATTCTCCTGCCTCAGCCTCCCGAGTAGCTGGGACTACAGGCACGTGCCACCATGCCCAGCTAATTTTTTGTATATTTAGTAGAGACGGGGTTTCACCACGTTGGCCAGGATGGTCTTGATCTCTTTTTTTTTTTTTTTTTGAGGCGGAGTCTCGCTCTGTTACCCAGGCTGGAGTGCAGTGGCGCGATCTCGGCTCACTGCTAGCTCCGTCTCCTGGGTTCACGCCATTCTCCTGCCTCAGCCTCTCCGAGTAGCTGGGACTACAAGCGCTGCCACCATGCTCGGCTAATTTTTTGTATTTTTAGTAGGGACGGGGTTTCACCGTGGTCTCGATCTCCTGACCTCGTGATCCGCCTGCCTCGGCCTCCCAAAGTGCTGGGATTACAAGCGTGAGCCACTGCGCCCGGCCGGTCTTGATCTCTTGACCTCGTGATCCGGCCTCCCAAAGTCCTGGGATTACAGGTGTGAGCTACTGCGCCTGGGTTTTTATTTTAATTTTTTATTTTTTTTGAGACTGAGTCTCGCTTCTTTGCCCATGCTGGAGTGCAATGGCGTGATCTCGGCTCACTGCAACTTCCACCTCCCTAGTTCAAGCAATTCCCCTGCCTCAGCCTCCTGAGTAGCTGGAATTACAGGCCCATGCCACCACGCCCAGCAAATTTTTTTGTATATATATATACACATACGTATATATACGTATGTGTATATATATATGTATGTATATACATATATATACGTGTTGTGTGTATATATATACACGTGTATATATATACGTATATATATACACGTGTATATATATACGTATATATATATATATATATATATTTTTTTTTTTAGTAGGGACAGGTTTTCATCATGTTGTCCAGACTGATCTCAAACTCCTGACCCCAGGTGATCCACCCACCTCAGCCTCCCAAAGTGCTGAGATTACAGGTGTGAGCCACCGCGCCCAGCCTACTAATTAGTTTTAATTTTACTATTAGCTATACTTTTGTTTGCTTTTTGGTAACATGGGAAGTAAATAGTACCTGTGTATTTGTGAAAGCAGCATGATACAGCTTAAAATTTAAAATTAGATGAGCTACATGGATGTAATGCACATGTTTGAGATGGAGTCTCGCCTTGTTGCTCAGCCTGGAGTGCAATGGTGCGATCTCGGCTGACTGCAGCCTCTTCCTCCTGGGTTTAAGCAATTCTCCTGCCTCAGCATTCTGAGTAGCTGGGATTACAGGCATGCACCACCACGCCCAGCTAATTTATTGTATATATATTTTTTAGTAGAGATGGGATTTCTCCATGTTGGCCAGGCTGGTCTCAAAACTGCTAACCTCAGATCCATCCGCCCCAGCCTCCCAAAGTTCTGGGATTACAGGCATGAACCACTGAGCCTGGTCTAATACATGTGTTTTTTTATTTAAGCCAGAGTATCTCGATAACAGTTGTTTAAGAGACCAAAAAGAAAAACCCCTGACAAATATGTTTTGATCTTTAGTTCAGTGTGCATCGTATACCTTAGCCCCTTTAACCCTTCCTTTTACTGGAAGATAATTTTGGAAGGAAAAAACTTTTAATTAGACTGAGACTTTTTGAGACGGAGTCTCGCTGTGTTGCCCAGGTTGGAATGCAGTGGCATGCGATCATGGCTCACTGCAGCCTCGACCTGCTGGGGTCAGGTGATCCTCCTACCTCAGCCTCCCGAGTAGCTGCGAACACAGGCACGCATTGCCACACCTGGCTGATTTTTAAATTATCTGTAGAGACAGGGTCTCCATGTGTTATCCAGTGTAGTCTGAACTCCTGGACTCAAGTGATCCTCCTGCCCTGGCCTGAGGTTAGGATTATAGATTTGATACACTGTGCCTGGCCAGATGGAGACTTTTAAGCAGAAACATTTTTGGCCATACCATCTGGTCTTATTTTGCAGATGAGAAAACTGAGGCTCAAACAAGTAAAAGGCTATATATGTAGTTATTAGTACAGGCAAGACTAGAATCCAGGTCTTTTACCCTTAGTCTGATGTGCTCTCCATTATGAAGAACTCTGAATTTGGAATATTTCTCGGGAAATGAATCTTAATTACTCCCTTTCACACTTCCCTTTGTAGCACAATCCTTGTTTCAGACTCTTAGATCCTTCTCATGGATGAAAGGGGAACGTAGCCCTCACCAGCTAGGTTCTCCTTTTCCAAGAGGCAGAGTCACCCATGCAATTCAAGAGTATTTCACAGGACAAAGGTTAGGAAGCTACTCTCGGGAATAGAAATTTGATACTGTTTAGTACTCATGATTCAAAATTTTATTAGATTCCAGCATTAATAATAACAATTAGTTTAGATAGAAAAGTATGTGCAGGCCGGGTGGGGTGGCTCACACCTGTAATCCCAGCACTTTGGGAGGCCGAGGCGGGTGGATCACCTGAGGTCGGGAGGTTGAGACCAGCCGGACCAACATGGAGAAACCCTGTCTCTACTAAAAATACAAAATTATCCGGGCGTGGTGGCACATGCCTGTAATTCCAGCTACTCGGAAGGCTGAGGCAGGAGAATCTCTTGAACCAGGGAGGCAGAGGTTGTGGTGAGCTGAGAGCACGCCATTGCATTCCAGCCTGGATAAGAAGAGCGAGACTCCATCTCAAAAAAAAAAAAAAAAGTATGTGCAATAGTTTTAAAAAAACACAATAGTTTTAGTTTTACAGAAAAGTTGGGAAGATAGTACAGAAAGTTTCCATGCACCTCACATTCAGTTTTCCCTGTTAATTTCCTTTTTTTTTTGTTTCGACACGGAGTCTTGCTCTGTCACCCAGGCTGGAGTGCAGTGGCGTGATCTGGGCTCACTGCAACCTCTGCCTCCTGGGTTCAAGCGATTCTCCTGCCTCAGCCTCCTGAGTAGCTGGGATTACAGGTGTGTGCCATCACACCTGGATAATTTTTTGTATTTTTAGTAGAGACAGGGTTTCACCATGTTGGCCAGGCTGGTCTCAAACTCCTGGCCTCATGATCCGCCCGCCTCGGCCTCCCAAAGTGCTGGGATCACAGGCGTGAGCCACCGCGTCTGGCTTCACTGTTAATTTCTTATATTGGTATGGTACACTTGTCACAATTAAGGAACCGATATTGACACATTTATTATTAACTAAAGTTCAGCTTTCCTTAGTTTTTCTTTAATGTACTTTTGCTGTCCTAGGACCTCATCCAGGATACCACATTACATTGTAACATGAAACTTTTTTTTGAGATGGAGTCTTGCCCTGTGGCCCAGGCTGGAGTGCAGTGGCGTGATCTCGGCTCACTGCTAGCACCGCCTCCTGGATTCACGCCATTCTCTGGCCTCAGCCTCAGGAGTAGCTGGGACTACAGGCGCCCGCCACCATGCCCGGCTAATTTTTTTTTGTATTTTTAGTAGAGGCGGGGTTTCACCGTGTTAGCCAGGATGGTCTTGATCTCCTGACCTCGTGATCCACCTGCCTCGGCCTCCCAAAGTGCTGGGATTACAGGCGTGAGCCACAGCGCCCGGCCCACATGAAACGTTTTACATGTATCACTTAGGTAATATTAGTGGTACAGTGAAGCTCTGGTCTCTTTGACTGTAGATGCCTGGGAAATGTCTTTTGAGTAATGAGAAACTCAGAAAAAATTGATTAAAGAATATGTTTTCTGCTATGTAGGCAGAAAACAAAACCAAAATATAACCTACTAATTGCCTTCTTCAGAAGTGGGTAGCATTGTATATACTGGAAGAACTAGTTTAGCAGTGTTCTGAGTTCCCTGCTGCCCCTGACAGACTACTGTGCCACAATGGGCATGTCAGTTAATCACTAAACATTGCTTTTCCCATCCCATCTGTGAAAATATTGAACAACATGATCTTGTTTTCCTCTTTAGATGAAGATACGTGGATATGGACAGAACTTGGGTGTGGTAATAGAAGAAAATTACATAGTTTAAATCATAACCTAGAACTTGGGAACTAAACAATAATAGAAGAGCTAAACTATGGCAGTCTAGTGTATTTCCCTCTTGAGGCTTCCATAACTGGCCTGGTTGATTTTTCTAGGTCATCTGGGAGCCTGAATTCTCTTGATAAACATATGCTTTTGATAATATGATACAACCTCACTGTACAGGCAGTCCTTTGAACAGCGGTTTGCAGAGGTAAAAATGGCCATGCAAAAAACTACACAAAGCAATCTTAATAATTGGGAAAATTATGGTTATTCTGAGACCTTCAAAAATGTCAAAACGTTAAGAACTCTCCCTGTTTAGAAATGTGCAGGAAAGGGCCGGACGCGGTGGCTCACGCCTGTAATCCCAGCACTTTGGGAGGCCAAGGCGGGTGGATCACGAGGTCAGGAGATCGAGACCATTCTGGCTAACACAGTGAAACCCCGTCTCTACTAAAAATACAAAAAATTAGCCGCGTGTGGCGGCGGGCGCCTGTAGTCCCAACTACTCCAGAGGCTGAGGCAGAATGGCGTGAACCCGGGAGGCGGAGCTTGCAGTGAGCCGAGATCACGCCACTGCACTCCAGCCTGGGCAACAGAGGGAGACTCCGCCTAAAAAAAAAAAAGTGCAGGAAAATGAAAACAGTAGAATTAATATTTAGTATGTCATAATTTAAAGTATCAGATATTAAAAATTAAAATGTTTTATTTCATTAAAAAAAGCTTGTTGGCCGGGCATGGTGGCTCACGCCTGTAGTTTCAGCACTTTGGGAGGCTGAGGTGGGTGGTTCACGGGGTCAGGAGATCGAGACCATCCTGGCTAACACGGTGAAACCCCATCTCTACCAAAAATACAAAATCTAGCCGGGCGTGGTGGCAGGCGCCTGTAGTCCCAGCTACTCGGGAGGCTGAGGCAGTAGAATGGCGTGAACCCAGGAGGCGGAGCTTGCAGTGAGCTGAGATTGTGCCACTGCACTCCAGCCTGAGTGACAGAGCTTGACTCCATCTCCAAAAAAAATAAAAAAATAAAAAAAATAAAAAAAGGCTTGTCAAGAGTAGCTTGAGGCTGGGTGCAGTGGCTTCCACCTGTAGTCCCAGCACTTTGGGAGGTCGAGGTGGGTGGATTACTTGAGTCTAGGAGTTCAAGACCAGCCTGGGCAATATAAGAAAATCCCATCTCTACAAAAAATGCAAAAATTAGCTGGGTGTGGTGATGTGCACTAGTCCCAGCTACTTAGGAGGCCGAGGTGGAGTATGGCTTGAGCCTGGGAGGTTGAGGCTGCAGTGAGCTGTGTCGTGTCACTGCACTTGTGCCTGGGCGACAGAGCAAGACACTATGTAAAAAAAAAAAAAATTAATTTGAACAATGCTTGCTAATGTTTTGAAGTACATTATATGTACATTGTGGAATGGTTAAATCTAGCTAATTACCAAATACATTATCTCACAGTTATCATTTTTGTGGTGAGAATGCTTAATATCTACTGAGTATTTTTCAAGAATACAGTATGTCGTTAACTAGTCACCATGCTATACAGTAGTGCTCTTGAACTTGTTCCTCCTGACTATAATTACATATCCTTTGTCTAACATCTTCCCAATCCCCACCCCCATAACCCCAACCATCCTAACCTCTGGTAACCGCCATCTCCTGTCTACTTCTGTGAGATCAATTTTGACTCCATATATGAATGAGATAATATATATATTTGTCTTTCTGGGCCTGTGTTATTTCACTTAACATAATGTTCTCCAGGTTCATCCATGTTGTTAGAAATGAGAGAATTTCCTTTTTTATGATTGGAACAGTGCCCCAGTGTATACGTATACCGCGTGTTCATCCATTTGTCTATGTTTTTTTTTTTTTTTTAAGACAGAGTCTCACTCTGTCACCCAGGCTGGAGTGCAGTGGCGCGTTCTCAACTCACTGCAACCTCCACCTCCTGGGTTCAAGCAATTCTCCTCCCCTCAGGCTCCCTAGTAGCTGGGATTACTGGCACCCGCCGCCAAGCCCGGCTAATTTTTGTATTTTAGTAGAGATGGGGTTTCACCATGTTGACCAGGTTGGTCTCAAACTCCTGACCTCAAGCAATCCACCCACCTCGGCCTCCCAAAGTTTGGGGATTACAGGCGTGAGCCACCGCGCTCAGCCTATCCATTCGTTGGTTGATAGATACTTAGGTTGATTCTATATCTTGCATATTTTGAGTAGTGCTGCAATAAAATGGGAGTGCAGGCCTCTCTTTGAGATCTGATTTTATTTTCTTTGGCTATATATGCAGTAACAGGATTGCTGGATCATATGGTAGCTCTGTTTTTAGGTTTTTGAGGAACCTCCATACTCTTCTTTCTCCATATGGTTGTACTAATTCACATTCCCACCTACAGTGTGCTTAGATTATCTTTTATCACCACATACTCACCAACACTTGTTATCTTTCATCTTTTTTTTTTTTTTGAGACGGAGTTTGGCTCTTGTTGCCCAGGCTGGAGTGCAATGGCGTGATCTCGGCTCATTGCAACCTCTGCCTCCTGGGTTCAAGCAATTCTCCTGCCTCAGCCTTCTGAGTAGCTGGGATTACAGCCATGCACCACCACGCCCGGCTGATTTTGTATTTTTAGTAGAGATGGGGTTTCTCCATGTTGGTGAGGATGCTCTTGAACTCCCAACCTCAGGTGATCTGCCCGCCTTGGCCTCCCAAAGTACTGGGATTACAGGTGTGAGCCGCCATGCCCAGCCCCCCCCTTTTTTTTTTTTTTAATTGAGACAGAGTCTCGCTCTGTCGCCTAGGCTGGAGTGCAGTGGCGAGATGTCAGTTCACTGCAACCTCCACCTCCAGGTTCAAGCGATTCTCCTGTCTTAGCCTCCCGAGTAGCTGGGATTACAGGCACCCGCCACCATGCCTGGCTAATTTTCATATTGTTAGTAGAGACATGGTTTTACCATGTTGGCCAGGCTAGGCTGGTCTCGAACTCCTGACCTCAGGTGATCCACCCTCCTTGGCCTCCCAAAGTGCTGAGATTACAGGCGTGAGCCACTGCGCTTGGCCTCATCTTTCATCCTTTTGATCATAGCCATTTTAATGGGAGTGAGATGATCTCATGGTTTTTTTTGCATTTCTTTGATGATTACTGATGTTGAGAATTTTTTTCTTATACCTCTTGGCCATTTGTATGTCTTTTGAGAAATGTCTATTCAGATCTTTTACCCATTTTTATATGGGGTTATTTTCTTGGTATTGAATGGAGTTCCTTATATAGTTTGGTTATTAACCCCTTATCAGATGTATAGTTTACGAGTATAGCGAACCATTCTGTATGTTCTCTCTCTCTCTGTTTTTTTTTTGGTGGAGTTTCGCTCTTGTTGCCCAGGCTGGAGTGCAATGGCACGATCTCAGCTCACTGCAAGCTTTGCCTCCTGAGTTCAAGGGATTCTCCTGCTTCAGCCTCCTAAGTAGCTGGGATTACAGGCATGTGCCACCATGCCCTGCTAATTTTGTGTTTTTAGTAGAGACGGGGTTTCTCCGTGTTGGTCAAGCTGGTAATAAACTCCCAACCTCAGGTGATCTGCCTGCCTCAGCCTCCCAAAGTGCTAGGATTACAGGCGAGAGCCACTGCGCCCGCCAATTCTCTCTTTATTGTTTCCTTTGCTGTGCAGGAGATTTTTAGTTTTATGTGATCCAAATCATCTGTTTTTGCTTTTGTTGAGTGTGCTTTTGAGGTCATATCCTCCAAAAATCATTGCCCAGACCAATGCCATTGACTTTCCTTCCTGTTTTCTAGTAGTTTCGTAGATTGCCTTTTTTTTTTTTTTTTTTTCCCCTGAGACAGTCTCAACCTGTCACCCAGGCTGGAGTGCAGTGGCATAGTCACGGCTTGCTGCAGTCTCAACTTCCCAGCCTCTCACCTCAGCCTCCTGAGTAGCTGGGACTACAGGTGCACGCCACTACACCTGGCTAATGTTTTGTATTTTTAGTAGAGACGGGGTTTCGCCATGTTGGCCAGGCTGGTCTCGAACTCCCGACCTCAGGTGATCCACACGCCTCGGCCTCCCAAAGTGCTGGGATTACAGGCATGAGCCACCATGCCCAGCCGCATGATGCCCAATTTTGCCACTTCTGTTCAACATAATACTGGAAGTCCTAGAAAGAGCAATAAGACGAGAGAAAGAAATACAAGTCATCTTAATTGGAGAAGAAGTTAAACTGTTCCTGTTTGCAGAAGACATATGATGTCACTGTTTATTGTTATAAACTTCTGTCTTGAAACTGCTTTTGCTCTATTCCATAGGTTTTGTATGCTGTGTTTCAGTTTTCATTTGTTTCAATAAACTTCCTAATTTGTTATTTATTTATTTATTTATTTATTTATTTATTTATTTTTTTTTTTTTGAGACAGAGTCTCGCTCTGTCACCCAGGCTGGAGTGCAGTGGCGCTATCTCAGCTCACTGCAAGCTCCGCCTCCCGGGTTCCCGCCATTCTCCTGCCTCAGCCTCTCCGAGTAGCTGGGACTACAGGCGCCCGCCACCACGCCCGGCTAATTTTTTGTATTTTTAGTAGAGACGGGGTTTCACCTTGGTCTCGATCTCCTGACCTCGTGATCCGCCCGCCTCGGCCTCCCAAAGTGCTGGGATTACAAGCGTGAGCCGCTGCGCCCGACCCCCTAATTTGTTTTTTAATGTCTTCATTGACCTATTGGTTGTTCAAGAGCATGTGTTTAACTTCCATGTTTTTGTGAATTTTCTGAAGATCCTCCTGTTAATGATTTCTAGTTTTATACCATTGTGGTCAGAAAAGATATTTGATATGATTTTCATCTTCTTAAATTTGTTAAGACTTATTTTGTGGCTTGACATATGATCTATCCTTGAGAGTGTTCCATGTGCAGCTTAAAATAATGTATTATGCCACTGTTGGATGGTATGTTCTGTATATGTCTGTTAGGTCCATTTGTTCTATAGTGTAGCTTAAGTCTCATATTTCCTTGTTGACTTTCTGTCTGCATGATCTGTGCATTGCTAATTGTGAGGTGTGAAAATCTCTTACTGTTACTGTATTACAGCCTATCTTACCTTTCAGATCTATTAATATTTGCTTTATATATTTAGGTGCTTTGATGTTGGGTGCATATATATTTACAATTGTTCTCTTGCTAAATGGACCACTTTATTATTACATAATGAGCTTCTTTATCTTTTTTTACAGTTTTTGATTTAAAAATCTGTTTTATTGGGGGCCAGGCATGGTGGCTCTTGCCTGTAATCCCAGCACTTTGGGAGGCCAAGGCAGGCGGATCTCTTGAGATCAGGAGTTCAAGACCAACCTGGCCAACATGGCGAAATCCCATCTCTATTAAAAATACAAAAATTGAGGCCGGGCGCGGTGGCTCACGCTTGTAATCCCAGCACTTTGGGAGGCCGAGGCGGGCGGATCACGAGGTCAGGAGATCGAGACCACGGTGAAACCCCGTCTCTACTAAAAATACAAAAAAAAAAATTAGCTGGGTGTGGTGGCGGGTGCCTGTAGTCCCAGCTACTCGGAGAGGCTGAGGCAGGAGAATGGCGTGAACCCGGGAGGCGGAGCTTGCAGTGAGCCGAGATTGCGCCACTGCACTCCAGCCTGGGTGACAGAGCTAGACTCCGTCTCAAAAAAAAAAAAAAAAAAAAAATACAAAAATTGGACTGGGAGCGGTGGCTCACACCTGTAATCCCAGCGCTTTGGGAGGCCTAGACAGGTGGAGCACGAGGTTGGGAGTTCAAGACCAGCCTGGCCAAAATGGTGAAACCCTATCTCTACTAAAAGTACAAAAATTAGCCAGGTGTGGTGGCAGGTGCCTGTGACCCCAGCTACTTGGGAGGCTGAGGCAGAGAATTGCTTGAACCTGGGAGGCAGAGGTTGCAGTGAGCCGAGATCACACCACTGCACTCCAGCCTGGGTGACAGAGCAAGACTCCTGCTCAAAACAAAACAAACACAAATTGGGCATGGTGATGGGCTCCTGTAGTCCCAGCTACTCGGGAGGCTGAGGCAGGAGAATCGCTTGAACCCAGGAGTCAGAGATTGCAGTGAGCCTTGATTGCGCCACTGCCCTCCAGCCTGCGCAACAGAGCAAGACTCTGTCTCAAAAAAACGGCAGGGCATGGTGGCTTATGCCTGTAATCCCAGCACTTTGGGAGGCTGAGGCTGGCGGATCACGAGGTTAGGAGTTCGAGACCAGCCTGACCAACATGGTGACACCCCGTCTCTACTAAAAATACAAAAATTAGCCGGACGTGGTGGCACATGCCTGTAATCCCAGCTACTCAGGAGGCTGAGGCAGGAGAATCATGTGAACTTGGGAGGTGGAGGTTGCAGTGAGCCAAGATTGCGCCACTGCACTTCAGCCTGGGTGACAGAGCTAGACTCCGTCTCAAAAAAAAAAAAAAAAAAAAAAAAGCCAGGCATGGTGGCATATGCCTGTAATTCCACTTGGGAGGCTGAGGCAGGATAATTACTTGAACTCAGGAGGTGGAGGTTACAGTGAGCCAAGATCCTGCAACTGTACTCCAACCTGGGCAACAGAGTGAGTGAGACTCTGTCTAAAAAGAAGAACAAAAATGATTTTATCTGATATAAGTGAAGCAATTCTTCGGCTTTCTCTCTGTCTCTTTTTTTTTTTTTTTTTTGAGACAGGGTCTCCCTATCTAGGCTAGAGTGCAATGGTGTGAACATGGCTCACTGCAGCCTTGAACTATTGAGATCAGTGATTTTCCTACCTCAGCCTCCTTGTAGCTGACCACAGATGCATGCCACTATGCCTTGCTACTTTTTTTTTTTTTTTTTTTTTTTTTTTTTTTTTGAGACAGAGTCTCGCTCTGTCGCCCAGGCTGGAGTGCAGTGGCGCAATCTCGGCTCACTGCAAGCTCCGCCTCCTGGGTTCACGCCATTCTCCTGCCTCAGCCTCTCCGGGTAGCTGGGACTACAGGCGCCCGCCACCACGCCCGGCTAACTTTTTGTATTTTTAGTAGAGACGGGGTTTCACCGTGGTCTCGATCTCCTGACCTCGTGATCCGCCCGCCTCGGCCTCCCAAAGTGCTGGGATTACAAGCGTGAGCCACCGCGCCCGGCCGCCTTGCTACTTTTTTATATTTTTTGTGGAGATGGGGTCTCAACGTGTTGCTCAGGATGCTTTCAAACTCCTGGACTGAAACAATTTTCCCTCCTTGGCCTTTCAGAGTGCTGGGATTACAGGGTCTTGTTCTCTTTTGATTTCCATTTGCATGGCATATCTTTTTCCATTCCTTCACCTTCAGTCTACATGTGTCCGTACAGGTGAGGTGAGTCTCTTGTTGGCAGCATATAGTTGGGTCTTGTTTTTTTTAACCATTCAGTCACTCTATGTCTTGATTAAATAATTTAATTCTTTTACATTTAGAGTAATTATTGATAGATGAGTTAATATTGCCATCCTGTTAATTGTTTCCTATTTGTTTTGTAGCTCCTTTCTTCCTCTCCTACGGTCTTCTTTGGTGGTTGATTTTCTCTAGTAGTATGTTTTTGATTCCTCGCCCTTTTTTTTTTTTTTGAGACATTGTGTTGCTCTGACATGATCATAGCTCACTATAACCTCCAACTCATGAGCTCAAGCCATCTTCTTGCCTCAGCCCTTGGAGTAGCTAGGACTATAGGTGTGTGCCACCAAACCTGGCTAATTTTATTTTCCTGTAGATATGGGGTCTTGCCATGTTGTGCAAGCTGGTTTGAACTCCTGGGCTGGAGTGATCCTCCTGCCTCAGCCTCCTCAGTAGCTAGGAATGCAGGCATGTGCCACCATGCCCAGCTAATTTTTTTTTTTTTAAATTTTTGTAGAGACAACGTCTTGCTATATTGCCCAGGCCAGCTTTGAACTCCTGGCCTCAAGTGCTCCTCCCATCTTGGGCTCCAGAGCACTGGGGTTTCAGGCATGATCCACTCTGCTGGTTTGTTCTTGCTTTTTATTTTTTATCTATTATAGGTTTTTTTTTTTTTTTTTTTTTAAGATGGATTTTCACTCTTGTTGCCCAGGCTGGAGTGCAATGGCGTGATCTCGGCTCACTGCAACCTCTGCCTCCTGGGTTCAAGCGATTCTTCTGTCTCATCCTGCCTAGTTGTTGGGCTTACAGGCGGCCACCACCACGCCCAGCTAATTTTTTGTATTTTTAGTAGAGACAGGGTTTCACTGTATTGGCCAGGCTGGTCTCGAACTCTTTTTTTTTTTTTTTTTTTTTTAGATGGAGTCTCGCTCTGTCGCCCACGCTAGAGTGCAGTGGTGCGATCTCGGCTCACTGCAAGCTCTGCCTCCCAGGTTCATGCCATTCTCCTGCCTCAGCCTCCTGAGTAGCTGGGACTACAGGTGCCCACCACCACGCCCGGCTAATTTTTTGTATTTTTAGTAGAGACGGGGTTTCACCGTGTTAGCGAGGATGGTCTCAATCTCCTGAACTCGTGATCCGCCCGCCTCGGCCTCCCAAAGTGCTGGGATTACAAGCATGAGCCACTGTACCCGGCCGGTCTTGAACTCTTGACCTCAGGTGATCCACCCACCTCATCTTCCCAAAGTGCTGGGATTACAGGTGTGAGCCAATGTGCCTGGCGCTCTCTTTTTTTTTTTTGAGATGGAGTTTTGCTCTGTCACCCAGGCTGGAGTGCAGTGGTGTGATCTCGGCTCACTGCAACCTCTGCCTCCCGGGTTCAAGCAATTCTCCTGCCTCAGCCTCCTGAGTAGCTGCCATTACAGGTATGCGCCACCACGTCTGGCTAATTTTTAGTAGATACCAGGTTTCACCATGTTGGTCAGGCTGGTCTGGAACTCCTTACCTCAGATGATCCACCTGCCTCAGCCTCCCAAAGTGCTGGGATTGCAGGGGTGAGCCACCACGCCTGGCATATAGGTTTTTGCTTTGTAGTTACCATGAGGCTTACAGAAAAGATCTTACAGTTACAAAAGGTTATTTTAAGCTAATAACAACTTAGCTTTAATTGCCTAAAAAATCCTTTATACTTTTACCCTACTCTCCCATTTTGAATTTTTGATGTCACAGTTTGGATCTTTTTTTTTTTTTTTTTGGAGACAGTTCGTTCTTGTCACCCAGGCTGGAGTGCAATTATCTGATCTTGGCTTACTGCAACCTTCGCCTCCCGGGTTCATGTGATTCTCTTGCCTCAGCCTCCTGAGTAGCTGATTACAGGTGGCTGTCACCATGCCCCACTAACTTTTGTATTTTTAGTGGAGATGGGGTTTCACCATGTTGGCTAGGCTACTCTCGAACTCCTGACCTCAGGTAATCCACCCCCCTTGGCCTCCCAAAGTGCTGGGATTACAGGCATGAACCACTGCGCCCAGCCTGCATCTTTTTATATTGCATATTCCTTTACAAATTATTGTAGTTACTTTCAATAGTTTTGTCTTTTAACCTTCCTACTAAAGATACAAGTAATTTACACTCCACCATTACAGTATTAGTGTATTCTGAAGTTGACCTTGTGTTTACTTTTCCCAGTGAGTTTTATACTTTCAGATGTTTTTGTGTTACTCATTAGTATCCTTTTCTTTCAGCTTGAAGAACTTCCCGTAGCATTTCTTGTAAGGCAGGTCTTGTGGTGATAAACTCCTTCAGCTTTTGTTTGCCTGAGAAAGTCTTTATCCTTTGTTTCTGAAGAAAAGCTTTGTCCTGGGACAGACAGCTTTGTCTAAAGGACAGTTTTTTTCCTGGTGACATTTTTTTTTTTTTTTTTTTCAAAGAGAGGCGAGGTCTGTTGCCCAGACTGGTCTTGAACTCTTGGGCTTAAGCGATCTGCCTGCC